>NC_053026.1:339595246-339897719 GCF_003073215.2 Triticum urartu
GGCCTGCGGCAGGGGCTGGTTCAATGAGCTCCAGTCCGTGCTGTGGTCCGTCTGCACCAGTGCGACCAAGCCGACTGGCGAAATTCTATTCTTCCTCATCTATGGAGCCGAAGCGGTTCTCCCACATGAGGTCAGGCCTCGGTCCGCGCGGGTCTTGGCGTTTGACGAGGCATGCTAGGACGCCGAGCGGGGGATGAACCTCGTGCTGGGGGAGGAACGCCGCCGTCAAGCCTTGCTCCGAGCAGCAAGGTACCAGCAGGCGCTGAAGCGGTATCACTGCCGCAGCGTCCGCTCCAGGATGCTCAAGGTGGGAGATCTCGTCCTATGGCGGGTGCTCTCCAGGGAAGGGCTGCATAAGCTCTCACCCTTGTGGGAGGGCCTGTTTAGGGTCGCCCGCGTCTCCAGGCCTGGCGCCATGCGCGTGGAGACGCAGGACGGGGTCCCCATCCAGAACGCCTAGAACATCCAGCACCTCCGGAAGTTCTACCCATGAAGCAAGGCCCAGCGCCTGTGAAGGTCTCTGCTCGTGACACTCTCACGTAATAATGAGTGGGGTTGTACACGCCCTGGAGTGTCCAAAGTGCCGCCCTCCGGTCTCGGGGGCTCCCTCCCACGTCCTAGTGGCAACACTTAGCTCTGTGCTGGTGAGAAGACTAGACTAGGTGCCGGACATGGCTGTTTGCTTGCTTTCTGTAGTTGTTTTGCAATCTCTCTTAATGGAATTCGTAGTTCTCGCATTTTGGATTTATAAGTTGGATTTCCCCTTGACTTTTCTCTTGCCCGTCGATCTTGGCCCAGGAGGGGTGGCAGTTGCCGCCGCCTTTCCTTGCACGTCTCGCGCGCGGGGGCTGGGCAGGTATGTGCGTACGCATCGGGCCCGCCCCGCGCCATGAACATACCTCGCCGCAGCCCTGTTTCCCAGGGCCTTGGCTTTTTCTATCCTCACAAGACGTCCTCGAATAGGCTCGTGACCTACGCACCCTCTTAAAGTCCATGCCCCAGGTACTACGACGCGGTGCATTGTGCCACGACCAGCGCATACCTAAGGGATCGCACAGGGAAGAACAAGACGCCCGACCAAATTTTCTAACAATTCCGCAGCTTCAGGACGTCTCTAGGGACCAATGGCCCTTGAGCCGCCAGCAAGAGGGCCCCCTCAGATAAACTAAGCGTGCACCCTCACGAGGAGGGAAACTATCGCCAGTGTATCAAGCTAAGTTATCCTACCATACCTATTTGGAACATAAGCACGACAACATAACGCCAGAATAATAAACATAGCATAGTAACATAGGTATCACGGTTCGCCACACGCCCCAGCAGGGCCCTCCACTTTTTTCAAATGCATGAGAAAGAGAAAGGTAAAACAAAAGCAGCCCCCATGACCGCAACGGCTCACGAGGCCCGGCTCTGAGGGCCTCCCGGACGCGGCTCAGCCTGAGTCCTCCTCACGCTTCACTGCAGCATGGCGACGAGACGATCCGCCACCATCCTCGAAGTTAGCCCGGCGGCGTGGCAGCTGGTCATAGCCACCACTGCTGGTGCTCTCGCTGGAGAAGGAGCCGCCGCCGCTGGACGAACTGCGGCCATCGCCAAGGGCAAGCCCGTCCTCAGCATCATCACGACCGTCGTCAAGGCCGAGCTCGTCGTTGCCGCTGCTGTCCTCGGGGAAGCACCCTGCGCGGCGGCCGTTTTCCCCAAACACCCTCATGAAGAAGGTCGTGACGTCATCATAGTTGAAGTGAAGGGTGCACCTTCCACTCAAGCCGCGCGCACGGGCGAACGTCTGCCAGCCGTGAGTCAGGGCCGCGCTGCCCATGACGGAGACCTCGACCGTGACCCACAAGGCCTTGCTGCAGCAACTGTCGGCCTACAGCCTGTGGCCATCAAGACCCACAGCCGGAAGCTCGCCGACGAAGAAGCTGGAGCCAGGTGCCGGCCGGCTTCTCCGACCACACGACGAACTCCGGGAGCACCTTCGCCGAATGGAAGCGCGACCGCGAAGGCCGGGCGACCACGGCGCGCCTCCCCTCGGCACAAGGGCTGCCCCACCTCGAGCTACCCCCGTCGCGAGAGGAAACACTGCTGTGACCGCCGAGGACGACGCCGGTCCCCGAAGGAGTACGCCCACGCCCCCGAGGAGCGACAGCAGGAGTCGCGGCATGCTTGCGAGGGCGCCTCCGCCCCCTCTTGGGCGGCGGTGAGCCGGGCCCCTCCTGGAGAGCCTTCCCCTTCTCCGCGGCCGAGAAACTCTTTGTTCGCATCATGGGTGTTGCGGCAAGATAGCGAGACGAGGGGGAGGAAGAAGGAGCAGGCAGCGACAAGGCAGAGATGAGCGAGGGGGCTCTGCCCCTCCCCTCATTTATAGCAAGAAGGAGGCCAACCGCCAGCCTCCACGATCGCACGTAATGATGATTTTCCTCTGCATGCAGTAGAGTCCCGTCAAATTGAATGGTTGCAGAGGCAGCACGGGGAAGCGGAGGTGCCCACGTCTCTGTTGGGGAACACAGTATTTCAAAAAAAATTACCTACGATCACGCAAGATCTATCTAGGAGATGCATATCAACGAGAGGGGAGAGTGTGTCTATGTACCCTTGTAGACCGAAAGCGGAAGCGTTTAGTAACGCGATTGATATAGTCGAACATCTTTAAGACCCAACCGATCACGTACCGAACACATGGCACCTCCGCGATCTGCACACATTCAGCTCGGTGACGTCCCTCGTACTCTTGATCCAGCTGAGGCCGAGGGAGAGTTTTGTCCGAACGATGGCGTGGTGACGGTGATGATGAAGTTACCGATGGAGGGCTTCGCATAAGCACTACGACGATATGACCGAGGTGGAAAACTGTGGAGGGGGGCACCGCACACGGCTAAGACAAATCTTGGAGTGCCTTTGGGGTGCCCCCCTGCCCACGTATATAAAGGAGGGGGAAGAGGAGGCCAGCCTAGGAGGGACGCGCCTATAGGGGGAGTCCAATTAGGATTTCCAATCCTAGTTGGAGTCCCGTTCCTTTTCCAAGAGGGGAGAGAGGGAAGGAGTAGGAGAGGGAGAAGGAAAGAGAGGGGGGCGCCGCCCCCTCCCTAGTCCATTTCAGACTTGCCATGGGGGGCGCGCGGCCACCTCTTAAGGCCTTTCTCTCCTTTCCCGTATGGCCCATTAAGGCCCACTATTTCCCCCGGTGAATTCCCGTAACTCTTTGATACTCTGAAAAATACCCGAATCACTCGGAACCTTTCCGATGTCCGAATATAGCCTTACAATATATCGATCTTTATGTCTCGACCATTTCAAGACTCCTCGTCATGTCCGTGGTCTCATTCGGGACTCTAAACAACCTTTGGTACATCAAATCACATAACTCATAATGCAAATCGTCATCGAACGTTAAGCATGCGGACCCTACGGGTTCGAGAACTATGTAGACATGACTGAGACACATCTCCAGTCAATAGCCAATAGCGGAACCTAGATACTCATATTGGCTCCTACATATCTCCAGTCAACTATGCGGCTTTATTACTTTCACTTAGCCATAGGAGTTTTTGAAAGTGCTAGTTATCGACTAGAGGGGGGTGAATAGGCGATTTTTATGAACGTCTTCAAAACACGGGGGCTTTGTAGACAAACAGTAGAAATGATCCTATTGATATGCAGCGAAAGGTAGACTACACTAGGCAAGCCATATTCAAGTAAGCAATGAAGTGAAAGCATGAAGACTATCATCACCTAGGTAGTATGGATCAGGATGGAAGACACTATGAAGCAAAATAGTAAACAGTCGTCACTCAGTGAAGTCAATCAGATCATAGAGGCAAGAAATGACTTCACGAAGACAAACTGTAAAGTAAAGGGCAGTGAAGGATAGAACCAATAGCTTGGTGAAGACAAGGATTTGGTAGACCAGTTCCAGTTGTTGTGATAACTGTACGTCTGGTTAGGGAGGCTGAGATTTAACTCAGAAGACCGCGTCTTCAGCTTATTCCCCTTGAGCTAAGGACACATAGTCCTCACCCAATTACTCTAGTAAGTCTTCAAGGTATACTTCCAAACCGTCACATACTTCGTTCACTGGCGATCCACAATGACTCTTGGATTCTCAGAACGCGACGCCTAACCAGCTGGAGGATTCACAGTCCTCAAGTGTAACAAGTCTTCAGATCACGTGGACAGGAAGACTTCAGTGATGCCTAACACTCTTTGGCTCTGGGTGTTTTGGGCTTTGTCCTCGCAAGGATCTCTCTCTCAAATGCTTCCGAGGTGGGTTCCTCTCAAACGACAAAAGTCGTGCACTAACTCTGAGCAGCCACCAATTTATGGTGTAGGGGGTGGGCTATTTATAGCCAAGAGGCAACCCGACCTGATATGTCCAAAATGACCCTGGGTCACTAATGAACTGACATGTGTCCAATGGTCAGATTTCAAACACATGCAACAACTTGACTTGGGGTACAAGCAAAGCTGACTCATCCAGCTCTGGATAAGATTTTCTCTAATTGCCTTCGCTCAAAGACATAGGATCTGGTTGAGCATCACATCAGTCACTCTAACTTTGTTCACTTGGACCCCACTTAACAGTGCAGTGGTTCCTATGGCTCAACAAAGAAGAAAAGGAAACTGCAAAACAACTATGTCTTCGCACTCCATAGTCTTCATGTGAATGTCTTCTCATGTCATAATCTTCACTGTGAAGATCTTCAAAGAACACCATTGTCTTCAATGTCTTCACACATTTTTAGGGGTCATCTCTAGTAGGTACACCGAATCACTAAGGGACTACTACCTGTGTTATCCTGCAATTCTCACAAACACATTAGTCCCTCAACCAAGTTTGTCGTCAATACTCCAAAACCAACTAGGGGTGGAACTAATTGCACTTATAGTTTGACTGTGGAGCTAAGTACTAGCCCCTTGTGCATGTGCGGCTATCCGGGCTATGGTGCCTTTTCTACGCGGCTGGATGAAGACCATCCCCTCGTATAACACGGGGTGAATCACTAACGATTTGTAGTATAATACTAAGTCACTGAATCGCCGACTAGCTCTCGCTTATCATGGCAGTCAGTTTTCGGCTTTCTCTACTGAGGTACTTGACCGGACGAACCATAAATACAATCGTAGTAGTGCTCCCTTTACTACCTTAGCCGAACGAGCGAAACGTAACGTGGTAAGCACGGGAGCCGGGCAACCCAACTATAAACCAAAGACATGATTCGGAGCCGATGCATATAATGCAATATCCGGGACTGTCAGATTTCGGGTTTTGGCAAAAACCCTTGAGGTTTGAACACTGGGGTGCGCACGAAGATCTCTCCCCCTCTAGCCCTCGCCCGCACCGCAATCTCAAGGCTTAGCGCGTCAGACCCGCAAAACAAAGGGACACAAGATTTATACTAGTTCGGGCCACCGATGTGGTGTAATACCCTACTCCAGTGTGGTGTGATGGATTGCCTCTCGGGCTGAGGATGAACAGTTATAAGGGAAGAACAGCCTCCTGAGGAGAGGCGTTCTTTTGCTTGGTGATTTTTTCTGGTGGCCTTGGTGAAATGGATCTAGTCCAGGATGATCTGCCTCCCTACGGTGGTGGCTAGTCCTATTTATAGAGGACTGGGCCCTCTTCCCAAATATTAGGCGGGAAGGGATCCCACAATGGCCAGTTTGAAGGGGGACAACTAGTACAAGCTATCCTGATAAAAGATGGTCTTCGCCTGCCAAAGGCTCTGGTGGTGACGTCATCCTAGGCTCCACGGTGACCTCCGTCCTGCCGTCCTGCTGGTCTTGGTCTCGTTGCACCGACATGGAAACCTTTGCTTGATGCCTCGGGACTCTGTGCCTGCGCTTGCTTCTTTAGCACCAAAGAGGAAACGAGGACACTGCGCGCTGGCGCCCGCCTGGCCTTGGTCATCATAGCTTGCATCACAAGAACCTCGCAAGGTGCCCCTTGCCTTGATCTCTCCGCCCCTCGCGAGCCAGCCTGGTGAGGCCGCCCCCGAGGAGGTCTTGTGTCGTCCGCCTCGCGAGGCTTGGTCCCTCGCGAGGGTCTTGAGTGTTTGCTGGTGAAGATGGGTCGTACAGGGCCGCTGGTGGAGCCACGCCGTGGGCTGCAGGCAGGCAAGTCTGGGGTCCCCCATTCCCAGGACGCCGACAGTAGCCCCCGGGCCCAAGGCGCGCTCGGGCTTGGCTTCGAGGCGAAGCCAAGGGGCAAGTGCGGAGCTCCGCGGGCCCTAACAGCCTGCGGCCTCGGTTGATGCTTGGCAGTTGATTGGTCATGGGTGTCTCCGCTTCCCCACACTGCCTCGGCAACTACCCGACTGACAAAAGGCTGGCGCGGGCTGCATTTGCCTTCATTGCTTTCCTTCGTCTTGCTCCAGATCCCCTTTCTTTCCCTTCGCTTCCAGAGACTCCAGATCCACCCAGACCCTCCTTCGAGCTTGCCGTCGATGGTGCCCAAGAAAGCCCGGGCTACCCTTTCGTCATCCTGGTATGAGCCCGCGCTCGACGCGGCGAGCATTTCGGAGAAGAACCTAGCCATCGTGCGCTTGATGACGGCGGAGGGCGACAAGAAGAGGAAGACTGTGCTCCGGGTCGGCTCCGCGGAGCCTGAGGACTCTGGCAGCACCTTCTACCCCTTCTTCATGAGTAGCATTGTTGCCGGGTTGCTTCCCTCCTTCTCCGACTTCTTCTACTCTGTCCTCAGTCACCATAAGATCCATGCCCTCCATCTTCGTCCCAACTCCGTCCTTCTCCTGTCGATTTTTGCCTTCTACTGTGGAGCATACGTCGGAGTGATGCCGTCCGTGGCACTGTTGCGCCACTTCTTCTTTCTTTGGCTTAAGGAGGGACCCTTCTCAGGGTGCGTTGGCTTCATTGCGGCCAACAAGACCAATGCCATGTCGAAGGCCGGGAAGAAGGCCGAGGGCTCCAGGAGCAAGTGGGTCCTGATGGACACCAAGCGCGTCCACCCCCGGCTGGTGCTGCTGATCCTGCAACTCCGGCGGGTGGTGTAGGTGAGGGCAACGCCGCTATGGGAGAAGAATCCCTTGTGGGCGACGACGGCGTCCGGGAATGACGAGATGATCTGCTGGCGGCTCCTTTCCTACTTAGCTCATGCGACAAGTGCCGTGCCTCGTGGAGGCGTTTAAACTTGCGTTTGGTATCGGAAGAACAATATGTCTAGTAATATTTGCTTGAGATTTTGCGATTTCCTTCCCGTTTGCTTTACGTTCTACGTCGGCAGGGCCCGACCCCGTGCATACCTCTACCGTCATCGGGTCGTCCGGATCACCAGGGCGAGACCAAGGGGTGAGGGGCTACGCGGCCAGTTAGGCTCCTGAGTCGCGATGCTCAGGAGTCCCCCTTGCCGCGCAAACATCTTATAGAAAAGGAGATGCGGGAGAAAGTCTAGCGCTCTACGTCGGCAGGGCCCAACCCCGCGCATACCTCAGCCGCCATTGGACCGTCTGGATCACCAGGACAGACCAAGGGGTTAGGGGCTACGTGGCCACTTAGGCTCCTGAGTCGCGATGCTCAGGAGTCCCCCTTGATGCGCAAACGACCTATAGAAAGGAGATGCGGCAGTAGGCCTAATGTTCTACGTCGGCAGGGCCCAACCCCGCGCATACCTCAACCGCCATTGGACCATCCGGATCACCAGACAGACCAAGGAGTGAGGGGCTACATGGCCAGTTAGGCTCCTGAGTCGCGATGCTCAGGAGTCCCCCTTGATGTTCAAACGACCTTCATACCTTGGCTCCGCTTGGGAGGGCGCGCGACGACCAGGTCTGAGGGACCTGGCAGGGTGGAGTACGCTTGGGCGTGACCCGAGCGTCGCCCCCATGCCCAGCCCCCTCGCGCGACTCTCCCGAGGGGTGGTGTTGCGATGAGGCCAGAAACTTTGCTCGGAGGCTCCCTGAGGTAGATACGGCCGCGAGGCTGCCCTCAGTTGTTTATCACCAGCGTGGAGCATAGTGCTTCCACACTTGCATGGGCATAGCCACTCCTCGACAGTGTCGACTGCCAGCACGGAGCATGGTGCTTCCACTGGTGTGTGGGTGAGGGCTCCCTCTGGGTGGAGCCCTCGGGGCATGTACAGCCCCGCCCTGACACGTGGCTTGCACGACAGGGATAGACAAGGTGTGTTTCGGCACTCGTGAGCCAACGCGGGACTCACGAGGCCCTACCTCAAGGAGGGTTGTGCCTGGTCTTGGTTCTTGTTGACTGCGGTGGTCCTGCGAGATGGTTAGACAACCTGCGCCGAAACGAATCTCCTGAGGCTATCCCACGATAAGGACAAACACCAACGACCCTAGGAGGTCACGTGACAGGGCCGGCCCGCCAGACAGAGCTCAATCGTTGGATTTATCGATGCTATAGGGACGGACCCGAGCACAGACGTCGTGCCTAGCCTTCTTATGCAAAGGATCCTGAAGAAAGATGATCGGCGCGCGTGTAGGATCGAAAGTATGTCTAGAGGGGAGGTGATTAGACTACTTGACCAAATAAAAACTTAACCTTTTCCCAATTTTAGTTCTTGGCAGATTTTAGCTATTGTAGGACAAGTCAAGCAATCATCACACAATTCAAGCAAGCATGCAAAGAGTATATTGGCAGCGGAAAGTAAAGCATGCAACTTGCAAGAATGTAAAGGGAAGGGTTTGGAGAATTCAAACGCAATTGGAGACACAGATGTTTTTCCTGTGGTTCGGATAGGTGGTGCTATCCTACATCCACGTTGATGGAGACTTCAACCCACGAAGGGTAACGGTTGCGTGAGTCCACGGAGGGCTCCACCCACAAAGGGTAATGGTTGTGCGAGTCCACAGAGGGCTCCACCCACGAAGGGTCCACGAAGAAGCAACCACCCACGAAGGGTCCACGAAGAAGCAACCTTGTCTATCCCACCATGGCCATCGCCCACGAAGGACTTGCCTCACTAGCGGTAGATCTTCATGAAGTAGGCGATCTCCTTGCCCTTACAAACTCCTTGGTTCAACTCCACAATCTTGTCGGAGGCTCCCAAGTGACACCTAGCCAATCTAGGAGACACCACTCTCCAAGAAGTAACAAATGGTGTGTAGGTAATGAACTCCTTGCTCTTGTGCTTCAAATGATAGTCTCCCCAACACTCAACTCTCTCTCATAGGATTTGGATCTGGTGGAAAGAAGGTTTGAATGGAAAGCAACTTGGGGAAGGCTAGAGATCAAGATTCATATGGTAGGAATGGAATATCTTGGTGTCAACACATGAGTAGGTGGTTCTCTCTCAGAACATATGAGTTGGAATTGTGTATGTGTTCTGATGGCTCTCTCTCCGAATGAAGAGGAGGTGGAGGAGTATTTATAGCCTCCACACAAAATCCAACCGTTACACACAGTACTCCAATCTCGGTGGGACCGAATCAACAAACTCGGTCGAACCGAAAAGGTAAACCTAGTGACCGTTAGATATTTTCGGTGGGACCGACATGCAACTCGGTAGGACCGATATGGTTAGGGTTTGGGCATAACGTAATCTCGGTGAGACCGATTACACAAACTCGGTGAGACCGATTTTGGTAATTAGCTAACCAGAGAGTTGGTCAGGCAAACTCAGTGGGACCGATTTGCTCTTTCGGTGAGACCGAAAAGTTACAAAAAGGAAACACTGAATTTACATTGCAATCTCGGTGGGACCGATTCGCTCTGTCGGTGAGACCGAAAAGTTACGAAAGGGAAACAGAGAGTTTGCAATCCCATCTCGGTGAGACCGAGATCCCTATCGGTAGAACCGAATTGCTAGGGTTTGGCAGTGGCTTATGACAAGTGAAACTCGGTGGCGCCGGATAGAAAGAATCGGTAGGACCGAGTTTGGCTTAGGGTTTAGGTCATATGTGGATATGGGAAAGTAGTTGAGGGTTTTGGAGCATATCACTAAGCACATGAAGCAAGAGGCTCATTAAGCAACACCTCATCCCTCCTTGATAGTATTGGCTTTTCCTAAAGACTCAATGTGATCTTGGATCACTAAAATATAAAATGAAGAGTCTTGAGCCTTTGAGCTTGAGCCAATCCTTTGTTCTTAGCATTTTGAGGGTTCCACTTTCACATCCATGCCATGCCAATCATTGAGCTTTCCTAAAATAGTCATCTTGGAATAGCATTAGCTCAATGAGCTATATGTTGTTATGAATTACCAAAACCACCTAAGGATAGTTGCACTTTCAATCTCCCCCTTTTTGGTAATTGATGACAACATATAGATCAAAGCTTCGACAAATGATAATAAGCATGAAATATATCGTCGCTTTGAGAAGTATGTGACAAGTAAGAGCTCCCCCTAAATTTGTACATATTTAAAATTTTCTTTGGACTGCAAATGCACAAGGAGTTAGAGTCATGGGTTACTCTTCCATGTCACATACATCTTGGTGGAGCGCTTAAAATGATAAGAATGAAATACATGCACTCATCACCAAGAATAGTGAATGATCAGATAAGATAGATAAGATGATAATATTAAGCAAACATTAAGTGTAGCTTATGATCAAACACATGATCATCAATGTCTCACGAGCAATGACATAGTATCTCACACAAAATCAAACAAAGTTCGAAAAACCACCAAATAAAATAAGAGAGAATAAAAGCAACACTCTCTCTCGAAGCCTATGATCTATACATTTTCTCCCCCTTTGGCAACAAGTTACCAAAAAGTTCCTAGAAAATGCATAGTGCTAAGTCAACACTCAGGCTTGATCTTCAGGTGGTGGTGGAGTCCGGAGAAATCCAAGGACGAAGCCTTCTGTAGACGTGGTTGGAGTTGAGGCTGAAGTAGATGCTGGAGCTCGTGCAGAAGTGGTGGCTCTGGTGTCAGCAACTGGCACTGCATGTGATCTCTGAGCTCTTGGCACTCTGGCAAATGCATCAGTTGTAGTCTTGCCTCTCCTCTCCTGCATGTCATCCTGAAGCTACTCCACTGCAGTCTGAATCTCTGTCACCTTAACATCCAAGTCATAGAACTTTTGTTCCATGATCCTCTCTAAGCTTTGCTGATTCTGAGTGAGGGTGGCCAGTCCTTGCTCAATCCTCAGTGTGGATGCAATCAAGTAACCAAGCTGCTCTTGTTTGGTTTTCAAGAAATACTCAGATGCCTCCTCTTGAGTTGGCATCTTGGCAGCTTTCTCCTTCCTCGCCTTCTCCTTCTTGGCTTGTGCTTGTGCAGATGATGGTTCATTCTCAGTCATGACAACTTGATTATCTTCAAAATCTGGACGGATGGGCAGATGTTCCTTATCCAATAAGTATATGCCTGTGCCCATCTTGGAGTTAATGAGCTCCTGATTTTGAGGGGCATATCCACAGCTCCTCTTCTGATCTGCTGCAGTCCTCTTGATAGTTTCTACTATGAGGCTCATGACCTTGAATTTCTGAGGCACATCAAATACATGAAGCAAATTGATTGCGTGGCCTCTGATCATCTTGTGATCACCTGACTTGGGCAACAGAGTGTGTCTCAAGATCCAATTGATAGTTGGCAGCCCTGACAGAAGATAGTGCACTGAGGCAAACTTTAAAGTATCAAGTGCTTCATTTGGAATTTCCTTGTACATATTGGACATAGAGTTGTGGTCCATCTTCTTCTTGGCATAGATATCCAAGTCATCCTCATGCTCCTCTGGGGCATTGATGAGCTGTGCCCACTCAGCAACAGTAGATTGGTACCTCGTACCTTCAGACATCCAAGTGATCTTTCCATCTGGGTAGAAATGTGCTGTGGAGTAGAATTGCATAATGAGTTCCTCGTTCCACTTTGTGAGCTTCTGCCCAACAAAGTCTGCTACTCCACAAGCATTGAAGCTGTCATACACTCCAGGGTAGTGTTCTTCATTGTCCTTGATGTATTCCCAGTCGACCCATCTCATATCACAAACTATGGGCTTCTTATCAAGCAGCACTGTCTCATAGAAGTCCTGCTGTTCCTTAGTGTGGAACCTGTAGTCAACAACAGTTCTTCTCCTTGAAGCATACGGATCTGCTTCTCTCCACTTCCTGAGCCCTGAATCTCTCCTGAGCTTCATGTCCTCAGCCACAGGATGAGCATCACTATGGTCTGGGATCTTGGGCTTGAGCTTTCTGAGCACTTGACCTTCTTCTTCTTCAGCAATGTCAGGCACTGGGCCTTGTTCTTTTCAGCTGCAGGTATGCTCCTTGTATTCCTCTTTGGCTTTGGCTTTGGAGCTGGCTTGGCCTTAGAAGCAGTTGACCCTGATCTTATGGCATCACCCATCAGCTTGGGTGCCTTAGGTGCTGGTGCAGCAACCTCTTCTTCTTCATCCTCATCTTCCATGATGGAAGCCTTTCCAAGCACTTTGGCTACGGTCTTCTTGACCCTTTCCTTCCTTTTCTTGCCTTCAGCAGCAACTGGCTCTATGGGAGTGGGTTTCTCAGTTGAAGCTCTGGCCTTTGACATAGGCTGCCTGCCTGCTGGCCTTTTGATTTTCATCCCTGGCTTTGTGCCTTGAGCTGAGCCATGTTCCTTCTCAAGCACTACTCTCTTTGAAGTTGCTTCCTCTTCTGCCACATAATCCTCATCCTCTGATTCTGAGGTTCTCTTCTTCCTCTTTCTGGTGGCAGCTTTTGGCAGATTGCTAGGAGTACTTCTGCTGCCATCATCTGAAGAACTTGAGGGACTAGTGCCCTCACTCATCTGCAGTTGCTCTTCTGACATGTTCTGGCTATCACTCTAGTCTGACATGATGAACAAGCTGACTGCTGACCCTGTGAACAGTTTATAGATGAGGTAGAATAGATGAGCATCACAAAATGCAGAGATTTTTGCAAAAGAATGACTCAAAAACTTAGTTTTAGTTTCCCACTGAAATCATCTCGGATCTACCGATTTTCAAACTCGGTGATACCGAAGCAGTTTTGGAACCTAAACTAGTGAACTCGGTTGGACCGAGTCACAGTTCGGTGGCACCGAGACTGCTAGGGTTTCACAAAGTTCCAAAATCGGTCACACCGATAAGTAATTCTCGGTCAGACCGAGTCTCACTTGTGCAATGGCATAAGCCAAATCGGTGGGACCGAGTTTTTCAACTCGGTGGGTCCGAGATGGTTTCGGCGGAAACCTAAACCTAGAATTTTCGAATCAAACCTAATCTACGAGTTCATTGACTGGATAGAAGTTTATCAAACGTGGCTAGAATCAATATGATCACAATGTGCTAGGAATCGGATTGGGGAATAGCACAAAGATCGAGTCCATACCCTAGTTCGGCGGAGACTCGCTACGGCGGCAACGGCGGGGTAGAATTCCCGTTGACGGCGACGGAGACCAGCGACTGGAGGCGGCTGGCGGCGAGAAGACGATCCGGAGACCACGTTGGCAGAGCAGGTTATCGCGCAGGCGAAGGGGTTCAGAGAAATTTCCAAATTTTTCCCGTGACTATATATAGCCCGACCCTGTCGGTGTGACCGAGTGGAACAACTCGGTGGCACCGAGATGCAAAACTGTAGACAGTTATTGCAACTCGGTGTGACCGAAAGGTTCAAATCGGTTGCACCGAGATCGAAAACCTAGATCAACTTAATGATCTCGGTAGGACCGAAAGTAGGGTATCGGTCAGACCGAGAATCATAAAGAGGTTTTGGAAGTTTAAGTCTATGACGAATCGGGGACTCCGAGCGCTCCTCACACAGAGTGGTTCGAATCTGACTTGATCAAATTTTGTGATGTAGCATGAATAGAGTTTGATACGAGAAAAGCATAGATAGCTAGAGGAGGTTCTTAGGCATTCTTGTCCATCCACTTGGCAAAAGGAAATAAAACCAAACAATCAAAACAACAAGTGGATGTCCTCGAATGAGTAAAATATGCAACTAGCATGCTCACACAATAAGATGGCAAATGAAATATGTGACAAGGCATGCACAACCAATTCTAGCATCTATCAAGCAATTTGCGATGACAAGGTCATATATATATGAGTATATTGACTTAGGAGTCAAGTGAGAACACTTGATCATAGGTCATACTCATCGTTTAAGCTCAAGTGGGGTTACCACTTTTACATAAAGCATTGTTGTGTTCACATCTTTAGAGTTGCTTTAGCTCAAGTCTTAGAGTAAAGCTCCCCCTAGATGTGATATCCCCCCTTAGAGGGATAAACTAACCTCGGGTTTTGTCGATGATGACTTCATGTAGATGTTGAAGATGTGGATGCTCAATGTTGATGTAGATCACTTGGAGCTATCCATTTGAGTGAATTGCACTTTCAATACCTACATGGGTTAGTCCCACAAGGAACAAACAAGGATATCCATAGACATAGAGTAATGCACACACAAGATGATGTCCATGAAAACTTTTAGGTTACCTTGTCCCTTGTCTTACCAACAAGAGGGTTTGTGACTCCTTGAACTAGTGCAAGACGTGGAAGTTGATTGCACTTGTTCTTGCCAAAATGATAAGAGTGAGGTGTGTTGGCGGAGTCACCCTCAAGAACTCTCTAGTTCTTCTTCTTTTGGATCCACACCATCTTGATGGGAATCCTTGGAGTTGTAGTCGTACTTGATGAAGTGGAACTTGAAGTAGTCTTGGGAATCCACTTGACTAAGGTCTTAGGAGCTTCTTCAAATGCATCAACTTCCTCTTGAAGCTTGTCCTTGCCTTTTTGCTTGTAGTCTTGTGGTGGAAGATCATCTTGAGCTTGTGTCCCTTGAAAGAAGTATCATACTTCTCTTGTTGAGGAACAAACTTTGTCTTGGGGTATTGATCTTCTTCCCACTCAACTCCATTGGCATTGAACTTTCGTTCAAAACCAACACCTTGATTCTTCTGGTGCATTCCTTGCTTGCGCACAATTTCCTCGAATTGCTTACTCCCGCCAAGGCTTTTGTACACTCCTTTCTCTATAATTCCCTTCAATAAGCTATTTTCTTGCTCAAGTGTAACTTGGCTAAGAGAATCATTAGTGGAATCGAGAGAACTACTATAAGCAACAATATTGGATTTAGCATGATCATTGTTACTGCTAGAGGAAGAATCTTTCTTGTTCTTGTTACTAGACTTGACTTGAGGCATGTAAGTGGATAAGAGTAAACGCTTGGCAATGTAAGAAGAACTTTTCTTGCGGAGATCATCATTGATTGCTTTTAAGAACTCATGCTCTTGCTCAAGATTGAGCTTTTCAAAGCGTAATTTCTCATGAGCTCTTAAAAGTTCTCGATGATCTTCGAAGATAGTTTCATGAGCTAACTTAAGAGTGTTTAGTTCTTTAGTTAGAGCCTCAATCTTCTCCTTATCATTGTCATTCGTTTTATCTTGATTAGCATGATTAATTGACGTTTCATCATAGTATTCATCACTAGAGTTGTCAACAAGCAAATCATCACCTAACAAGTCATCTTCATCACTATTGAAATCAACATACTCGGGGTGTGTTACCTTAGGACCTTTGGCCATGAAGCATCTTCCAATTCCTTCATTTGGTGAGTCAAATATGTCGTAGGAGTTGGTTGACACAAGTGCTAGACCGGCAACACCTTCATCTTGAGTATCTTCGGAGTCAGAGTGATAACTTCTCTCGGAGTGGCTGCCGGAGTCGGAGCCGGATACCCATTCACCAACATGAGCTTGATGTCTTCGTTTTGTGTAGCTCCTTGATGATTTTTCCTTCCTTTCCGAATCCTTGCTTCTCCGTGAGTATCTTCGTTCATAACGATCATCTCTACTCCTTCTCTCTCTTGGTGGTGATTCTTTGCTTCTTCTTTTTGGAGAATCTTCTCTTATCTTGTAGGGAGCCGTACACTCATTGGAATAGTGTCCGGGTCTTCCACAACTGTAGCAGTTTCGCTCTCGACTAGAAGATCTTTTGTCATTGTAGGACCTTGACTTGAAGCTTCTATCTTTGCTTCTACTCTTGTAGAACTTGTTGAAGTTCTTCACCATTAAGCTCAGTTCTTCATTGAAGTTTTGTTTCTCACTTGATGATGTAGGGGCTTCACATGAGGCTTTGTAGGCACCACTTGATTTGTTGTGAAGTTCCTCTTTATCCTTAAGTGGCATCTCATGAGCAACAATTCTTCCAATCACCTCCATTGGCTTGAGATCTTTGTAATTGGGCATCATTTGGATCAATGTGCACACGGTATCATATTTTCCATCCAAGGCTCTTAGAATATTCTTGATGATGAATCTATCGGTCATCTCTTCACTTCCTAAGCCGGCAATCTCATTTGTGATGACAGCAAGCCTAGAGTACATTTCAGCGACACCTTCACCATCCTTCATTTTGAACTTGTCAAGTTGACTTTGAAGCACATCCAACTTGGATTCCTTGACGGAGTCGGTACCTTCGTGCATATCAATCAAAGTGTCCCAAATTTCCTTTGCATTCTCAAGACGGCTGATTTTGTTGAATTCTTCGGGGCACAATCCGTTGAAGAGAATATCACAAGCTTGAGCATTGTATTGCAACATCTTCAACTCATCCGCGGTAGCTTCACGGTTTGGTTCTTTCCCATCAAAGAAGTCACCTTGCAAACCAACACACACAATAGCCCAAACGGCGGGGTTATGTCCAAGAATATGCATTTTCATTTTATGCTTCCAACTAGCAAAATTAGTACCATCAAAGTAAGGACCTCTACGGTGATAATTTCCCTCGCTAGACGCCATACTCTCCTAGGTTGTGAAACCAAGGCTATGACCACCAAAAGCTATGGAGATCAAAGCAAATGGAGAACAAAGCTCTGATACCACTTGTAGGATCGAAAGTATGTCTAGAGGGGGGGGGGGTGATTAGACTAATTGACCAAATAAAACTTAACCTTTTCCCAATTTTAGTTCTTGGCAGATTTTAGCTATTGTAGGACAAGTCAAGCAATCATCACACAATTCAAGCAAGCATGCAAAGAGTATATTGGCAGCGGAAAGTAAAGCATGCAACTTGCAAGAATGTAAAGGGAAGGGTTTGGAGAATTCAAACGCAATTGGAGACACGGATGTTTTTCCCGTGGTTCGGATAAGTGGTGCTATCCTACATCCACGTTGATGGAGACTTCAACCCACGAAGGGTAACGGTTGCGCGAGTCCACGGAGGGCTCCACCCACAAAGGGTAATGGTTGCGCGAGTCCACAAAGGGTCCATGAAGAAGCAACCACCCACGAAGAAGCAACCTTGTCTCCCTTGATGTTCAAACGACCTTCATACCTTGGCTCCGCTTGGGAGGGCGCGCGACGACCAGGTCTGAGGGACCTGGCAGGGTGGCGTACGCTTGGGCGTGACCTGAGCGTCGCCCCCATGCCCAGCCCCCTCGCGCGACTCTCCCGAGGGGTGGTGTTGCGATGAGGCCAGACACTTTGCTCAGAGGCTCCCTGAGGTAGATACGGCCGCGAGGCTGCCCTCAGTTGTTTATCACCAGCGTGGAGCATAGTGCTTCCACACTTGCATGGGCATAGCCACTCCTCGACAGTGTCGACTGCCAGCGCGCATGGTGCTTCCACTGGTGTGTGGGTGAGGGCTCCCTCTGGGTGGAGCCCTCGGGGCATGTACAGCCCCGCCCTGACACGTGGCTTGCACGACAGGGCTAGACAAGGTGTGTTTGGGCACTCGTGAGCCAACGCAGGACTCACGAGGCCCTACCTCAAGGAGGGTTGCGCCTGGTCTTGGTTCTTGTTGACTGCGATGGTCCTGCGAGATGGTTAGACAACCTGCGCCGAAACGAATCTCCTGAGGCTATCCCACGATAAGGCCAAACACCAACGATCCTAGGAGGTCACGTGAACAGGGCCGGCCCGCCAGACAGAGCTCAATCGTTGGATTTATCGATGCTATAGGGACGGACCCGAGCACAGACGTCATGCCTAGCCTTCTTATGCAAAGGATCTTGAAGAAAGATGATCGGCGCGCGTGTAGGATCGAAAGTATGTCTAGAGGGGGGGTGATTAGACAACTTGACCAAATAAAAACTTAACCTTTTCCCAATTTTAGTTCTTGGCAGATTTTAGCTATTGTAGGACAAGTCAAGCAATCATCACACAATTCAAGCAAGCATGCAAAGAGTATATTGGCAGCGGAAAGTAAAGCATGCAACTTGCAAGAATGTAAAGGGAAGGGTTTGGAGAATTCAAACGCAATTGGAGACACGGATGTTTTTCCCGTGGTTCGGATAGGTGGTGCTATCCTACATCCACGTTGATGGAGACTTCAACCCACGAAGGGTAACGGTTGCGCGAGTCCACGGAGGGCTCCACCCACAAAGGGTAATGGTTGCGCGAGTCCACAGAGGGCTCCACCCACGAAGGGTCCACGAAGAAGCAACCACCCACGAAGGGTCCACGAAGAAGCAACCTTGTCTATCCCACCATGGCCATCGCCCACGAAGGACTTGCCTCACTAGCGGTAGATCTTCATGAAGTAGGCGATCTCCTTGCCCTTACAAACTCCTTGGTTCAACTCCACAATCTTGTCGGAGGCTCCCAAGTGACACCTAGCCAATCTAGGAGACACCACTCTCCAAGAAGTAACAAATGGTGTGTAGGTAATGAACTCCTTGCTCTTGTGCTTCAAATGATAGTCTCCCCAACACTCAACTCTCTCTCATAGGATTTGGATCTGGTGGAAAGAAGGTTTGAATGGAAAGCAACTTGGGGAAGGCTAGAGATCAAGATTCATATGGTAGGAATGGAATATCTTGGTCTCAACACATGAGTAGGTGGTTCTCTCTCAGAACATATGAGTTGGAATTGTGTATGTGTTCTGATGGCTCTCTCTCCGAATGAAGAGGAGGTGGAGGAGTATTTATAGCCTCCACACAAAATCCAACCGTTACACACAGTACTCCAATCTCGGTGGGACCGAATCAACAAACTCGGTCGAACCGAAAAGGTAAACCTAGTGACCGTTAGATATTTTCGGTGGGACCGACATGCAACTCGGTAGGACCGATATGGTTAGGGTTTGGGCATAACGTAATCTCGGTGAGACCGATTACACAAACTCGGTGAGACCGATTTTGGTAATTAGCTAACCAGAGAGTTGGTCAGGCAAACTCAGTGGGACCGATTTGCTCTTTCGGTGAGACCGAAGTTACAAAAAGGAAACACTGAATTTACATTGCAATCTCGGTGGGACCGATTCGCTCTGTCGGTGAGACCGAAAAGTTACGAAAGGGAAACAGAGAGTTTGCAATCCCACCTCGGTGAGACCGAGATCCCTATCGGTAGAACCGAATTTCTAGGGTTTGGCAGTGGCTTATGACAAGTGAAACTCGGTGGCGCCGGATAGAAAGAATCGGTAGGACCGAGTTTGGCTTAGGGTTTAGGTCATATGTGGATATGGGAAAGTAGTTGAGGGTTTTGGAGCATATCACTAAGCACATGAAGCAAGAGGCTCATTAAGCAACACCTCATCCCTCCTTGATAGTATTGGCTTTTCCTAAAGACTCAATGTGATCTTGGATCACTAAAATATAAAATGAAGAGTCTTGAGCCTTTGAGCTTGAGCCAATCCTTTGTTCTTAGCATTTTGAGGGTTCCACTTTCACATCCATGCCATGCCAATCATTGAGCTTTCCTGAAATAGTCATCTTGGAATAGCATTAGCTCAATGAGCTATATGTTGTTATGAATTACCAAAACCACCTAGGGATAGTTGCACTTTCAGCGCGGCTCCCTAGGTGGGTGACAATCAAGCAGGTAATGACCATAGATAACTCATGCATGGAGAGAAAGCTAGCTTAGGTAAATGCAAGAACGATACATGCCACTGGGTCGGACCCGAGCGGCCTGGGGAAGATGCAGCCCGAAGGGCACCCCCAGTAGGGTAAACTAAAGATGCAAGAGGATACATGCCGCAGGGACAGGCCCATGCGACCTGGGAATATTGCAGCCCGAGGGGCGCTCCTAGCTGAATGAACTTCGAAAATATCACCTGGTTTTGTTGTCGAATGTGCGTTGAGGTAGCTGAAGGTGTGCGCCGCAGAAGCCGCTCCTCACGAGCCGTCGAGACCATGAGCCTCGGGAGGCTCTGGGGGCTCAGGTGGCCTCCTGAGGACCATCTGCGTCTCTGCCAGGACCGCGTGATGCCTGGCTTCCTAGGTCGCCAGGATGCTCCGTAGATTGTGCTGGAAGGCGGCTGCCATGCTCGGCAGGCCGAACGACATGCACACGTAGTTGTGAGGTGGACCCTCACACCGGCCAGCACGCAAAGGCCAGAAATGCTCCTGAGATGCGACCCTGTTGAGCCTTGGGATGTCGAAGCAGACGCGTAGCTCGCCACCCTTGCATGGGTGGGGAGCTGCACCAGGTGCGCGGCGGTCGCCGCGTATTGCCCTTGCTTCCTGAAGCTCATGAGTGGCCTTGACGATGAACTCCCGAGCGCTGGGCACTCCTTGCCCGGTGCCCTCTTGAGGGATACGTGCCGTGAAGCACGCCTCCATGTGGTGCCCGAGAGCCTCCCTCGTGATGTTGGCCAGGTCGGAGGCCCTCCAGAAGAGAGCCCCCGAGCCCTGCCCGAGGAGGGTGCCAAGCACACCTTCCTATGCGAGGGAGGGAGGCTCCCCAGGTGCTGGCGCCGATCCTGAGGTGGCACCGCTAGAGGCGTCACTCCCCTGAGGCCCTGTGCATAGTAGCTGCTTCTTCTTCTTGGGGTTGGCCTCAGGAGGGTACTGCACACCCGTGCTGTCAGGGTCTTAGATTGCTGCAGCTTGGAAGGCGCGCTCGAGGGAGCACACCGCATCTCTTTCTTCGCTGGGGCTGTGATGATTTCGCCGCTTCCCGGCATCTTGAGGACGTTGTAGCCATGGTGGGTCACCGCCATGAATTTGGCTAACGCTGGGTACCTGAGGATGGCATTGTACAACAGACAGATGTGGGCGACATCGAAGTCGACGAGCTCGGTGTGGTAGTTATCTCGCTGACCAAAGGTGACAGGGAGACGAACTTGCCCTATCGGGGTGGTGGAGCCTTCGGTCACTCCTGAGAAAGGCTTGGTGGGCTGAAGCTGATTGTATGGCACTTGAAGGCTGTCGAACGTCTTGACGGACAAGACACTGAGTCCTGCGCCGCCGTCAATGAGGGTCTTGGTGACTTGGACATTGCTGATGATGGGTGAACAAAGCATCAGGAGGACACCGGCGATCGCCACACATTTGAGCTGGTCCGCCGAGCTGAAGGTGATGGCGTACTTGGACCATCTGAGCGGGCGCGTGGCCTCGAGCTTGGGGAGGGCTGCATTCACCTCGTGAGAGAACTGCTTGAAGTTGCGTCGGGAAGCCAAGGCCGGAGAACCACCCAATATGCAAGCAATGGCGCGCGGCTCCTGGAAGCCCCTAGCCCCTTCGTCCTGTTGGTGGTCGTCGTTCCTCCTTGGTGGTGGCGGCAGCGGAGGTAGACCAGGATTTCCCTGAGGATGATCCTCGCGAGGCTGGTCCCTCCAGGTGCCCTCACGAGACTGGTCCTGCCAGCGGTCCTCGTGAGGCTGGTCACGCCACTCCTGGCGGGGGCCGCGGTCGTCCCAACGTCCTCCACCCCGTCCTCCTCCTCGGCCGTAACCCCGGTCGTTGTGCTCGGTGCGTCGACCAAAGCGTCCATCTCGAATGGCCCTGAGCTTTTGACAATCGTTGGTGTTGTGGCCGCGCATGTTGTGGAAGGCGCAGAACGTACAGCTGCCCTTGGACGACTCGGGAAGGTCCCGGCCGCGCTTGGTGTCTGGCTCTGCCACAAGTACGGCCACTCCCTTGCGCTTCACGTCCTTGACCTTGGCCTTCTTCTCCTCCGGGTCTGTAGCAGGGAGCTTGAGGAGGGAGAGACGCCCCTCCTCAGCTCTTGCACACTTGGTCACTCTGTTGAACAGCTCCAGAGTCGTGCATAGCTCCTCGTGGATGGCGAGCTCCTCCTTCATCTTGATGTCATGGATGCCATCAGAAAACGCTGAGATGATGGCCTCATCCGTCACCTTCGGGATCTTGAGACGCACGCTGTTGAAGCATTGGATGTACTTCTGCAGGGTCTCTCCCGGCTATTGCTTGATGCGGCATAGGTCACCCGCGACCGAAGGGTGGTCGCGAGTGCCCTGGAAGTTGGCAATGAAGCGGTCGCGCATCTCACCCAGGAGGAGATCGAGCCTGGAGGCAGGTTCAGGAGCCACGAGCGAGCACCATCCTTGAGAGCCATGGGAAACCAGTTTGCCATGACCTTTTTGTCGTCGTTGGCCACCTCGATGCTCAGCTCGTAGAGCTACAGGAACTCTGTGGGATTGGGGCTGTCGTCGTAGCAAGGAGGCAGGCAGCTCGAGAACGAGGGCGCGGCAGCCTGCGGTGGCCACTGGGGCCCTCTGCAGGAGCGGAGCATGCCCTTGATGTCCGCGCATCGCCGCCACAGGCGGCACACGGTCTTGTCGTGGCACCAAGAGTGCTGGAGCGTTTTCTTGTGGCCAGGGAACCTCTTGGCAGCTCCCTTCTTCGTGTGTGGGCACACGACGCGGTGGATCACGCCGCGGGACCACACGTCTTGGGGCGAGGACGCCATCTTGACGTGGAGGAAGCGGAGGCGCTCCGTGAGCTACGCGTCTCAGTGCGAGGGTGTTGTCTTGATGTGGAGGAGGTGGAGGCGCTCCGTGAGCTACGTCGCCCGCAGCTAGAGGTGGGCGGCAGCGAGAGGGATGGTGCAGGAGAGGCTCCAGCGGCGCTGACGAGCTCGGCGATGCGGTCCAACCAGTCCACGTAGAGGTCGTCGACCGGGCGGTAACGCAGGAGCTCGCGTGCCATGAGCAGCATAGCCTGCGCGTCTGTGGGTGCGCGGCGAGCGTGAGATGATGAGCCTGCCGGAGTCAACGACGGGGTGGCGGTGCGGCCGTCCCGCCGCACAGAGGGGTGCAATAAGGACGCTTGCTACTCGTTTGCTGTCGGGCTGGTAGCGGTGTTGGCAACAGGAGATGGATAACGACGAGGGGGCCCACCGACAGGGGTTGTCTGAGCGACACGGGCAGTGAGGGCGGCCCGACGCTAGACGCGGGCTCCACATGCGTCCGACATGGATGTGATGGAGCGATGGGACGCGGATCAGCAGAAGGAAAGCTTCAGCGCACCCCTACCTGGTGTGCCAAATGTCGGATTTCGGGTTCCGGCAAAAACCCTTGAGGTTCGAACACCGGGGTGCGCACGAATATCTCTCCCCCTCTAGCCCTCGCCCTCACCGCAATCTCAAGGCTTAGCGCGTCGAACCCACAGAACAAAGGGACAGAAGATTTATACTGGTTCAAGCCACCGATGTGGTGTAATACCCTACTCCGGTGTGGTGTGGTGGATTGCCTCTAGGGCTGAGGATGACCAGTTACAAGGGAAGAACAGCCTCCTGAGGAGAGGCGTTCTTGTGCTTGGTGAGTTTGTCTGGTGGCCTTGGTGAAATGGATCCAGTCCAGGATGATCTGCCTCCCTACGGTGGTGGCTAGTCCTATTTATAGAGGCCCGGGTCCTCTTCCCAAATATTAGGCGGGAAGGGATCCCACAACAGCCAGTTTGAAGGGGGACAACTAGTGCAAGCTATCCTAACAAAAGATGGTCTTTGCCTGCCAAAGGCTCTGGTGGTGACGTCGTCCTGGGCTCCACAGTGACCTCCGTCCTGACGTCCTGCTGGTCTTGGTCTCGTTGCACCGATATGGAAACCTTTGCTTGATGCCTCGGGACTCCGTGACGGTGTGCTGGACTAGGGGGTACTCACTACATCGTCTCCCGATCAGTTGGTTGGGCCGAGGACCCCATGGCCGTTATTCATGGGCCAGTTCGGACAGCCGAAGACATATACGAGGAAGATTTCACAAGACTTGGTGATCAAGACAAGGACTCCTCTCCACCAACGTATTCGTCTAGGACTCTTGTTATCCTAGGCCTCCGGTACATTATATAAACCGAGGCCAGGCTAGTCGATAGATCATGACATTACTCATCATACCTGTAGGTTTTAGAACACAACATATGATCTCGAGGTAGATCAACTCTTGTAACACTCATATTCATCAAGATCAGTCAAACAGGAAGTAGGGTATTACCTCCGTAGAGAGGGCCCGGACCTGGGTAAACATTGTGTCCCCCGTCTCCTGTTACCATCGATCCTAGACGCATAGTTCGGGACCCCCTACCCGAGATCTGCCAGTTTTGACACCGACATTGGTACTTTCATTGAGAGTTCCATTGTGTGATCGGCAAAGGATCAATGGCTCGCCCACAGATCAACTGCGATGCCGGCATTTTCGTCGCCGGCTTGACTGGTCACCTTGGCTCGATCAAGGACCGCGCTCCATCTCCGATCATCATGTTCGGATGGTGGACTTCATCAACATCAACTTTGATCTCTATCAAGATCATGGAGGAATCATCCATGGAGCTCGGGGGCTCAACGTCAACATTGCCCTCGGGCGACCGTGTTGTTTTTTCGAACAGCGAACTTGTATCCGCTGCCACCACATCCTCGAGCATCGCTTTGACGATTCCTTTGGTGGAATTGTGCGGAATTCAATCTACAACGACCATGCAAAATTTGGTCGAGTTCCGATGGAGGAATCTCCAGCAATCTACGATATACCGAAGCCTTGTCAAATCTGGACGGGAATTTGGACAAGTTTAGGGCGTGGTCTGCCGCACCTAGCTCGGAGATTCTATGGAAGATCGAACCGTTGATCGGCTGCGGAATTACTATATCTACCACCCCTCAAAATTTCAGCTTGATCCGACCGTCCAAACTCCGGGAACCTTCTGATTAGTGCATCACTTTTCGGATCTGTTTTCTGCGCGAATACGGATCCGACCAGAATTCATGTTTCTTTATGAACGTGATATTGGACAACCTTTTTAAATGAAATTTCTTTTATGGTATTGTGCATTGTTTTTAACACGTGCCCATAAAATTTTAAGCCTTCTTTAAGGCATTCTTTACCATCGCGCTGGTGTCACACCAGTCCGGTAACATTCACTACAAAAAAAGACACATCCGTGACATTTTGGGCCGAATGAATTTTTTTTCTGTCATACATATGACACTTCTATGACGATAATTGTGACAAAACCCGGTATAATCATAGATGTGGTGGGGTCCTACTTCTATGACAAAAAATCATGACAGAAAATGGGCTTTTTGTCTTGGGCGGGCCGGAGACGCAGCCACATGACATTCTTTGGGCCGTCCATGACAGAAAAAACCGTGGTAGAAGCGAGGGAGAGGAAAATTTTGGGGAGTTCCCGGTTACGGTGGGAGGTCGGGGGCCGAGCGATGCGCGTTTCTCTCGTACACGTACGCGCGTGTGTGCGAGGTGTTGGCTCTAACTGAACCCGAGCAAGGCATTGGGATCTAACTAAACCCGAGCGATTGCACTGTAGGCTACGCGTTACTGAACCCGAGCGATCGATCGATGACTGTTAACTGAACCCGATCGAGTGATTCCTTCGCTACTGCTGCTAACTGAAGCTGATCGATGCTGCCTCTGGATGAACAGTGAGCGTTGCGGGGGGGGGGGGGTGGGATGAACAGTGAGCGGTGGCGTTGCCTCTAGATGAACAGGACCCCGTCGTGTGGTGGAGGGCAGGATGAACAGTAGATGGTGGAGGGGTGCCCGTGGAGGGGTGGTTGAACAGGACCCCGTGGTGTGAAGGGCTGGATAAATAGTAGACGGTGGAGGGGTGCCCGTGGAGGGGTGGTTGAACAGGACCCCGTGGTGTGGAGGGCTGGATGAACAGTAGACGGTGGAGGGGTGGCTGAACAGTAGCCAGTGGAGTAGCGCGCGGTGGAGGCTAGATGAACAGGAGCCCGTGGAGGCGGGAGGAGGTCGATGGTAGCCCGTGGAGGCTGGAGGATGTCGACGGTGGAGATGAACAGTATCCCGTGGAGTCCTGTTTTGCGGTACGCCACACCCTTTCCGATGAACAAGACCCCCGTTTCGACCGTAGCGCTCCAACACAAGTCCGTTTCGTCCGTTTTGCGGTACGCCACACCCCTCCCGATCAACAGGACCCCCGTTTCGACCGTAGGAGGTCTATTTCCTCCGTTTTGCGGTACGCCAGACCCCTCCCGATCAACAGGACCCTGTTCCTAATGTAGGAGGTCCGTTTCCTCCGTTGTGCGGTACGCCAGGCCTCGTTTCCATCGCCTGTTCTGTCCAAGCCCTCCCGATGAACACGACCACGCATTCCGTTCCGACCCAGCCGGTTGGCTCCCACGCGTTCCGTTGCCTCCCAATGAACACGACGCATTCCGTTGCCTCCCCATGAACACGACGCATTCCGTTGCCTCCCCATGAACACGCCGACGACACTGTTTCTCCGTTCCGACCCAGCCATGTACACGAGCCCTGGCCATACGTATGCGCGAGTAGGCGTTCGAGACCCTGCCCGTATGTACGTACATGGCCGTATTTTCTTTCTTGCACCCTGGCCGCTGTACGTACGTGTACATGCTACGTGCGCGCCTCTACTATGACACGTACGCGCCTCTACTACGACACGTGTACGCCTCTACATCGACCAGTATATATGTACGTACACGTTCGCGACCAGAATGACAATGCTACGTACGCTTTGACCAGGTGGGTCCCGACTGTCAGGCACTTCCTTGCCTGCGAAGATGCAGCTGGTGGGTCCCAGCAGTCAGGGGGGCGAATCGTTTTTTTGCCCGGACGCACTTCCTTGCGTGCAAAGATGTAGCTGGTGGGTCCCAGCAGTCAGGGGAAAACGTTTTTTTTTGTGAAATACGGTGGCCCATCCGGTGGGTCCCCGCTGTTAGGTGGAGGAATAATTATTTCGCACATAATAAGGAGGCACTTCCTTGCTGTGGCTGTGGACCCAGCTGTCAGCCTCTCCACGTACAGTCCACGTCCGATGGAAGCCGTTCCTTGACCACGTTGACCACGCCGCGCCGAGGTACCAGGGCGGTGGACGACGGCGAGGCCTAGGAAGGGGACGACGCGGAGCCGGGGAGGACGCGACAGTGGATTCCCACGCGTAGAGGAGTACGAGGGTTCACTGGTTCGCTGCGGTGTGAGGCTGCCGTCGCCACAGAATAACAGGTGGTGTGGGTGAGTAGAGGGATGGCCTGGCCAGCGGTGGGAGTAGTAGGGGGCGGTGAGGCCTCCGCCGCATCGCAGCCGGCCACGGGAGGCAGGAGCACGAGGCACGACCGGCACTGGTTTGGGCGGCTGGAGCAAGAAGACCAGAGGTTGAAGAAGCACTACGGCCGTTGGATGGACATCGTATGGTCACTGGAGCTAGAATCGTGCATATTGACTAAGTTGACAAAGCCCTCCGTCCCCGTTAACTTAGTAGGCCCACAAGTCAGCCTGCCACTATACTGGGTCCCAGCTAACAGGGAGAGTATTCATTTTTTTGTGCGTAATAAGGAGGCACTTCCTTGCGTGTGAAGATATAGCTGGTGGGTTCGAGCTGTTAGCGGGGGTAATGTTTTTTTCGCGAAATACAGATGCCCTTTCGGTGGGTCCCTGATGTCAGGTGGAGGAATCATTATTTTGCGCGTAATAAGGAGGCATTTACTTGCGTGCGGTCGTGGACCCAGCTGTCGGCCTTTCCACATACAGTCCACTTCAGATGCATGTCGGTCGTTGACCATGTTGACCAGGCCGCGTCGAGAGCACCAGGGCGGTGGACGACGGCGAGGCCTAGGAAGGGAACGACACGGAGGCAGGGAAGACTCGGCAGTTGTTTCCCACACGGAGAGGAGTACGACTGTACGAGGGTTTACTGGTTCATCTGCCGTCGCTGGAGAATAACAACATGTGTGGGTGAGTAGAGGGATGGCTAGGCCAGCGATGGGAGTACGGTGGGGTGGTGAGGCCTACGCGGCAGCAGAGCCGGTCGCGGGGAGGAGGGAGCAGGCAGTCCTGCTGGCGCTTATTTGAGCGGCTGGAGCAGGAAGAGCAGAGATTGAAGAAGCACGACGGCCGTTGGATGGCCATCCAACAGTCACTGCTTGTGCGTCAACCTTTTTTTAGGAAAGCCTCAAATCTGTGGAAAACAACATACAACCCATCTGCCATTATTTCTAATAATTTACAACCGATTTGCTAATTCTTAAGGTTTTTTTGGAGCCCATATTCTTTTTGTTAGCATTACAACCCATATTGTGGACACGGTTAAAAAATATATGAAATTTTTCATATTTCGATGCGGTCCGAACTGTTTCTAATCCGAAATTTCGACTCACATTCAAACTGATTTTAAAAATAAATGTATATCAATATAAAATCCAACAAATTCTCCACGCATAAAAATTAATGTAATTTAAAATCTTGAAATAAAAAAAGATATTTGAAACTAATTGCCGGTTTGATGTGTTTTAAAAATGTACAACCCATTTCTCATTACTAATAGGCCATTTTCTTGGCCAGCCGAATGAAGCTCTCCTCATCTTGAAAGATTTGCAACCCAACAGGCCTGACAAAGTGACCTACTTGGCAAATCACAAAAAAACCGGGCTGTGGCCGTGGACCCAGCTATCAGTCCATTTGTTTTCTTAGTCCATTTGGTGGGCTGGGTGAAACAATGATGTAGCATCTATGCAGCCCGTTTAAATCCCATTTGCATTTTTCTCGAAATCCGCAGACTTGCTGGGCTAGGTGAAAATATCATGTTGGGCTAGACGGGGAAAGTACTGGGAGAAAACTCAATTTACATCGAAGAAGGAAGTGGGAGAAAATTCAGAGACCTGCTGGGTCCACCTGAGGAGGGGAATATGTTGGGAGGAAGGAGATTCAAAGCACGGCAGCCGAGTGAACTAGTTTTTTTCCGGACAAGTGAACTAGTTTACATACATAAGCAAATAGCCACTAAAAAAGCAATCAGGTTAATGGGTTCTTAAAAGAAATATTTCGGAGAAAACAGATAATTACGACACATAGGCTAATGCATGAAACACTCAGATGATAAAGGTGCTTATAAACAGATAAAGTAGAACATCTAGACCTTCCTGGCACGCTTGATCATGATGCTGCGGCTGTCTGTTTACTCGTCGGTTGCGGGAAGCAGACCCGCCCTCATGTCCAAGATCTGCCTGTACATGTCGTAGCATGCGTATGCGTCCTTGGCCGCGTAGGTTATGTAGGCTAGATTCAGAGGTACCTCCCATGTGTTCAGGTCGTCCTCTTTCATGTTGGCGTATGAGGGGTCGATGATGGTCTCAGTGAGGTCAACCACGGAGTCCTTCTCCTGCCCATTGCTGATGATCTTGTATTGCTTCTAGATGTCGACATGCTTGTTGCACCAGATGGCCGAATCGTCGCGTTCTTCCTTCTCTCCACCGTAGCGAAGGTGCAGTCGGCGCTGCCGATGAAACGGGCGAATGCTTCAGAACCTGGTGCAGCCATAGGACTGAGGCGAGGCAGAGCTTCACCGAGTCCGTATCGTTGGTGTACATCACATTCAACTTGGTGCAGCCATAGGACTGAACGGCGAACTCAAAGGGGAACTCCTTGCTGAAGTCCATATCCAGCAGGCTCACCCCTCGGATCGCCATTGGAGTCTCTTCGAGTGAACGAGTGTGTAGGCGGCGGCAGCAGTTCGTTTTTCAGCTCCTGGGGAACTGGATTCAATAGTAAGCTGAGTGTGTAGAGGTGACAACAGTTACTACCCCTCCCTCGTCCGCTGCACGCCCGGCAGAAGATGCACTCTCGACCACACATCGGTTCACGAGCGGGTCTGTATTGGTATTGTAATAACAAGAGTTCATGGTCACTTTACTTAAATTTAATTAGCTTTAATAGAAATTTATACTTAAACAAGCAATGCATTCGCTTGTTCTATTAGTGCCACATGATCAACATGCACAACAATTAGAATTATTATTCTCAGGAGGCACACGATCAACACATTTATCGCACTTTCACAAAGATAATACTACCAAGTTTGAACTGTTTGTTATGTTTGTTGTCCTCTGCATCATCATGCCATGTTTCCCAGCTTGGAAGATTCAGAACCAACAAATAAGATCCAAATAATAAGTACAACAAAGATGCCTACACATCTCATTGATTCCCAGCTTGCAAGATTCAAAACCAACAAATAAGATCCAAATAATAAGCACAACAAAGATGCCTACACATCTCATTGATTCCCAGCTTGCAAGATTCAGAACTAACAAATAAGATTCAAATAATAAGTACAACAAAGATGCCTACAAATCTCACTGATTCCCAGCTTGCAAGATTCAGAACCAACCCATTAGAGCCTTTTGATAAAGTGAATATCGAGATTAAATCCATCTTGGCTAGCCATGTCATACAATCGAAGAACTTGGCGAATGCTCTTGACCGTCACAACATCTGTAGTTGAGTATCCCTGTTTGCACAGCATGTTTGCACAACACAAACAAGGAGACGGGAGAGCATGATTTCGCTTTAATAGCGGCATCCTTGAACTCAACCTCCAGCTCTACTTGGATGAGGTCTGCCTGGACTTCCATGATTCAATTCATGCGCCTTTTTATGCAGTTCACCAGAAATGAAGCAAAGATTGCATCATTCAGCTAGCAAGAAGTACTTGCTCTTCTGAGATGGCAGGTTCTTCTTTAGTAGTTGCATTAAAATTGAGGAACATTAAGGTTAGCTGTCCGGCTCATGTAAGGTGCAACTATAATTTTCTTATCCTTTTGTGCAGTTCCACTAAAATAAAGTGCATTGTGGTGACAGTGACGGCTCCATCTTGCAAAGGCTAATAAAATGTTGCACGAGATTACCAGTAGAACTTGACGGAGATCTTGGAAACTCCAATCACCATTTTGTGCAGTTCCACCAAAATTGAGAGATGTTGCCCACGTGACATTTTAGTTGAACTGCACAAGACACTCATTCCAAAAAAAGTGTTTTGTGCAGTTCACCAAAAGGTCACAATTGCAACAAGGTGAAATGGATATCCCTATCTGCACAAAAATATAGAAAGTAAACAGTTGCTGGTCAATAAGAATATACGAAACATATACAAAATGAAAAGAAGCATCTTAGTTATGTTCATGGCAATCACACAAGGACAGTAGAAATTTTAAAACGCCAGGAATGCTTCATGTTAGCAGAAGCATTACGATCAACAATGAGATTCCTCAAATATGGGATTACTTTAATGGTGGCATTGCTTGTTTACTAGACATAGTAAATCAACAGCATCTAAAGAGTTGGTTTAAGGGCATGGGACCGTGGGGACACCAGGACACTCAGCAGCGTAAAGGAGCAACTTACTTATCATACTGGGGAAAACAGCAGGAGTGCCATTGTACTATGTGAGGGAAGCAAATCTAATCCTGGAGACCTTGTACTATGTAAGGGCATCAAATCTAATCATGGAGACCTTTTACTATGTGAGGGCAGCAAATCTAATCCCGGAGACCTTTTACTATGTGAGGGCAGCAAATCTAATCCTGAGACCTTTTACTATGTGAGGGCAGCAAATCTAATCCTGGATACCTTTTACTATGTGATGGCAGCAAATCTAATCCTGGACATGCTCTGTTGACTTGTCCACCAGCCGCCACTTTCTATCCTTTTTTCAACCAATAATAGATCAGTTCCTTATCCAGTTTGTACTGCGTTTTCCCATCATTTCCCTTTTCAACCAAGAGACCGGTTGGGTATCCGGTCTCTACTACTTTCACCATATTATTTCCTCTTTGAATCAAGTCCTAGATTCATGCTACAACTTTCCCCCCTTTCTTCGTTGTTTGAACAAAGCCCTAGATTCGAATGCATGAAGTAGCTTTACCTCTAATAATACTAAAAATTTAGGTGGCTTTGGAAGAGCTGATGGGAGTAGAAAAAGATGCACATGCAGACACATGGGGAGCTGGGGCAGTAGAGCAAGGCTGCTTTCGAAGAATTTATACCTGAGGGTCGCCGGGATCTCGGCGGCGGCAGGTCGGATCTGCGGACAATACGGCAGGGTGGAAGAAGAGTTGGAGGACCTCCCTAGCCGACCATGTGTCGGAGAGAACGGCACGGGCAGAGGATCGGGCCCCTCCGGCAGCTGTGGGTTTCCTCCCTCGGCGGCGATGACCGCGTGAACGATGTACCTTTTAGTCCTCTACACACACCGGCCGAAGGGATCCGGCCGGAGCTATGACCAGCGGTGAGCAGAGAGAAAATGTCGCTACCGCTGTCTAGTTTATATCTGGAGAGGATGAGAGAATGAAGAGAGCAACCCTAGTAAAGCAAGCGCTCAGGCCCCTGCGTCCATATATAGTGGAGTGATTATCTTTTTTCTCTCCACAACAAGCGTTTCAATTTGTGTACGTGGCATTAAAGAAAAGAAACTCTCTATTTAAGGTGACTACTGTACGACTCCTACTTACTACTACTAGTAGTACTACAGTATTGTTCACTTGTGCTCCCTGCCCTCCATTCATTGAATAACCCCACGGGTGAATAAACATACAGTGAGTACTGTATTTATATAGAATGAACAAGCTTGAACTATTTTCGCATAGTTAAAAGTTGAGGGCGGGGCTTTTCCCGGGCAGTACGCGCGGCAGTTTTCGGGTAGGGCCAGAAGACTATTTTAATATATTTTTTAAAACTTCGAGACGGCCACATAGCATGGAGCCGACCCCAATGATTTTAAGTTTACAGGCATGGTACACGCTATCCTAGACTACTCTACACATGAAACTGCCACACGAGCATGCGAGCTGTGCTTGGCTCTTCGCCTCTTTGGGAAGTCGAACAATGATGGAATACTACTACACTGGAGGAGTACTACAATACGCTTCTGGCCATCTGACACCGATTGAACTGCTGCATGTCCACCACGTGCGGGAGGGAGAGCGTGTAGCGAAAGCTTATCCTAGTCTTGCCAGCCAGCACGCTCATGGGCGAGGGAGGGACGCTCCTGCCTTTGCGTGCATGACAGGTGGGCCCGACAGGTGTGTGGCCAACCTATCATACAGCCAAAGGCAGGTGCAGTTAAGTCCGCGAGGGAGAGGATAATCAAACTTCTCGTTGATGTACGAGTTGACGCGACACATCAAAGCACTGCACTTGATATATTTCAATATTTTGCGTGTGTGACTCCCAGATGCAGATGCCGGGGGTCATCATCCTCCTTTTCGAGAAAAAATAGACATGTGTGTGAGAGGACGAGTGCGTGCGTTCACCTCTTCTCTTCCTGTATAACGTACTACTAAACTCAGAGTACAAGTTTTTGTGGGTGGCACGATGGTGCGTGCGAGAAGTCCCGAGAGATAGGTTTAATGCGTCTGAAAAAAAGACTAGCCTAGAGCTCGCCACGCGGCTATTTTTTTCTCAAAAAATCATGTTTATCAATGCATTAATTGCAATGCATGCATGCATAAAGTACATGCATTGGTCAATTTTCTCTTAATACTTGCATGCGATGATTTAATGCACCTTGGAATTTTAACATGTGTTGGGGAACAACCAAATTGAGCCTTATAAAATGGAAAAACTAAAATTTTGAGATAAGCCCTATAAAACGAGGGAGTAGAAAAAGAAGTACTCCATCCAGGAATAGTGCCGTACTTCGAAACTAGAACCATCAATAAATTTTGAGCTTGCATCTCGTCGCATTCCAAATTACTCCACGCTATATTGAATTGCAAACCTGTTCACACCGATCACAACCTAAATGGTTTCCCACTTAGGAGAGTATTAGTACTCGGTTATAAATACTAGTATGCCAAGATGACTGCTCATTCCTCCTCAACTCCTCATCCACAAAAACAAAGTCATTCAGCATCCTTCCCTTGCGTCTGCCATGGCCAGCGTGAGTTCTGGGTCGAGAGATTGCCACCAGGGAGAGGCGAGCATGGAAGTGGAAGCACAAGAGATGTCCCGCCTCGCTGCGAGAGCAGCCGACATGTACCGCCGCGTGGAAGTAGCAGCACAGAGGTCCTGCCGCGCCGCTGAAGCAGCACGGAGGTCCCGCCGCGCCGTCGATGCAGCAGACTGGTCCGGTCGCACCGCGGAAGCCGCAGAAATGTCCCGCCGCGCCACGAATGCAGCAGAGATGTCCCGCCGTGCCGCGGCGCCCTGGGAAATTTCTCGCGGGCAGGCGACGACTGTTACAAGCGCATGCATGCGATCGTCCATAGCCAGATGGATCAGATCTCCGGCTCGGCGAGGTTGCAGGACGACATGATAGCCTCATTTGAATAGGCTACCAGCGTCATCCGGCAACTAAGGGAGGGCAATGAGAGGCTCCGGGCCGAGCGCAACCTGCTGAGGGAGAAGATCGTCTGAAGTGTAGACCAGCAGGAGGAGACCAGTGCCTTGTTGAAGAGGACCGGCGTCATTGTCAAGAAACTTTTGGACGAGAATGACATGCGCCGCAATGAGTGCCAAAGGCTGGTGGAGGAATCCGTGGATGTTCTCAAGCAGCGTCTTGAGTACACGAAAAAGCTCATCGCCGCTCACCGCGGAGACTAGTTTCCTGGTTTCTTTTGATGTAATAATCGGTTTAGGATGTGGATTATGTCGTCGGTTGTGAAATGTTGGGTTCTAGCACGGATGTTTGGCCTTTGTTGGCCTCTTGGGATGTTGCGATTTCAATCTGGTAGCTTTTAGTCCTTCGTGTTAGGTTGGAGTTGTGCTGAACTTCTTGTGAATTGTGGTGGTTTTCAGTAATGAAAATCAGAAGGGGCAAGCCCTTCTTTGATCAAAAAAGAAAAATTAATCGTCCTTATATATTTATCAGTCTTGCTATAAGTCGCAGTAGATGCTATATAGGTCCGTCGGATCTTACATCAAGATCTGTGCTTTCAGATTTTCTTTTTTCTCTCTTAAATCTCAGTCGAGTGAGACATAGCCATGCCATTAAACAGAGGCTCGGACGCCATTAATGGAGACCTTGGGAGAGAGCTGGATGGCAGATGGAGGTCAAAGGGCTCTCCTCCCGATAAGCACGCGCAGGGGTCTGATCGCATGCCTCTCGTACTCAAATAGCTACCCTGCACGACGCCTCCTAGCTAATAAAAAATGGGGACGCGTGGCGGCACGTAAATGGTACTAGTAAGTAGAACGTCCACGGTTTCAATAATACTTGTGTTTCTGATTGTAACGTGACAGCACTTGTTCTGAAATGACTTTGTTGATTGTGAATGTGTGCGCCTTTGCAAATCGGACTGCAAATTTACCATAGCATGTTGGTGCCATGTCATGGCACCAAGCCAAGTTTCATTATTTTCATGCGTGTTTTGGATTTACAGGATTTAAAAAACTAAGTTTCTCAATGTTTCCAACCCAGCCATGACGCCCAGAATTTTGAATTTCATTCCCATTTCTTGCATGGAACCTAGAAATTTACCCGAGGACACACATGTGATTTTTCATCCAACTTTGGTGCACTGGAACATGTGCTTGTATTTCAAATTTGAATTATGCACACAAAGGTGACACGTTCCCTCCCAGAACCACGAGCCTTCTTGAGAGAAGCTCCGATTTGCAAGAAGCTTATACCAAAATTTGTTCCTATTCGGCCAATTTTTTTACCACGGCATGGTACTACCATGACATGACACCATGCCAAGTTTCATCATTTTAAAACGAAGTTTCTCAATGTTCTCGACCGAGCCACAATGCCCAGATGTTTGAATTTTATTCTCATTTTTTGCATGGGACCTACTCCCTCCTTCCATCTATATAGGGCCTAATGTGTTTTTCAAGACAGCCTTTGACTATTGACAAGATTAATAGCACATGATATGTATACTATGAAAATTATATTATTGGAAGCTCCTTTGAGATACAAAATTGAAGGTATGCTTTCTGTAAGTTGCATGTCATATATTATTGCTCTAACGTTTGGTCAAAGTTAGCCTCGAAAAATGCATTAGGGCCTATATAGATGGAAGGAGGGAGTAGAAATTCACCCGAGGACACAAATGTGATTTTTCAACCAACTTTGGTGCACGGGAGCATGTGCTTGTAGTTCAAATTTGAATTATGCACATTAAATGACCAAAAACTCAATTAATGTGTAAATAAGGCCAAACGAAGCCAGAATAATTCCAAAATTTAACAGGGCACTCATGTAGTTTTATGTTGCCTTTGTAAATAAACTCAAGGGGGACAACGTATATCGTTTCACACTCAAAGGTGGCACGTTCCCTCTCAGAACCACGAGCCTTCTTGAGAGAAGCTTCGGTTTGCAAAATCTTATACCAAAATGTGTTCCTATTCGGCCAATTTTTTTTACCACAACATGGTAGTACCATGACATGACATCCATGCCAAGTTTCATGATTTTCAGACGTGTTTCGGATTTACAAGAATTTTAAAACCAAGTTTCTCAATGTTCTCGGCCGAGCCACGATGCCCAGATGTTTTAATTTTATTCTCATTTCTTGCATGGGACCTACAAATTCACCCGAGGACACAAATGTGATTTTTCAACCAACTTTGGTGCACGAGAGCATGTGCTTGTAGTTCAAATTTGACTTATGCACATTAAATGACCAGAAACTCAATTAATGTATAAAAAACGACAAACGAACCCGGAATAATTCCAAAATTTAACAGGGCACTAATGTAGTTCTATGTTGCCTTTGTTAAGAAACTCAAGGGGGGGGAGCGTATATCGTTTCACACTCAAAGGTGGCACGTTCCCTCTTAGAACCACGAGCTTCCAAATCGGCCCAATTTTTTTACCACAACATGTTAGTGCCATGACATGACACCATGCCAAGTTTCATGATTTCCAGGCGAGTTTTGGATTTACATGAATTTAAAATCAAAGTTTCTCGATGTTCTTGGCCGAGTCATGACGCCTAGATGTTTGAATTTCATTCTCATTTCTTCCATGGGACCTAGAAATTCAACCAAGGACACACATGTGATTTTTCAACCCACTTTGGTGCACCGGAGCATGTGCGTGCAGTTCATATTTAGATTATGCACATTAAAAGTCCAAAAACTCAATTAATGTATAAAAAGGCCAAATGAACCCGAAATAATTCCAAAATTTAACAGGGCACTCATATAGTTCTATGTAGCCTCTGTAAATAAAATCAGGGGGAGGCAACATATATCATTTTGCACACAAAGGTGACACGTTCCCTCTCGGAACCACGAGGCTTGTTGAGAGAATCTCCGGTTTTGCAAGAGGCTTATACCAAAACTTGTCCCAATTCAGCCAAAAATTATATGTATGAAAACAGGGTTTAGATTATCCCAAACATCTCGCTACCTAGACAAATAATGTACTATGATTTGAATTCAACATAAAATGGATACAAATATTTGAATTGGAGAGCGTATGGTACATGTAGTTCATAGTGAAATATGATTTCTGCTATATGTATGTTTTTTGTTATCAAGATAATATTTAAATTATTGTATAACTTGACAACAATCGTATTCAAATAAGGAAAATTGATTCAAATTTAGTCCATATGGTTGACGACAATATATATGTTCACATGGTGGAGTAAAATGTTCATATATGATGGAAGATCAAAATATACGACTACATCAATTATAAACCGTAAGGTCACCTAACGATATATTCGAATTCAACATAACGTGGATTCAAAATTTGAAATTCAAGATCATGGCATCTGTAATCATATAAAAAGGGACATTACTCTTTCTTTGGTGGGAATTGATTTGTTTTTTGTTGTTGTTCAGGGAAGTGCGAATCGATTTTGTACTGTGCAGGGTAATCTTGTTCTCCCGATTTTTTTTACATTTTTCTTGTAGTTTTTTCAATGGCATCTATAGCAATATAGTAAAAGGGGACATGACTCTTTTGTGTCTTGTATGAATTTTTTTTTACACGTTAAGTTTGTTCTGCCGAACAAGGAATCTGCACCTTGTTATCCCGAAATTTTCAAGCTCGAGTATCTTTTGTCTCACCTGCTTTGAAACTCCCGCTTCTTCAACCCGCGCCGCGCCTTGTTATCCCGAAATTTGGACATGCGCGAGAACTCCCTCCTCATCCGAAATCGCTCCCGCAGCCCAGCCACGCGAAATCCCCCTTCTACCCCTCAGCCGGAAATGAAGCTCCACGTCGCGGTGTCAAAACCGGTGGGGGTACGCTGGTAACTTACCATACATTTCGGGCAAGCGCGTCCCTAAGCTTGGCTCCCCCTCCCCCTTCGCCCCCCATTCATACACTGAGGCTGCCAAAACCCGCGAAACCCCATGCTCCTCCATCTGCCTCCCGACCGCCGCCCAGCCGGAGACTCTTCCCCAACTACGTCGTCCACCGCAATAGCTCGCCGTCCCTCATCCACCGCACTGGATGAGGATCCGTTGTTGATCTCCTCGTCCCGCCGGATCAGCCGCCCCGTCCTCCACCTCCAAGGAGCTGCCTCGACGTTTGCCTCGTCTATCGCGCCACCTCAATCCCCACAGCATCGTCTTGACCTGCCCCACCGGAACCGCAACACCCTCACCAATTCCTCCGATGAAGCCGAGGCCAACTCAGCGCCACCAAGGAGGTTCTGCACTCACCGCTGCATGTTATCTTTTATTCGATCTCACGGGGCTGCCGGTGCTCGATACCGAGCAGACATGGCGTGTCTCCATCGATGGTGCCGTCGCCGGCCACATCATCCACGACGTCTCTCCCCCATGTCGTTGCTTCCTCGGCGGCGACTTACACAACAACACTAGCTGCAGCTGTGAAAGTGCGTTATATTGACTAGAGGGGGCGTGAATAGGCGATTTTTTATGTAAGTCTTAAAAACATGGGAGTTTTGAAGACAAACGATAGAAATGAACCTATAACCATGCAGCGGAAGGTAGACTACCCTAGACAAGCCATAGTCAAGTATTCAATGAAGTGAAAGCACAAAGACTAACAGCAGCTAGACAGTACAGATCAGGATGGAAGATAATATGAAACCAATCTGAACAAACAGTCACACAGTGAAGACAAATGGACAAGGCAAATAGGCAATGACTTCACAAGGACCAACTATAAATAAAGAGATGGGAAGGATAGAACCAGTGAGCTTGGTGAAGACAAAGGTTTGGTAGACCAGTTCCAACTGCGGTGACAGTTGTATGTCTGGTTAGGGCGGCTAGGTATTTAAACCTGAGGAGACACAGTCCCGGACACCCAGTCCCGAACATGCAGCTCAGGACACTCAGTCCTCACCATATTCCCCTTGAGCTAAGGTCACACAGACCTCGCCCAATCACTCTGATAATTCTTCAAGGTAGACTTCCAAACCTTCACAGACTTTGTTCACCGGCGATCCACAATGACTCTTGGATGCTCAGAACGCGACGCCTAACCGGCTGGAGGATTCACAGTCCTCAAGTGTAATAAGTCTTCAGATCACACAGAAAGGAAGACTTAAGTGATGCCTAACACTCTTTGACTCTGGGTGTTTAGGGCTTTATCCTCGCAAGGAATTCTCTCTCAAAGGCTTCGAGGTGGGTTGCTCTCAAATGACAAAAGTCGTGCACTAACTCTGAGCAGCCAACCGTTTATGGTTGTAGGGGGTGGGCTATTTATAGCCACTGGGCAACCCGACCTGGTTTGTCCGAAATGACCCTTGGTCACTAAGGAACTGACACGTATTCCAACGGTCAGATTTCAAACACACACGGCAACTTTACTTGGACTACAAGCAAAGCTGACTTATCCAACTCTGGACAAGATTTGCTCTCATAGTCTTCAGTCGAAGACATAGGATTTTGGTTAAGCATCACTTCAGTCATTCTGACTGGTTCTCTTGGACCCCACTTAACAGTACGGTGGTTCCTATGACTCAACAAAGAAAAACACAGAATGACGAAACTGCTAAGTCGTCGCGCTCCATAATCTTCACGCGATGTCTTCTCTTATCATAGTCTTCAATGTGAATGTCTTCACATACCACCTCTGACTTCAATGTCTTCAGACATTTTTAGGGGTCATCTCTGGTAGGAAAACCGAATCAATGAGGGACTTCTACCTGTGTTATCCTGCAATTCTCACAAACACATTAGTCCCTCAACTAGGTTTGTCGTCAATACTCCAAAACTAACTAGGGGTGGCACTAGATGCACTTACAATCTCCCCCTTTTTGGTGATTGATGACAAACTAGTTGAAGTTTTCAACGGGGAATATAATATGTGAAATTGTAAAGGATAGGGGATTGTCTTCATAAGTTGCAAGGGCTCCCCCTGAAGATGTGCATATAAGTAATTTGATTTTGGAATGCAAATGCACATGGCAGGTTGTACTTGTGGAGATCCTCTTCAACTTGTGATGACAATTCATCATGCAAAAAAAATATGTGAAGATATTGACATGCATAATGAAAAATGGACGTCTGCAAAATGATCTAAGTGCGGAATTTATCGTCGCACATGCGGAATTTATCATCGCATCGCAGAATAGCAAATAAGTAGCAGACGACCATCGAGTTTTAAGTGTTACAACTCAAAGAACCAAATGTATCAAAACGAGAGTTGTAAACACTAGGCAAAATATAAAGCAAGCACGCATATGGACGCACTTGAAGACTATCAAACTCATATGCTTCTCCCCCTTTTGTCAGTAAGGACCAAAAAGGTTTGAAGACATAGAGCATCTACTCGTTCCCATGAGGAGTAGGTGAGGCAGCAAGGTCATCGGTGTTGTTAGGCGGTGCAGACGAACTCGGGGCAGTGTCGATGCGTGCAGAAGTAGGGGGCGGTGAAGTAGCATCATCTTCGTCATCGATCACTCTGGCATTCACCGATGCCACGGAGGAAGAGAACTCAGAGTCTTCAAGAGACGGAGTTCATCTCAGCACAGTCCTTCTTGGAGGTGTGGAGTCAAACTTGAAGCGTTCAGAGAAGCCATCCTCTTGAAGATCATCTTCAGAACACATAAGCGTCAGCCGTTTCCATGTCCGACAGGTTTCATGGGCAACAAAGGCATTCTTGGTGGCAAGATTGAGAATGCGGTTGACATCCACCAAGAGGCTTTGCATCTGACGCTTAAGCCAGTCATGATGCTTATCCTGTTTCTGATGCAGCAGGACGAGAAGTTCTCGGTCATTGAGGACACGAGATCGTCTTTGAGGCCTTTGCGCAATAGTGCTACCAGTGGTGTCAGTTTGAGCACGCGGGGCACGTGTGTTTCCAGCAAGGGGATAAACACGAGACACTGCTGGAATTCCTTCAATGGTCTAGGTGAAGCTTTGGTGATCAGCATTATGAAGATAAATGGGATCCTTAGCAGGCTCTGGGTAAATGGCTTCAACTGACAGATCAACCTCGGGCAAGAATATAAGATGATTGCGCGTAGACGGCTGATAGTTGAAGGCTGAGTGATGCTTGATCAGACGCATGACCCATGGAGCATAGAATTTCAACCCAAAGGTGTTGGAGCCAGACGCAGCCAACTGTTTGATGAAGAAGTCTTGAGCATTGAAGCTGATGCCATTGAAGATATAGAAAACCAAAGTCTTCATTTCTCCTTCAAGCTTTGCTGCAGATGAGTGTCCTTTCACAGGCCATAGAGTCTTCCTGATGATGTGGTAGATGGTGCGAGGCAGGTACTCTTGGTCTTCAACAAAGAATTCCTTAGGATATTCAGCATCTGGAGGCAAAGGCTTCATCATGCTCAGCATTTGACTCATGTTGGGTTCTGGCTTCTGAAAGATGCTTTCCAAGGAATCTTGATGTTGTTGACAACCTGATTCATAGTATTCACCAGGAGTGTGCAGGCCTGTGAGCTCAATGATGTCAAGAGCTTTAGCTTCATGATGGACCTTGCCTGTCATCCACTCAAGGACCCAAGTCTTTGGATCCCTGTTGTAGCCTTGAATATGAAGAGTGGCATAGAATTGAAGCAATAGTTCTTCATTCCAGTGCTCCTTGTCGGTGATGAACTGCAGCAGACCAGCATCTCTGAAATAGTCCAATGCTTCTTCAAGGCAGGGCAGACCAGCCATAGCTGCAGAGTCGAGGCGCATATGTGGAAATATGCGCCCTTGATTGTATAGGACACATGAATAGTAGCTGTGCCGCTGATAGCTCCAGAACCGATCTGAAGAAATGCGCGGTTTGGGATAAGGGTTCTTGGAGCTGTTGAAGAAGGTATTATGTGCCACGAAGCCATTCGCATTGAAGACCCTAGGTGAAGTGGCAGTGCTTCGGAAACGTGGAAGTCTTGGCTTGGGCTTTTGCACTTGAGGCATGTGCTCGACATGGTACTCAAATTGTGGACCAGCAGCAGGCGGAGGAGTCAGAATGGGCCATCGAACCGTAACTTGCTGACCACGATCAAATGCCAGCTCCATTGTGTGAGGTCTTGGAGAGGGAACAGGGGCATTGGCATTGTCTTCATGGGCTTCAGGGGCCACATTGACTTCAGGTGCAGGCTCCACATTTGCTTCAGCCATGACTACGTCATTGGCTTCATTGGTGTTGGTGGTGGTAGCCTCAGGAATCTCAACCTCTACTTCAGAAGCTGGAGGGTCGGTCACGTTCTCCTTGAGAACAACATCTTGGTGAGACGGGGGTGTAGCAACTCTTGGGGCTTCTTCTTCATCGGCTAATGCAACCGGAACATCTTCAGCCAGTTTGGCTTCGGATTCAGTCACAGTAGGAGTGGCATCTGGAAACACTTGACGTGCAACAGATTGGTGGTGCACTGCTCCTTCTGGAACGCTCGATAGAGGGACTTGAGGCCTTGGTCCTTTGCGAAGCCTGCGCAACGCTGGCGACGCCTTTGGAGATGGAGTTTGCTGGGCCTCAAAGTCATCTTCCTCTTCTCGCCGGGGTGGTGTGACTTGTTGTTGTTGAGCACTCGGAGTTTCTTGTTGTTGTGGGTGATCAGCCCATGATGCATCCTGAGCAATTGGCGTTAGAGGACGACCAATGCTGATGAGTTCGCTGTTCGTGAGAACAGGCGATGATACCAAGTTGTGCTCGATCTGAGGAAGAACTACATCATCTTCAACATTGTCATGATGACCAATGTCTTCAGCAGCGGTGGGATCAACTGCTGGAATGTCTTCAGCTTCATGAGCCTCTGTGGAAGCAGGCTCATGGACAATCAGTTGGCGCTCTTGGTGTGCAGATGCAGGGCAAACCATTGAGATAGGTTCAACAACTAAGGGCTCTGTGGGAGCAGCCCGATCCTTCTTGGTTTTGTGCTTCTTCATGGAGGGAGCAGCATCAGAGGCTTTAGGATGTTTCCTCTTTCTGGCTTCAGCCTCAGCACTCCTCGTCTTCTTCAGTTCTGAAGCGGTTGACCTGACCTTTGGCTTCGAGGCAGTCATGCTGGCTGGGAAGACAATGGGATGTGCTTCCTGCCTTGGTTCTTCGGGTTCGGCCACAGCTGGCTTCTTCTTCTTCTTTGGAGCCATCCTGGGATCGATGCCAGGATGACCAAGAGCCTTGCACTTCTCAGCCTCATTGTAGGCTTGCACACACGTGTCTGCCAGGCTCTTCATGCGCTCACGAGAGCCTTTAGCTTCTTCACGCTTCTTGAGAAAGGCTTCCTTGAGCTCGTGTAGCATGATCTGGAAGTTTTTGACATCTTGCACGCTGAGCTTGGCCATGTGCTTCTTGAACTGAGCTTTCTCATAGTCTATCTTTTGCTTCAGTTCAATGATGCGCTGAGCTAGAGTTAGCTTAGAAGCAATGGCGCCAGTGAAGGCGACACTAAGGCCAATTGGAAGTTGCAAATCTTCAAAGCTGAGGTTGGGCGTGTCAAACCACTCATCAATGAAGTTATGGATGATTGCCACATCAAAGAGAGGCAAATCATTGAAGATTTCTGCTTCTTCTTTGCTCTTGATCAGTTGCTCAAGAGCGTCATCTGCAAGATCTTCATCGCTGGACAGATCAATGGCGTCGTTGCGCAGAATAGCAGTAGCAGTCAGTTCTTGGCTGGTGTGTTGCAAAGGCATGTTTACTTTCGAGGGCTTGGAGATGCGTGACAAATCTTCAGACTGCACACTATCTTCAGGAGGTGCAGTAGCCAGTGGCTTTGCTCATGAGATTTTTGGTGCTGAGGCAGGTTTTGAAGCTTTAGGCTTCTTCAATTTCTTTGGCTTCGGCGATGCAGGCGCTTCATCAGATTCAGCGTCATCTGCAGGCTCATCCACGGTTGTCCCTTGAACCTTGATATGAGTGATGAGACCTTCCAGGTTGTAGAAGGGCCCAACAAGATTGGGTTCAGCTTTGCGGGTGCCATCGGCACGAGGAGCAGAAGGGCCAGGGTTGAAGTCAAGTCCCCATGACTTCTTGTTTTGCTTGGCCGAATTCTTGGCAAACTGGAAGTTGCGCTTGAACAGATTGTCGTCACGACACCATAGCAATGATGATGGGTGTGCATCCGCAGGCTATGGTCCATGGACCATGCAGGGATAGAAGCCTTGTTCAATGGCTTCATCTCTAGACCTGGGTTGAAGATTTCTGTATAGGATGTCTCCCCATGGTCATTTGATGGCATTTTTCTCAGCATATTCCTGGGTCACAAATCTGTACTTGAACCATTGTTCTGCCCAATATCTTCGAATCCATTGGATTCGGATCTTGCGCTGATTGTAATCCTCTTCAGGATCTGTCTTGTAAAGCTCTGAGAGGTCATCAGGCAAATCTCTTGACGTTCCCCCACGACGCTGTCTGCCACCCTTCCTTACTGATTTCTCTGCAGCCATGAACTTCAAACTGAATGGCTTTAACACTTTCAAAGGCTTTCGCTTGCTGGACAAACAGGAACTGGCTTCGGGAGAGTTAATGTGATGCTGTAAGAATTCTGCAAACGAATGCAGACTATGAGAACCAAGGGATTCTCCCACGGACATGTACCTGTGACAGCATTAGAGATGCGAGGGAAGGGGAAGAGGTCATATGCATTCTCAGAAGATTTTGAAGATAAATCAGTTTAGGAGACATTGACCTCATCGTGCGAAGACATTCACTTATATGTTGAGAGTTGGTTCCAGATTTGTACGAATCCGCGAATAAGTACAAGTGAGGAATCTAACTAGATATGAAGCTTAAGTGAATATTCTAGGCAGTATGAGATGCAGACATGATAGATCTAACATTGTATAGGCAGAAACTTATTTTGGCAAACAAGATGGATCTTTGAGGATCAAAAAGATGGTAAAAATAGAGTTATATTTACCACGCGAAGAACTGCTAGATGGGAAGAGTAGGAGACTGAGTAGTTCAATCCACCGTGCCCTATCTTGGCGACGGAGAACACCTACTGCGACAGCGGAGAAGACGATGTCCGCGGCCAGCGTGAGGACGGCATCGGAGAAGTCGTGGCAGCTAAGCGCTTCGTCGCCGGCGTCGTCGAGAGCTAGCGGGGGCGCTAGGGTTTGACGAGGTGGAGAGGTGGAAGAAGGTTTTCTTGACCGCATGGGACATGTATTTATAAGGAAGTGTGCGGCACAGCTCAATTACGCAGGTGCCCCTGGCGGTTCACATCTGAGGAACACGTGGCAAACATGCAACATACTTGGAGTTGTCCCACGTTCCCACGTACGCTTGGATTGTCGGGTGGTCGTTCCCACTTCTCCGTGTTTCAGGTGAAGGAATTAGCATTGAAAACAGACTTAATGTTTGTCTCTGTATCTTCTGCTGACAAGGATGCAGAGAAGATATTCGACAGTTTCAATAGAATGCATATGATTTGGAGAGATAGAGTTTGAGATAGAAAGCATAGAGAGGTTAGGGTCTGATCACATTCACTTAGTTCAAAAGATTCAACAAGAAGACATAGCTATAAGTGAATGCTGTAGAGGACAGAACACTAGTATATATATAGATAGATTAGACAGACAATCAAATCAACATAGTGAAGATAATCATGAAGGCAAGTTGAGATTGAAGCCAAACCAAATGTGAGGACATACCAAACGTAACGCCATGAGCGAAACACTTCAAACAGAAAAATTTGGTGGTGGCGTTACCCACCGTATAGGAAATATTAGACTCAGACACGACGCACAATTATCGTGGCGCTCCGAAGTCAAATTCCACATTAATGTATTCACACTCAGAATGTAAGTCTTCATCGATTGAAGATATACTTTACTTCATGTGTTGCACATCTAAGTCATCAATAAGCATAAGTGTTAGGATGTGTGCCTGATCACAGGACATTTGAGGATTCCAAGATATTTAGCTCACACCGTAAGTTGCAAAACCTCTTCTCATCCAAGGGCTTGGTGAAGATATCTGCCAATTGCTCTTCAGTGTTGACGTGTATGATATCAATGTCTTCCTTCACAACATGATCTCTGAGAAAGTGATGACGAATTTCAATGTGCTTTTTCTTCGAGTGCTGAACTGGGTTGTTGGCAATCTTGATGGCACTTTCGTTGTCGTAGTAGAGTGGCACTTGCTTCAGATGAATGCCATAATCTTTGAGTATTTGCTTCATCCACAGAAGCTGAGCGCAGCAAGAGCCAGCAGCAATGTATTCAGATTCAGCAGTGGAGAGAGATACACAGTTCTGCTTCTTTGAAGACCAACATACAAGTGATCGTCCTAGAAAATAACATGTGCCTGATGTAGACTTGCGACTCACCTTGTCACCAGCATAATCAGCATCCGAGAATCCAACCAGATCAAATTCTGAGCCCTTTGGATACCATAATCCTAGTGTTGGGGTGTGAGCCAAATATCGAAGAATTCGCTTCACAACTAAGTGATGTGATTCCTTTGGTGCCGCTTGGAATCGAGCACACATGCAAACACTAAGCATAATATCTGGCCTAGATGCACATAGATAAAGTAAAGAACCAATCATGGAGCGGTATACCTTTTGATCGAACTCTTTACCATTGTCGTCGGGACCCAGATGATGTTTGGCTGGCATTGGAGTCGTGAAGCCTTTGCAGTCTTGCATCCCAAAATCCTTCAGACAATCTTTGAGGTACTTCTATTGAGATATGAAGATGCCGTTGCGTTGCTGACGTATTTGAAGACCAAGGAAGAACTTTAGCTCACCCATCATGGACATCTGATGTTGCTCTTGCATCATATATCCAAACTCTTCAGTGTATTTTTGATTGGTGCATCCGAAGATAATATCATCCACATATATTTGGCACACAAACAGTTCACCATAATATGTCTTCGTGAAGAGAGTGGGGTCGAGGGAACCAGGTTTGAAGCCTTTGCTCTTCAGGAAGTCTTTGAGTGTGCCATACCAAGCCCGAGGGGCTTGTTTGAGGCCATACAGTGCCTTGTTGAGCTTGTACACCATGTCAGGATGTTTTGGATCTTCAAAGCCAGGCGGTTGTGCAACATACACTTCTTCTTCAATATTGACATTGAGAAAAGCGCTCTTCACATCCATTTGATACAGAAGAATATTATGATGATTTGCATAGGCCAGCAGTATGCGTATGGCTTCAAGTCTGGCCACAGGAGCAAAGGTTTCATCGAAGTCAATCCCTTCAACTTGAGTGTATCCTTGAGCAACGAGACGGGCTTTGTTTCTGACAACTTGACCATGCTCATCTTGCTTGTTTCGATATATCCATTTGGTGCCTATTATATTGTGCTTGCGGGGATCAGGACGCTTAACCAGTTCCCATACATCATTCAGCTCAAACTGTTGAAGCTCGTCTTGCATAGCTTGAATCCATTCAGGTTCCACGAAGGCTTCTTCAAATTTCTTGGGTTCAGATATTGAGACGAATGTGAAGTGCCCACAGAAATTTGCTAGCTGTGTTGCCCTTGAACGAGTGAGTGGACCTGGTGCATTGATGCTATCAATTATCTTCTCAATCTGTACTTCATTTGCAACACGCGGATGTACAGGACAAAGATTTTGCTCTCATTGATCATTGTCATCGTTAGAAGGATTGTCTTCAGGATGAGCATTGTCTTCAGTTTGATCATTGTCTTCAGGTCGATCAGGTGCGGAGATGATAAGTTCCTCTTCAGGCTGAGCTTCAGAAGGTATGCTTTCTCCAGTTCCCAGAAGTTTGATTGATTCACTGGATGGAACTTCATCTAGCACATTTGGTAGGTTCTCTCTTTGTGAGCCGTTAGTCTCATCGAACCGCACATCCACTGTTTCAACCACTTTATAATGAAAGAGGTTGAAGACTCTGTAGGAGTGTGAATCCTTTCCATATCCAAGCATAAAACCTTCATGAGCTTTTTGGTGCAAATTTTGAAGTGTGATGTGGATCCTTGATCCAGCACCTGGCACCAAATACTCTGAAGTAACTGACATTTGGCTTCTTGCTAGTAAGGAGCTCATAGGATGTCTTGTTGAGAAGCTTGTGAAGATAAACACGGTTGATGATATGGCATGCAGTATCAATGGTCTCAGGCCAGAACTTTCTTGGAGTCTTGTATTCATCAAGCATCATCCGGGCCATCTCAATAAGTGTTCTGTTCTTGCGTTCCACGACGCCATTCTGCTGTGGTGTGTACGGAGCTGAGAATTCATGTGTAATGCCCAAAGTATCAAGATAAGTGTCTAGACCAGTGTTCTTGAATTCAGTGCCATTGTCACTTCTGATGTGCTTGATCTTGACGCCACAGTTGTTCATGGCTCGATTGGCGAAGCGTCTGAAGACATCCTGCACTTCAGTCTTGTAGAGGATTATATGCACCCAAGTATATCTTGAATAATCATCAACAATGACAAAGCCATAGAGACAAGCAGTAGTAGTAAGAGTTGAGTAATGAGTGGGACCGAAAAGATCCATGTGGAGCAGTTCGAAAGGTTGAGTCGTTGTCATGATTGTCTTCGAGGGATGCTTGGCCCTCGTCATCTTCCCTGCTTCACAGGCACCGCATAAGTGATCCTTCTTGAACTCGACGCCCTCGATGCCTATGACATGCTTCTTCCTTGCAAGGGTGTGGAGGTTCCTCATGCCAGCATGTCCTAGCCTCCGATGCCAGAGCCAGCATTCAGAAGCTTTTGCTAGAAGACATACTACAAGTTGTGGTCCTGCTGAGAAATCTACCATGTACAAATCATCTTTCTGATACCCTTCAAACACTAGAGACTTGTTAGATTCCATTAGTACAAGGCAACGATATTTTCCAAACATCACAATCATGTTTAAATCGCAATGCATTGAAACAGACATTAAGTTGAAACCAAGGGATTCAACAAGCATGACTTTATCCATGTGTTGATCCTTTGAGATTGCAACTCTACCTAGACCCAATACCTTGCTTTTACCAGTGTTAGCAAATGTGATATGACTTTTGTCAGATGGACGTAGTGTTGAGTCCATAAGAAGGCTTCGCTTGCCAGTCATGTGATTGGTACACCCACTATCAATAATCCATTCTGAAGCAGCTGGTGTCGTACCCTACAGTGCAGTTAGGGGGATAGGCTTCACGAAGAGAATTGTGAAGCAAAAATATTTGATGAACCAATGGATTATGAAAGCTTAGATCGAGATTTGGACTGATAGGGCGAGTAGCAAGCGATTCAGGAACAAAGTACATAATAAGGCCATTTGGGCATTTGATCTTGCGCCCTACAAGATGTTTAAGGTCCCCAGCAATAGCGTTAGACGATTTTGGTTTTCGGCTGGAGCCCTTTCCCTGTAAAAGAGAGTTAAGCTTTCTTAGCCACCCACATCTTCAAGGGTGGCTTCGAAGCAATGAGTCTAAGTGCAGCATCTGAGAACTTTGGCTTTAGAGCCCTAGCAAAAAGTCTTGCAGGTGGACAATAGTACTCACAAGAATAAGCAGAATAGTTCTTGGTCTTATGAACATGGCAGTTTGATGAAACACGCTCATATTCACAGGCCTCAGTATGGTATCCCTGCAAAACATTTGCGTTAGTGCGACTGAGGTGAGTCCTCTGTCTGTATGAAGCCTTTGGACCGTATGAAGCCTCTGGTCTGGGGTTTGTCTTCTTCACCTGTGGTGTCATGACGACATTCACATGAAGATTCTCCAAACACCTTTTCGGCACCCAGATCTTCTTCCTAGGCGGTCCATTCCTGCAGTTAGTACCAACATACCTGGCAAACACCTCACCATTCTGATTCTTAAACAGTTTATAGTTTGCATCAAAGGATTCATCAATAACAATGGGATTAGCACAAGTGAAGCCAGATAGGGTGGATGGATCCGCTGAAGGTTCCTTTGCAGCAACCCATGTGGTTTTGGGGTACTGCTCAGGTTTCCAGTAAGAGCCATCAGCATTCATTTTCCTTTTGAACCCAAAACCCTCTTTCCTAGGGTTTTGGTTCAGGATCTGCCTTTTGAGGACATCACATAGTGTCTGATGCCCTTTGAGACTTTTGTACATTCCTGTTTCAAGCAATGTCTTCAACCTAGCATTCTCATCAGCAATAGCAGTGGTATCCTCAGCAGAGGGGTTAGTTACCACATCAATAGTTGAAGATATTGCAATAGTAGCAGCAATAGAACACTCAGCAACAGAAGTAGCGTTGTCACGCTCAATGCATTTAAGACATGGTGGTTCAAATCCTTCCTGGGCAGAACTGATCTGTTTGGCGCGAAGTGACTCATTTTCCTTTTGAAGATCTTCATGAGCTTCTCTCAATATCTCAAGATCTTGCTTCCTTTGAAGATAATCATAGGAAAGCTTTTCATGAGTTGTTGAGAGCGTTTCATGACGACTTTCAAGTTCCTCATACTTAATGTGAAGATTTTTTATGTCTTCAATTAAGGACTGAGATCGAGTCATTTCAGCGTCTAACAGATCATCGCTTTTGACTAACAGTTTTTGAATATGTTCCATGGCTTTCTGTTGTTCAGTTGCAATTTTAGCAAGTGTTTTGTAGCTGGGTTTGGAACCACAATCAGAGTCATCTTCACTAGAAGTTGGATAGTGAGCAGTGCGTGTGTTTACCTTGGCACCGCGTGCCATGAAGCAGTAGGTAGGAGCGGAGTAGTCCTTGTCATTTGCATCGGTGTCGGAGATGAAGTCATTGTCTTCAATGTTGAAGATGGACATGGCAACGTATGTTGTAGCCAGACTCGCAACGCCAGAATCGGACTCCTCAGACTCCACCTCCGCCTCCTCAGAAGCGGACTCCTCCTCTGAATCCATTTCCTTGCCAACAAACGCACGTGCCTTGCCAGATGAGCTCTTCTTGTGTGATGAAGACTTTGAGGAATACTTGGAAGAAGACTTTGAGTATTTCTTCTTCTTCTTGTCGTCAGAGTCATATTCCTTGCTCTTCTTCTTCTTCTTGTTCTCATTGTCCCACTGCGAACACTCAGAGATGTAGTGGCCAGGTTTCTTGCACTTGTGGCATGTTCTCTTCTTGTAGTCATGAGCAGAAGCTTCATCATTTCTTGAGCTTGATCGAGAAGACTTTCTGAAGCCTTTCTTCTTGGTGAATTTTTGGAACTTCTTCACAAGCATAGCAAGCTCCTTTCCAATATCTTCAAGATCATCAGAACTGCTGTCAGATTCTTCTTCAGATGAGGAGACAACTTTTGCCTTCAAGGCACGAGTTCGCCCATAGTTGGGACTGTAGATGTCTCTTTTCTCAGAAAGCTGAAACTCATGTGTGTTGAGCCTCTCAAGTATGTCAGACGGATCGAGTGTCTTGAAATCAGGACGTTCTTGAATCATCAGGGCTAGGGTGTCAAACGAGCTGTCGAGTGATCTCAGGAGTGTCTTGACAACCTCATGCTTGGTGATCTCAGTGGCGCCGAGAGCTTGAAGCTCATTAGTGATGTGAGTGAGTCGATCAAACGTGAGCTGGACGTTCTCATTGTCATTTCTCTTGAAGCGGTTGAAGAGGTTGTGAAGGACACTGGTTCTCTGATCTCTCTGGGTTGAGACCCCTTCATTGACCTTGGAGAGCCAGTCCCAGACTAGCTTAGATGTTTCCAAAGCACTCACGCGGCCATATTGTCCTTTGGTCAGATGACCACAGATGATGTTCTTGGCAGTGGTGTCCAGTTGAACGAACTTCTTGACATCAGCAGCGGTGACACCTTCACCAGCCTTGGGAACGCCATTCTTGACGACATACCATAGGTCGACATCAATGGCTTCAAGATGCATGCGCATCTTATTCTTCCAGTAGGGATATTCAGTTCCATCGAAGACGGGGCAAGCAGCGGAGACCTTAAATATCCCTGCAGTCGACATAGCTAAAACTCCAGGTGGTTAAACCGAATCACACAGAACAAGGGAGTACCTTGCTCTGATACCAATTGAAAGTGCTAGTGATCGACTAGAGGGGGGGTGAATAGGCGATTTTTATGAAAGTCTTCAAAACATGGAAGTTTCGAAGACAAACGATAGAAATAAACCTATTACCATGCAGCGGAAGGTAGACTACACTAGGCAAACCTTAGTCAAGTATTCAATGAAGTGAAAGCATAATGACTAATAGCAGCTAGGCAGTAAGATCAGGTAGGAAGATATTGTGAAGCCGAACAGAACAGGTAGGCACTCAGTGAAGACAAAGGATAATTCAATCATACAATGACTTCACAAGGACCAACAGTAAGAAATGGGAAGGGAAGGATGAAACCAGTGACTCGTTGAAGACAATGATTTGTTGGACCAGTTCCAGTTGCTGTGACAACTGTACGTCTGGTTGGGGAGGCTGAGATTCAACTCAGAAGACCTCGTCTTTACCTTATTCCCCTTGAGCTAAGGACACCCAGTCCTCGCCCAATCACTCTGGTAAGTCTTCAAGGTAGACTTCCAAACCTTCATAGACTTCATTCACCGGCGATCCACAATGACCCTTGGATGCTCAGAACGCGACGCCTAACCGGCTGGAGGATTCACAGTCCTCAAGTGTAATAAGTCTTCAGATCACACAGACAGGAAGACTTAAGTGATGCCTAACACTCTTTGGCTCTGGGTGTTTAGGGCTTTATCCTCGCAGGGAATTCTCTCTCAAAGGCTTCGAGGTGGGTTGCTCTCAAACGACAAAAGCCGTACTCTAACTCTGAGCAGCCCCCCATTTATGGTTGTAGGGGGTGGGCTATTTATAGCCACTAGGCAACCCGACCTGATTTGTCCGAAATGACCCTGGGTCACTACGGAACTAACACGTGTTCCAACGATCAGATTTCAAACACACACGGCAACTTTACTTGGGATATAAGCAAAGCTGACTTATCCAACTCTGGACAAGATTTGCTCTCATAGTCTTCACTCGAAGACATAGGATTTTGGTTAAGCATCACTTTAGTCATTCTGACTGGTTTTCTTGGACCCCACTTAATAGTACGGTGGTTCCTATGACTCAACAAAGAAAAACACAGAACAACGAAACTGCTAAGTCTTCGCGCTCCATAGTCTTCACGCGATGTCTTTTCTCGTCATAGTCTTCAATGTGAATGTCTTCACATACCACCTTTGACTTCAATGTCTTCATACATTTTTAGGGGTCATCTCTGGTAGGAAAACCGAATCAATGAGGGACTTCTACCTGTGTTATCCTGCAATTCTCACAAACACATTAGTCCCTCAACTAGGTTTGTCGTTAGTACTCCAAAACCAACTAGGGGTGGCACTAGATGCACTTACAATGTGATTAGTACACCCACTATCAATAATCCATTCTGAAAGAGCTGGTGTCGTACCAAGATGTTTAAGGTCCCCAGTAATAGCTTCAGACGATTTTGGTTTTCGGCTGGAGCCCTTTCCCTGTAAAAGAGAGTTAAGCTTTCTTAGCCACCCACATCTTCAAGGGTGGCTTCGAAGCAATGAGTCTAAGTGCAGCATCTGAGAACTTTGGCTTTGGAGCCCTAGCAAAAAGTCTTGCAAGTGGACAATAGTACTCATAAGAATAAGCAGAGTAGTTCTTGGTCTTATGAACATGGCGGTTTGATGAAACGCGCTCATATTCATAGGCCTGAGTAAGGTTTCCCTGCAAAACATTTGCGTTAGTGCGACCCAGGTGAGTCCTCTGTCTGTATGAAGCCTTTGGACCGTATGAAGCCTGTGGTCTGGGGTTTGTCTTCTTCATGTGTGGTGTCATGACGACATTCACAGGAAGATTCTCCAAACATCTTTTCGGCACCGAGACTTTCTTCATAGGCGGCCCATTCCTGCAGTTAGTACCAATATACCTGGCAAACACTTCACCATTCTGATTTTTAAACAGTTTATAGTTTGCATCAAAGGATTCATCAGTAACAATGGGATTAGCACAAGTGAAGCCAGATAGGGTGGATGGATCCGCTGAAGGTTCCTTTGCAGCAACCCATGTGGTTTTGGGGTACTGCTCAGGTTTCCAGTAAGAGCCATCAGCATTCATTTTCCTTTTGAATCCAACACCCTCTTTCCTAGGGTTTCGGTTCAGGATCTACCTTTTTAGGACATCACATAGTGTCTGATGCCCTTTGAGACTTTTGAACATCCCTGTTTCAAGCAATGTCTTCAACCTAGCATTCTCATCACCAATAGCAATGGCATCCTCAGCAGAGGGGTTAGTTACCACATCAGCAGTTGAAGATATTGCAACAGTAGCAGCAGTAGAACATTCAGCAACAGAAGTAGTGTTATCACGCTCAATGCATTTAAGACATGGTGGTTCAAATCCTTCCTGAGCAGAACAGATCTGTTTGGCGCGAAGTGACTCGTTTTCCTTTTGAAGATCTTCATGAGCCGCTCTCAATTTCTCAAGATCTTGCTTCCTTTGAAGATAATCATAGGAAAGCTTTTCATGAGTTGTTGAGAGCGTCTCATGACGACTTTCAAGTTCCTCATACTTAACATGAAGATTTTTTATGTCTTCAATTAAGGACTGAGATCGAGTCATTTCAGCGTCCAACAGGTCATCGCTTTTGTCTAACAATTTTTGAATATGTTCCATAGCTTTCTGTTGTTTAGTGGCAAGGGAAGCATGTTTTGCATAGCTGGGTCCAAATTCATCACCAGATTCATCATCATTGGATTCAGATAGATAGCATTCAGTTACCTTAGCATCTTTTGCCATAAGGCATGATGCAGAAGATGATGATTCTGGTTCGAACGTCATCACTTTGAGAGATTCCTTAAAGTCCTTAAACCAAGGATCATGACGAGTTCGATGACCTTCATAGACCTCAGAGAGACGGTCCCGGATAAGATTCGCATGATCGAGATGCATGATATTCCTGAACTGATTTTGAGACAGACAGGAGCAGATGACGTCCTTCGCCGTGAGGTTGAGAAGAGTGTACTTGCGAATGTCATCAGCTTCTGCCATCTTGCACAGATCGGTCAGACCAATCTCAGTGATGGTCCACAGCTCGCTGTTCATCGCCATGAGGCGCTTCTTCATCATGGCCTTCCACTTGGGATACTCGTGACCATGAAAGATGGGGCATGACACCGTCTTCATTCCTGTGGTCGACATAACTAAAACTCTAGGCGGTTAAACCAAAATCACACAGAACAAGGGAGTACCTCGCTCTGATACCAATTGAAAGTGCGTTATATCGACTAGAGGGGCGGGGGGTGAATAGGCGATTTTTATGAAAGTCTTCAAAACATGGGAGTTTTGACGACAAATGATAGAAATGAACCTATAACCATGCAGCGGAAGGTAGACTACCCTAGACAAGCCATAGTCAAGAATTCAATGAAGTGAAAGCACAAAGACTAACAACAGCTAGGTAGTACGGATCAGGATGGAAGATAATATGAAACCAATCTGAACAAACAGTCACATAGTGAAGACAAATGGACAAGGCAAATAGGCAATGACTTCACAAGGACGAACTGTAAATAAAGAGATGGGAAGGATAGAACCAGTGAGCTTGGTGAAGACAAAGGTTTGGTAGACCAGTTCCAACTGTGGTGACAGTTGTATGTCTGGTTAGGGCGGCTAGGTATTTAAACCTGAGGAGACACAGTCCCGGACACCCAGTCCCGAATACGCAGCTTAGGACACTCAGTCCTCACCGTATTCCCCTTGAGCTAAGGTCACACAGACCTCGGCCAATCACTCTGGTAAGTCTTCAAGGTAGACTTCCAAACCTTCACAGACTTTGTTCACCGGCGATCCACAATGACTCTTGGATGCTCAGAACGCGACGCCTAACCGGCTGGAGGATTCACAGTCCTCAAGTGTAATAAGTCTTCAGATCACACAGAAAGGAAGACTTAAGTGATGCCTAACACTCTTTGACTCTGGGTGTTTAGGGCTTTATCCTTGCAAGGAATTCTCTCTCAAAGGCTTCGAGGTGGGTTGCTCTCAAACGACAAAAGTCGTGCACTAACTCTGAGCAGCCAACCATTTATGGTTGTAGGGGGTGGGCTATTTATAGCCACTGGGCAACCCGACCTGGTTTGTCCGGAATGACCCTTGGTCACTAAGGAACTGACACGTGTTCCAACGGTCAGATCTCAAACACACACGGCAACTTTACTTGGACTACAAGCAAAGCTGACTTATCCAACTCTGGACAAGATTTGCTCTCATAGTCTTCACTCGAAGACATAGGATTTTGGTTAAGCATCACTTCAGTCATTCTGACTAGTTCTCTTGGACCCCACTTAACAGTACGGCGGTTCCTATGACTCAACAAAGAAAAACATAGAACTACGAAACTGCTAAGTCTTCGCGCTCCATAGTCTTCACGCGATGTCTTTTCTTATCATAGTCTTCAATGTGAATGTCTTCACATACCACCTCTGACTTCAATGTCTTCATACATTTTTAGGGGTCATCTCTGGTAGGAAAACCGAATCAATGAGGGACTTCTACCTGTGTTATCTTGCAATTCTCACAAACACATTAGTCCCTCAACTAGGTTTGTCGTCAATACTCCAAAACCAACTAGGGGTGGCACTAGATGCACTTACAAGCTGCTCCGGCTCTCACTCACGCTGCGGCTCTGTTCTTGCTGTGGGTCACGCTGCTGCACTGCTCCTGGTTTCGTTCGTGCTGATGCTCTGCTCTTTCTCTCGCTTGCACTGCTGCTGCTGCACGACCTCCGGCAGTTACAGGAGTTGTTGCTTTAGCACTCACTCGCGGTGCTACTGCACGACTTGCTCTCTGCTAGTGCGTTCCCTGCTCGAGCTTCTGCTGATTTATATCACTGCTTCTCTGCTACTAGTGCTCGAACGCCCTAAACATCTATTGTAATGCTCTATTACTAGTTCAATCAGTTTCGATAGTAAAATTCAGTTTCGACTGTGAAATTCATTTTCTTCAGTTAAGTTCAGAGTGAACAGTACTTACAGCATCTGTCGGAGCGGCTGATGCGTTTTACATCTAGCACTTTTTGGTGATGTATTTTACATCGTCTATTGCAGATGATATTAGGGTCCCACTTCAGATTAACGTTGTCTGTCTTGTCATGCTTCAGCCTCGTCGCCGTACACCTTAGCGGAGCTGCTCCAATGACGGAACCGTCCATCACAGCGGAGCAGTACCCTCGGCGCCATTCCCAGAGGTCTGGGATCTTCTTCCCCGCCTCCGACAGTCACACCAGCATCATCACCATCCTCCATGTCCAACCCAATGATGTTGAGGTCCACAAGGCTATGCCAAAGAGGTTGTACACTCATCACATCACTTTGTTTCTCCATTCCTCTATTCTTCCAATTCATGTGAGCCAAACACCCAGGTTGACTGAAATCCTATGTTTCCAAATGCTCTGTTTTGCACGTGCATTCCTATCCTATTCCTGTGTTTTTCCTGTCCCTGCGTTTATAGAATCCTCCAATTCTAAGGAGCCCTTACAGATTTACTTCATTTTCAGATAGGCGTCTAAGAAAACTATCTGTGTTATGTCCTGCTCCTGCCGTGTCGTCATCCACTCCACTTGAGGTGCACCATCGACAAAAGCGTTCACTGCAGCAGAGATCCCCCCTGTAGACTTCCTTTCACTGCCTCAGATCATCTTCCCCGTTGCCGGCAGCCACGCCAACTGCATGACCATCATCGACTGAGCATATGAACCTGAGGACTACACAGTTCCGGAAGAGAGGTCGCAGTCTTTCGTGTTTGCTTACGTTATACATCGGTTATTATTACCTGCTACTTTATCGTTCAATCTTGAGTTTGGAATTGCCCATGGGTCTCATATCGAGCCAGCAACGAATAGTATCTGTCTACTATCTGGTTCATCTGGGGTCTTGTGGTTCATGTTGGGTGGGCAACAAACAATAGATGATCCATTGTCTATCTTTTTAAACTGAAGCTATAATCTACCTGCTATCATTAGTTTTGGATCCATCCACTAATTTGCTACCATCAGTCTTGATTTTTGCATGCACCCCTTAGGCCTTACAAAATCTAACTATTTTTTTATTATGCATGTCAGATATTGTACACAATCCTACTGAAGATGTAGAGAAAAGAGAAGACCGTTGCGTGCGAATATAATGTCATGCAGACGCCGCTCCATGGTGGGCGAAGTGCCCCCCCTCCTGCATTTCCAGATTGTATTCCAGAGGAAGATAACTGTTCAGATGGAGATTCGGAAGGAGCCGACCACGCCTGTTTACCACCTGAGGTGTTTGCTCTAACCTGGCATGCTGATGTTGGTCATATCATGCATATGGCGCCTTGCATTGTTTACATTATACATCTTATATGTCATCAGCTTAGTTTAGATTTGCTTTGTGTGAATGCCACCTGTTTGGTTTCTATATCATACTCCCACCATTCCTAAATATTTGTCTTTTTAGAGATTTCAACAAGTGACAACATACGGAACAAAATGAGTGAATCTACACTCTAAAATATGTCTATATACATCCATATGTGGTAGTCCATTTGAAATCTCTAAAAAGACAAATATTTAGGAACGGAGGGAGTATATGGGAATTATGCAATGCCATCTTCTTTAGCCAGGCATCATATATGTGAATCATGCAATGCCATCCTGTTTAGCCAGTCATCGTATATGTGAATTGTATCGTGCCATATTTTTTTCCATAATGTATTCCATTTGTCAACGATGTTTATACATTCATCTACTCTTCCTGTGCATCAGCCATTAGAGTCGGTCATGGGAAAATCTGGAGTGAAAACAAGGTCTTCTGAGCAGTCAGTGCTACCTGTCGATGCAGATTTCTTGCTGGTTACAGATAGCTCCTTAGAGGAGGATTCAGAGAGAGATGACCAGTCGTATCCCCCCCCCCCGAGGTGCATGCTCTAACTTGGCTGGGTTATATTGCTCATATCATGCATATGGTGTCTTGCATTGCCATGCCATCTGCTTAGATTAGACATGATTTGTGTGAATGCCTCCTGTTTTCTTTCTATATAAGATATGTGAATTATGCAATGCCATGTTTTTCAGCCAGTTATCATATATGTGAATTATGCACCGCCATGGAGCCATGCATCATATATGTGAATTATCTCATGCCATCTTTTTTCATTATGTTTTCCATTTGTTGACAATCTGTGTATATTGAACTACTCTTCATGTGTATCAGCCATTTGAGCTGGTTATGGAAAAATCTGGAGTGAAAACAAGTTCTTCAGAGCAGGCAATGGTACCTGTTGAAGCATATATCTCGATGGTTACAGGGAGCTCCTCAGAGGAGGATTCAGAGACGGATGACCAGTCCTATATCCCACCTGAGGTTTATGCTCTAAGTTGCAATGTTTATATTTCTCATATGATGCATATGGTGTCTTGCATTGCTTAGTTTAGACATCATATGCACAATACTGAATTCTATCTGCTTAGTTTAGAGATCATACATGCGAGTGCTAGCTGCTTAGTATATGAATCAATTATGTCAATTATATCATGCCATCCTGTATACTTAGACAACATGTATGTGAATTATTTCATCCCAACCTATTTTAGAAAGACATCATATAGTTTTGTCATGTCATCCTGTTTAGGTACTCATCATATGTTGAATTATGCCATTATATCCTGTTAAGTTATCCATCATATATCTGCAAGTGTGTCATGCTATCCTGTTTAGTTAGACATCATATATGTGAATTACCACATCTGCCTATCATACAATGTCTGTACGTTCAATTTCTTTTCTTGTTTATCAGCCATTTGAATTGGAGGGGGTGATGGCAGTATCTAAGGGAGCAAAAACCCGTTCTTCACAAAAGACAGTGCTACCCATCGATGCAGATAGAACCATGGTTGTACTGGCCCACAAACTAACCCCACCACACATAATTGAGACTCTTCCAGATTGCACGCTTACACCGTTGGGCAGAGAACCAGCTACAACTCATCTAACCGCAACCCCAGCGGATAGTAACCCACTTATAGTTGACAAAGCACCATGTCCACCACAGAGTACCCCCACATGAGCAGTTTGTAAAGCTACTGCAGTGCCCAAAGCACGAAGACCAGCACAGCTAACCCAAACTCCACATTTAAAGCAGAAGAGCAACTGTTCTCAGGTCAGATTCCGTAGCTATGGTCCATACTCCTTTGCTGTTGCATCACTGTATTTACTCATACCAACTACTTTCGAATTTGAAGGATCCAACTGAAACTCCAATGGTGCAACAAGTATGTTTTAAACCTATTTCTTTAACTGGATTGCTGTTCTAACTTCTTGCTCTATGTTGATTTTAGTTTAAGTTGTATAAACAGTCATGTTCTCATGTGATGCACATTACAAGTGCTGCCAATGCTGTGTAGTTTCTCACACTTATATTCTATCTATGCTGCTGTGTCTTAAAAATATATGAGTTGAAATGTGTCTCTATCTTGATTAGGGAACATAAACTAGAATGATATGGCCAATACAGTGACCATAGTACATAGATATATGTTTGTTTCATGCTGTTATCCTGTCCACCTTACTACTAAACCGGTTTACCAAAATGAGTTTCGTATACTACAAGCTAAACCTGTGATGTGTCTGCTTGTTTCTCTTGTAGTATGCAAACATAATATTGGAGAAGAGCACCCCACTATGCAATGGTAGAGAAAGTAATGCAGATAAGGTTCAAGATAGTGAGACAACCCTGTTGGTCTCCAAGAAAGGTGATAAAAACGATCTTGTAGACAGTGAGAAAACCCCACAGTCCAGCGTTGATGTAGTGTAACACCCTGGAGGTAATTTACCTTATCTATACTCCAACTCTTGTCGTTTCCGGCACTAAGTTATTTTATTTCCTCGTTGTCGGGTTTTTGTCTCCATGTGTTGTTGTCTTTGTCATGCATCTCATATAATGTCATCATGTGCATTGCATTCGCATACGTGTTCGTCTCATGCATCCGAGCATTTTCCCCGTTGTCCGTTTTGCATTCCGGCGCTCCTATGTCACCGGGTGCCCCTTTCTACCTCTTTTCGTGAGTGGGGGTTAAACATTTCCGGATTGGACCGAGACTTGCCATGCGGCCTTGGTTTACTACCGTTAGACCGCCTGTCAAGTTTCGCGCCATTTGGACTTCGTTTGATACTCCAACGGTTACCCGAGGGACCGAAAAGGCCTAGTGTGTGTTGCAGCCCAACACCCTTCCAATTTGGCCCAAAACCCATCTAAACCTCTCCCATCAGCTAGAACGTTCGATCATGATCGCGTGGCCGCAAACCGCACCTCATTTGGAGCTTCCTAGCTACCTCTACCTCTATATAAAGGTCAACCTCTCGAAATCCCGGGTCTCTTCCCCCCTAACCCTAGCCATTTTCCCCGCAGCGCGCCAGACATGTCGTTTTCGCGCCGGACACCGCCCCGTGCCACTGAGGGCTCGCCATGTGTCACGCCGCTCTCGTCTCCGCCGCCGGCTCGCTCGGCCCAAGCCGGGCCCTCCTCGCCGCGCAGCCGAGGCCGCGCCCCGCGCCCGACACCGCCGCCACCGCCGTTGTCTCCACCGCCTTTGCCTCGCGCCGCCGCCTGCTTCAACCCCGGCCGCCGCGAGCCTGCGCCGGCGAGCTCGCCCGAGGCCGCCGCACCACCGCGCCGCCTCAGCGGAGCCGCTCTCCGGCCACCGCCGCCTCGTCCCTCGCAGCCCGCCTCCAGATCCGGTCGGGAGAGGCCGGATCCGCCTCTCCCTCGCCTCCTCGCCGTTTTCTTCAAGCTCGCCGGAGCCGGTTCAAGCTCGCCGGAGCGACTCGGTTTGCGTGCAGACGAACTCCAGATCTGGATCGGTTGACCCTAACCCTAATCCTCGATAACTTTTTGCATACTTTGACATGCCATAACTTTGCATCCGTAGCACCGATTCGTGCGTGTAGCATATCAAAATGTTCGTCCCGACGAGTAGATCATTTCATCTCATTGCATCATTTTCATTTGAGCTCATCTTGATGCCCGAAATGCTGTTGGAAGAGGGCTATGTGATGAATTTGTCAGATCTATTTCAGCAAATGGCATTTTGTCATTTTTGCCATGATTAATGTGTGCATGCTATGATCCTGAGCTCTACATGTGTTGTGCTATATGCCATGCCATCTTTACAGAGGTGCTTGCCATGTATTTTTGTGATATTTGTGGCGACTATCACAAGCTTGCGAAGTAGCGTAATCATTGATGCTGATTTCTGGGACTTAGAATTTCACACAGTCCTTGTTCTATTTTTGTTGTTATGTCATATGTTCATGTTATTTCCTAGTGATCCGTGCCTCTTTTGAGGATGATCAGTAAGGATGTTTTGTTAAAATTGTGGTTCTCTATGCATCCATGTCTTCGTTTGCATTTATGGAGCACCCTAGCTTGAGTCAATCGAGCTCTACTTTTGCTATAAAATGATCCTGACAGATTGTTGACATGTTTAGCGATTTTGCCGAGGATGTTGCTATTGATCCGTGCATGCTATGATGTTGCTCTTGCCATGTCTAGCTTCTATGCCATGTCTTCTTGATGAGTGTATGCTTAGTTTTTCATGCCATGCTCTGTAGTGAGTGCATCGAGCTCATAAACTTGCCTACTCGTTAACTGTTTTGCATGCTCCAGTTTTTCACTAAGTCTGAATCTGTTTATGTTTTTGCCATGTTCACATGCTTGCAATTGTATTTTCTGATCCCTTTTGGCTCAAGGTCACTAAGGGACTTTTGTTAAGTGCTTTGAGTAGCTTCATGCCATGCCTTGCTTTGCCATGATAAGTTCATGTAGCATGTAGTTTTCATGCTCTAAAGTGTGCTTCCTGATGATAAAACTTGTGTTAATTTCACTCAGTCTAAAACTTGTTGTCATTTGCACTTTTGCCATTCTTGTTTGAACCTGTTAATGGAGGAATTAGTCGTAGCTCAGTGTTCATGTTTTGTCAAGATTCATGAGTGGATCCCTGCCATGTATTCTGTTGTTATGTTTGAGTGCTGTAGCATATTTATCTTGATGCATTTAGTTGGTCACTTGCTGTTTATCGCAGACCGGTGCCATATTTGTTTTGCTTGCCATTTTCAAACCGTGCATCCGATTCCGGTTATCTTTATATCAATTTCAACCGAAATCACCTCACCTTTCTAGTGGCACTCTTGGATTTCCAAGTTGAGGCCAGGTTCAATCATCCCTTTGTGAATCATGCATATGCATCCCATATCGCATCCCGCATATCATACCATGTTTGCATCATGTTGATTGAGCATTGCACGTGGTTGATTGTGTTCCGTTTGCTTGTTGTTCTTAGTTGGGTAGAGCTGGGAGATGAGTTCATGAACGAGGAGACCATTGAGTTCGCTTACGAGGATCAAGTAAACTCTGACAACTTTGCAGGCAAGATGACCATACCCTCGAAATCACTTCTATCTTTGCTTGCTAGATGCTCGCTCTTTTGCTATGCCTATGCTACGATACCTACCACTTGCTTATCATGCCTCCCAAATTGCCATGTCAAACCTCTAACCCACCATGTCCTAGCAAACCGTTGTTTGGCTATGTTACCGCTTTGCTCAGGCCCTCTTATAGCGTTGCTAATTGTAGGTGAAGATTGGAGATCATTCCTTGTTGGAACATTGTTTATTGTTGGGATATCACCTTATTATCTTGTTTATCTTAATGCATCTATATACTTGGTAAAGGGTGGAAGGCTCGGCCTTTTGCCTAGTGTTTTGTTCCACTCTTCCCGCCCTAGTTTCCGTCATATCAGTGTTATGTTCCCGGATTTTGCGTTCCTTACACGGTTGAGTTATAATGGGAACCCCTTGACAGTTCGCCTTGAATAAAACTCCTCCAGCAATGCCCAACCTTGGTTTTACCATTTTCCACCTAGCTTCTTTTTCCCTTGGGTTTCAGGAGCCCAAGGGTCATCTTTATTTAAACCCCCCTGGGCCAGTGCTCCTTTGAGTGTTGGTCCGAACTGGGCATCCTGCGGGGCCACCTCGGGGAAACTTGAGGGTTGGTTTTACTCGTAGCTTGACCTATCTGAGTGTGCCCTGAGAACGAGATATGTGCAGCTCCTATCGGGATTTGTCGGCACATTCGGGCGGTGTTGCTGGACTTGTTTTACCATTGTCGAGGATGTCTTGTAACCGGGATGCCGAGTCTGATCGGATTGTCTTGGGAGAAGGAATATCCTTTGTTGACCGTGAGAGCTTGTGATGGGCTAAGTTGGGACTCCCCTGCAGGGATTTGAACTTTCGAAAGCCGTGCCCGCGGTTATGGGCAGATGGGAATTTGTTAATGTCCGGTTGTAGATTACATGAAACTTAACTTAATTTAAAATACACCAACCGCGTGTGTAACCGTGATGGTCTCTTCTCGGTGGAGTCCGGGAAGTGAACACGGTGTTGGAGTAATGCTTGACGTAGGTTGTTCTAGGATCACTTCTTGATCATAGTTGTTCGACCGTGCTTTTGCCTTCTCTTCTCGCTCTCTTTTGCGAATAGGTTAGCCACCATATGTGCTAGTCGCTTGCTGTAGCTCCACATCATACCTTGCCTTACCTATGAGCTTAAATAGTCTTGATCGCGAGGGTGTGAGATTGCTGAGTCCCCTGACTCACAGATTACTTCCAAACCAGATGCAGGGACCGATGATACTGTTCCAGACGATGCGCTTGAGCTCAAGTGGGAGTTCGATGAAGACTCTCGTTGTTACTATGTGTCTTTCCCAGATGATCAGTAGTGGTGCCCAGTTGGGGCGATTGGGGACCGTGTCGCATGTGGGGGTTGATCTTTATTTTGGTACCGTAGTCGGACCATGAGTGTATTGGATGAATGTAATGTTATTCATGTATTTGTGTGACGTGGCGAGTGTAAGCCAACTATGTATCTTTACCCCTTCTATTTATTTACATGGGTTGTTGTGAAGACTACCTTACTTGCAACATTGCTTTCAATGCGGTTATGCCTCTAAGTCGTGCTTCGACACGTAGGAGATATAGCCGCATCGAGGGCGTTACAAGTTGGTATCAGAGCCTTCCCCGACCTTAGGAGCCCCCCTGCTTGATCGAATCGCCGGTGTTGTTGAGTCTAGAAAAATGTTTTGAGTAATTTAGGAATTATATATCAGAGAGTTTAGGAATTCTTTTTACTCCCCAGTCCCTTCATCGCTCTGGTGAGGCATCCTGACGTAGAGTTTTGACTCTTCTCTTCTCAAATTTCACTAAAAAAATTTAGGATCACACGGGTATCTTGGAATCATTCCGATGGTTTTGTGACGAGAACATTGTTCTTGGTGCCTCCTGTCATTTAGGGGTTGTGGCAGTGTCCCGGGGAGTTGAGCTCCGAGATGTTGTCGTCACAATTTTATCGTTGAGATTCTGGAATACCTGAGTTTCGCCGACATCGAAAATCTCTTTTATGCAGTTGTTGGTGAGATAACCTCGACGCCACCCAGTACTGGGGCGGGAGTTCGGGAGTATTGCCATAACTTGTATAACGGATGCTTTTCGAAGGTTGAGGTAAATGATTTCCGAAGGTTTCTCGGTTATGTGTTGAAGGATGGATACAACTGGATGTAGGATTTGCTAGATTTGGGTGAGATATTATGCTTCCCCTGTATCCCCAACACCTGATTGCATAACCGGAAAGGTTCGGGAGTTTCATAGGTGGGAATTCTTGTAGCTCTAGTTCTTCTTCCGCGGATATTTGGTTTGGGATTGGGTAATCCTCACCAAGTATTCGTTCTTGTTCGTACCTTGTTGGTTTTATTCTTCTTCCTCAATTCTAAGTGGATTCTCAATTTATGGAAATGTGACCATTTCTATTGGAATGCATTCGTTCATTTTGTTCGGATGTGAAGACTTTATGTTGCAATTTCAACCCGTTTGATTCAGCTTCAATATTTGTCTGTCAAGATGCTAATGGATGTCAACCTCTTCAGGATGGCTCCTCCAACGCGCACGACTCCGAATCCTGATCCGCCACCACCACCTCCACCTCCGGAGGCATGGCAAGCTGTGATGGCCGCTACCAATGCAAACACGCAACTGATCATGCAACTTCTTCAAGAGCGCAACCAAGGGAACCAGGGTCATGGCAACAATCAGAATCAGTTTGCTACACCCAACCAGTTCCTTGCTAACCAGCCAAAGACCTTCAGCAATTGTGTTGAGGCAACAGATGTTGATGATTGGCTCGTGGACATATGCAATCATTTCGAGTGCAGTAATGTCAGGCCTGAGGACTTTGTCAAGTTTGCCTCCTTCCAACTCAAAGACCAAGCTGCAGAATGGTTTCAGCAGTACAAGGATTCCAGAGGAGGCCGTGTGATTACCTGGGATGAATTCCGTCAAGACTTCAAAGCTCATCATATTCCTCAGAGTGTGGTTGAAAGCAAGCGTGAGGAATTCCGCAACCTGAAGCAACGCACTATGCCTGTTTACCAGTACAACATCATGTTTCAGAAGCTCGCCCATTTTGCTAAGCAAGACGTCCCTGACGAGAAGAGCATGATATACCAGTTCAGGGGTGGTCTCAGAGAAGAACTCCAGCTAGCTCTCGTCCTCTTTGAGCCCAAGAAGTACGATGAGTTTTACAACATGGCAATGAAGCAAGAGACTGCTCAACTGAAGTGCGATGCTTCCAAGAAGCGAGTCAGAGATGCAACTCCTTCTTCCTCAACTCAAGTGGCTAAGCAGCAAAAGTCTTGGCTTCTTCCTCCTCCGTTCCGTCAGCCTTATCAGCAGAAGAGCAAAGGTGGCAGTGGATCTTCCCACCCACCCAACCCTGGCTTTCAGAACAAGACTTCGTCTCAAGCTCCAAGATCAAGTGCTCCGTATCATCGTCCGCTCTCGGAGGTCACATTCAACAAGTGCCAACAGAAGGGTCACTATGCCAACAAATGCTTCAATCAGAGGCGTCTCCCTCCTCCTCCTCCTGTGAGATCGGCAAGTACAGCTGTGGTCAAGCATAACCCCAAGAACGCCAAGGTCAACTTGATGAATGCAGCTCAGGCAGAGGACTCGTCAGATGTCATCATGGGTAACCTTCCTGTTAACGATGTTCCTGCAAAAGTACTTTTTGATACTGGTGCATCGCATTGTTTCATGTCAAAGCCATTTTTTTTGCCAAGAATGAATTCGTTTCTTCTCATTTGGGTAAACAAATGGATATCGTTTCTCCTGGCAAACGTTTGAGTGCAAGTTTGGAGGTTCGAGATGTTACTATCACCTTGGGCGATTACAAGTTTCTTTCTTCTCCAATGGTCCTTGGTAACTCGGATATTGATCTTATTCTTGGAATGGATTGGCTTTCTAAGCACAAGGCTCAGCTTGATTATGCTGCCAGGCAGATTCAATTGACTCATTCGTCTGAGGATGTAATTGTCTTTGACGCAAGGGATGATACCATTCGTCTGTTTTCCCTCAATGAGAAGGGTGAGTTGGATGCCATCTCTCAAATTCTAGTCGTTTGTGAATATCAAGACATCTTTCCAGAGGAGCTTCCAGGAATGCCTCCGCACTGGCCAGTTGAATTCGTCATCGATCTTGAGCCTGGCACGGAACCTGTTTTCAAACGTCCTTACAAGCTTGGACCTGAAGAGTTGAAGGAGATGAAGAAGCAACTCGATATTCAAGAGCGAATGGGTCTCATCCGACCTAGTTCTTCTCCATGGGGTTGTGGAGTTCTTTTTGTGAAGAAGAAGGATGGAACGAACCGACTCTGTGTTGACTACCGTCCATTGAACAAGAAGACTATAAAGAACAAGTACCCACTTGCCAACATCAACGAGTTGTTTGAACAACTCAAAGGTTCTCAAGTATTCTCCAAGATTGATCTCCGTATGGGCTATCACCAGATTCGAATTCGTGAGCAAGATATCCCCAAGACGGCATTCAGAACAAGCTATGGTTCATATGAATACACTTTCATGTCTTTTGGCCTCGTCAACGCTCCTCCGACTTTCTCTCGCATGATGAACATCATCTTCAACCCCTACACCAATGACTTTGTCTTGGTCTACCTCGATGACATTTTGGTCTTTTCCAAGAACAAGGAGGATCATGCCAAGCACTTCGTTTGGTGCTGGATAAGCTCAGAGAACATCAGTTCTATGCCAAGTTCTCAAACTGCGAGTTTTGGCTCGATGAGGTTCTCTACCTTGGGCATATCATTTCTGCCAAGGGCATAGCGGTGAATCCTGAGAAGGTGTCTGCAATTGTGAATTGGGAACCACCTCAGAATGTAAAGCAACTCCATAGCTTCCTCGGTCTCGCAAGCTATTGTCGAAGGTTCGTTGAGAACTTTTCAAAGATCGCGAAGCCTCTTTCAAACCTTCTCTAGAATCACGCAAAGTACGTTTGGTCTCCTGAATGTGACATCGCTTTCAACACCCTGAAAAAGAGAAATTAGTCACTGCTCCAGTTTTGACTCCTCTTGATGAATCCAAACCGTTCGAGGTCTTCTGTGATGCCTCTCTTCAAGGTCTTGGTGCAGTATTGATGCAAGAGAAGAAAGTTGTGGCTTATACTTCTCGCCAGTTGAAGCCCAACGAAAAGAACTACCCCACTCACGACCTCGAGTTGGCGGCAGTTGTGCACGCTCTTTTGACTTGGAGACATCTCTTATTGGGAAGAAAAGTGGACATCTTCACTGACCACAAGAGTCTCAAGTACATCTTCACTCAGCCTAATCACAACCTCAGGCAGACTCGTTGGGTCGAAATGATTTAAGAGTATAATCCAAGTATCGAATATACTCCAGGCAAGGCCAATGTAATTGCTGACGCATTGAGCAGGAAGGCTTACTGCAACAGTTTGATTCTCAAGCCTTACCAACCCGAGCTTTGTGAAGCTTTCCGCAAACTCAATCTGCAAGTTGTTCCTCAAGGTTTCCTCGCCAACCTTCAAGTCTCTCCTACTTTGGAAGATCAGATTCGCGAGGCTCAATTTCTTGATGCTACGGTGAAGAAGGTGAAGATTGGGATTGCCAAGAGTCAATCCAAGTACAAGTGCTATCGCCTTGATGACAAGGATACTCTATTCTTGGAGGATCGCATTGTTGTGCCTAAAGGTGACCTTCGTAAAGTCATTATGAACGAGGCTCACAATTCACTCCTCTATATCCACCCTGGAAGTACAAAAATGTACCATGACCTCAAGCAGGCATATTGGTGGACTCAAATGAAGCGTGAGATTGCTCAGTTCGTGAATGAATGTGATGTCTGCAGAAGAGTGAAGGCAGAACACCAACGACCAGCTGGTCTCCTCCAACCTCTTTCCATTCCAGAATGGAAGTTTGACCACATTGAGATGGACTTCGTGACGGGATTTCCAAAGTCCAAGCGCGGCAATGATGCTATATTCGTTGTCATCGACAAACTCACTAAAGTGGCTCATTTCCTTCCTATCAAAGAGTCTATCACTGCAGCTCAATTGGCAGAGCTTTATACCTCTCGGATTGTCTCTCTGCACGGTATTCCGCAATTGATCTCCTCAGATCGTGGCAGCATCTTCACCTCGAAGTTTTGGGATTCTTTTAAGAAGGCCATGGGCACCAACATCCGTTTCAGCACAGCTTTTCATCACCAAACTAGCGGCCAAGTCGAGCGTGTCAATCAGATTCTTGAAGATATGCTCAGGGCTTGCGTTATCTCTTTCGGTATGAAGTAGGAAGATTGTCTTCCATATGCCGAGTTCTCCTACAACAACAGCTTCCAAGCGAGTTCGGGCAAGGCCCCATTTGAAATTCTCTATGGCAGGAAGTGCCGTACTCCTCTTAACTGGTTAGAGACTGGTGAACGTCAACTTCTTGGAAATGACTTGATCATAGAGGCAGAGGAGATGTGCAAAGTCATTCGTGATAACCTCAAAGCAGCGCAATCGCGCTAGAAGAGCTACTATGATAGTAAGCATCGTGATTTGGCTTTCGAGATCGGAGACCATGTTTACCTCCGCGTCGCTCCAATGAAAGGTACTCGTCGCTTCGGTATCAAAGGGAAGCTTGCCCCTAGATACGTGGGTCCTTTCAAGATCGTCAGTAAGAGAGGTGATCTCGCCTATCAGCTCGAGCTTCCCTCCAACTTTGCAAACGTGCACGACGTGTTCCATGTCTCTCAGCTCCGCAAGTGCTTCAAGACCCCTGACCGCACCGTCAACTTCAAAGACATTGATCTCCAAGAAGACCTTTTTATCGTGAGCACCCAGTTGCTATTCTTGAAGAAACTGAGCGCAAGACTCGCAACAAGTCAATCAAATTCCTCAAAGTCAAGTGGTCACACCATTCCGACCGTGAAGCCACCTGGGAACACGAGGATCACCTCCGTTCTGAGTACCCGGAGTTTTTCCAGTCCTAGATCTCGGGACGAGATCCTTTCGTAGTGGTGGAGTGTTGTAACACCCCGGATGTAATTTACCTTATCCATACTCCAACTCTTGCCGTTTCCGGCATTAAGTTATTTTATTTCCTCGTTGTCATGCATCTCATATCATGTCATCATGTGCATTGCATTCGCATACGTGTTCGTCTCATGCATCCGAGCATTTTCCCCGTTGTCCATTTTGCATTCCAGTGCTCCTATGTCACCCGGTGCCCCTTTCTACCTCTTTTCGTGAGTGGGGGTTAAACATTTCCGGATTGGACCGAGACTTGCCATGCGGCCTTGGTTTACTACCATTAGACCGCCTGTCAAGTTTCGCACCATTTGGACTTCATTTGATACTCCACCAGTTACCCGAGGGACCAAAAAGGCCTCGTGTGTGTTGCAGCCCAACACCCTTCCAATTTGGCCCAAAACCCACCTAAACCTCTCCTATCAGCTAGAGTGTTCGATCACGATTTGCGTGGCCGCAAACCGCACCTCATTTGGAGCTTCCTAGCTACCTCTACCTCTATATAAAGGTCACCCTCTCGAAATCCCGGGTCTCTTCCCCCCTAACCCTAGCCATTTTCCCCGCAGCGCGCCAGACATGTCCATTTTCGCGCAGGACGCCGCCCCGCGCCACTGAGGGCTCGCCATGTGTCGCGCCGCTCTCGTCTCCGCCGCCGGCCCGCTCGGCCCGAGCCGGGCCCTCGTCGCCGCGCAGCCGGGCCGCGCCCCGCGCCCGACTCCGCCGCCTTTGCCTCGCGCCGCCGCCTGCTTCAACCCCGGCCGCCGCGAGCCTGCCCCGGCGAGCTCGCCCATGGCCACCACACCGCCTCGCCGAAGCCGCTCTCCGGCCACCGCCGCCTCGTCCCTCGCAGCCCGCCTCCAGATCCGGTCGGGAGAGGCCGGATCCGCCTCTCCCTTGCCTCCTCGCCGTTTTCTACAAGCTCGCCGGAGCCGGTTCAAGCTCGCCGGAGTGCCTCGGTTCGCATGCAGATGAACTCCAGATCTGGATCGGTTGACCCTAACCCTAATCCCCGATAACTTTTTGCATACTTTGACATGCCATAACTTTTCATCCGTAGCACTGATTCGTGCGTGTAGCATATCAAAATGTTCGTCTCAACGAGTAGATCATTTCATCTCATTGCATCATTTTCATTTGAGCTCATCTTGATGCCCAAAATTCTGTTGGAAGAGGGCTATGTGATGAATTTGTCAGATCTATTTCAGCAAATGGCATTTTGTCATTTTTGCCATGATTAATGTGTGCATGCTATGATCCTGAGCTCTACATGTGTTGTGCTATATGCCATGCCATCTTTACAGAGGTGCTTGCCATGTATTTTTGTGATATTTGTGGCGACTAGCACAAGCTTGCGAAGTAGCGTAATTATTGATGCTGATTTCAGGGACTTAGAATTTCACACAGTCCTTGTTCTATTTTTGTTGTTATGTCATATGTTCATGTTATTTCCTAGTGATCCGTGCCTCTTTTGAGGATGATCAGTAAGGATGTTTTGTTAAAATTGTGGTTCTCTATGCATCCATGTCTTCGTTTGCATTTATGGAGCACCCTAGCTTGAGTCAATCGAGCTCTACTTTTGCTATAAAATGATCCTGACAGATTGTTGACATGTTTAGCGATTTTGCCGAGGATGTTGCTATTGATCCGTGCATGCTATGATGTTGCTCTTGCCATGTCTAGCTTCTATGCCATGTCTTCTTGATGAGTGTATGCTTAGTTTTTCATGCCATGCTCTGTAGTGAGTGCATCGAGCTCGTAAACTTGCCTACTCGTTAACTGTTTTGCATGCTCCAGTTTTTCACTAAGTCTGAATCTGTTTATGTTTTTGCCATGTTCACATGCTTGCAATTGTATTTTCTGATCCCTTTTGGCTCAAGGTCACCAAGGGACTTTTGTTAAGTGCTTTGAGTAGCTTCATGCCATGCCTTGCTTTGCCATGATAAGTTCCTGTAGCATGTAGTTTTCATGCTCTAAAGTGTGCTTCCTGATGATAAATTCCAGACTTGTGTTAATTTCACTCAGTCTAAAACTTGTTGTCATTTGCACTTTTTCCATTCTTGTTTGAACCTGTTAATGGATGAATTAGTCGTAGCTCAGTGTTCATGTTTTGTCAAGATTCATGAGTGGATCCCTGCCATGTATTCTGTTGTTATGTTTGAGTGCTGTAGCATATTTATCTTGATGCATTTAGTTGGTCACTTGCTGTTTATCGCAGACCGGTGCCATATTTGTTTTGCTTCCCATTTTCAAACCGTCCATCCGATTCCGGTGATCTTTATATCGATTTCAACCGAAATCACCTCACCTTTCCAGTGACACTCTTGGATTTCCAAGTTGAGACCAGGTTCAATCATTCCTTTGTAAATCATGCATATGCATCCCATATCGCATCCCGCATATCATACCATGTTTGCATCATGTTGATTGAGCATTGCACGTGGTTGATTGTGTTCCGTTTGCTTGTTGTTCTTGTTTGGGTAGAGCTGGGAGATGAGTTCGTGAATGAGGAGACCATTGAGTTCGCTTACAAGGATCAAGTAAACTCTGACAACTTTGCAGGCAAGATGACCATACCCTCGAAATCACTTCTATCTTTGCTTGCTACATGCTCGCTCTTTTGCTATGCCTATGCTACGATACCTACCACTTTCTTATCATGCCTCCCAAATTGCCATGTCAAATCTCTAACCCACCATGTCCTAGCAAACCGTTGTTTGGCTATGTTACCGCTTTGCTCAGCCCCTCTTATAGCGTTGCTAGTTTTAGGTGAAGATTGGAGATCATTCCTTGTTGGAACATTGTTTATTGTTGGGATATCACCTTATTATCTTGTTTATCTTAATGCATCTATATACTTGGTAAAGGGTGGAAGGCTCGGCCTTTTGCCTAGTGTTTTGTTCCACTCTTCCCGCCCTAGTTTCCGTCATATCAGTGTTATGTTCCCGGATTTTGCGTTCCTTACACGGTTGAGTTATAATGGGAACCCCTTGACAGTTTGCCTTGAATAAAACTCCTCCAGCAATGCCCAACCTTGGTTTTACCATTTGCCACCTAGCCTCTTTTTCCCTTGGGTTTCCGGAGCCCAAGGGTCATCTTTATTTAAACCCCCCTGGGCCAGTGCTCCTCTGAGTGTTGGTCCGAACTGGGCAGCCTGCGGGGCCACCTCGGGGAAACTCGAGGGTTGGTTTTACTCGTAGCTTGACCTATCTGAGTGTGCCCTGAGAATGAGATATGTGCAGCTCCTATCGGGATTTGTCGGCACATTCGGGCGGTGTTGCTGGACTTGTTTTACCATTGTCGAGGATGTCTTGTAACCGGGATGCCGAGTCTGATCGGATTGTCTTGGGAGAAGGAATATCCTTCGTTGAACGTGAGAGCTTGTGATGGGCTAAGTTGGGACTTCCCTGCAGGGATTTGAACTTTCGAAAGTCGTGCCCATGGTTATGGGCAGATGGGAATTTGTTAATGTCCAGTTGTAGATTACATGAAACTTAACTTAATTTAAAATGCACCAACCGCGTGTGTAACCGTGATGGTCTCTTCTCGGCGGAGTCCGGGAAGTGAACACGGTGTTGGAGTAATGCTTGACGTAGGTTGTTCTAGGGTCACTTCTTGATCATAGTTGTTCGACCGTGCTTTTGCCTTCTCTTCTTGCTCTCTTTTGCGAATAGGTTAGCCACCATATGTGCTAGTCGCTTGCTGCAACTCCACATCATACCTTGCCTTACCTACAAGCATAAATAGACTTGATCGCTAGGGTGTGAGATTGCTGAGTCCCCGTGACTCACAGATTACTTCCAAACCAGATGCAGGGACCGATGATACCGTTCCAGACGATGCGCTTGAGCTCAAGTGGGAGTTCGATGAAGACTCTCGTTGTTACTATGTGTCTTTCCCAGATGATCAGTAGTGGTGCCCAGTTGGGGCGATCGGGGACCGTGTCGCATGTGGTGGTTGATCTTTATTTTGGTACCATAATCGGACCATGAGTGTTTTGGATGAATGTAATGTTATTCATGTATTTGTGTGACGTGGTGAGTGTAAGCCAACTATGTATCTTTACCCCTTCTATTTATTTACATGGGTTGTTGTGAATATTACCTTACTTGAGACATTGCTTTCAATGCGGTTATGCCTCTATGTCATGCTTCGACACGTAGGAGATATAGCCGCATCAAGGGCGTTACATGTAGTGTTCGAGTTACTGGCCAGTACCGCTGGCACAAGCTCTTCGAACTCGCTGCCTAAATCACTTCGACTTCTTTAGTCTCAGCTACAAGCTGAAAGGCATCAGTCAGCTGTGCTGCGGCAAGAAGCTAAAGGACTGAGGAAGTCCCTGCAGAATTCAGATGCATACTTTCTTGTGCAACAGCAAGCGCTGGAGGATTTAAGCGCCAAACAAGAGAAAGTTAATAAGCTTGCTAAGCATCTTGCCGGCATTATGGGTACCCAGGATATTGTTTCTTGAACTCTTCTGAAGTGGTTTCAGTTCTGGACCTGTTTTGCTGCGGCGTTTATATGCTGCTTTGTTCCCTATATTTGCACTAGTGGCGAACTTTGATGCCCAATGGATGTAATATGTGTAATAACCGTGATAGCCTAGCATAAGTTGCTTGCTTATTTATTTCCTTGTTGTCTTGTTTATTTGCTTGCTTGTAGTCAGTGCAGTATGGACACTGGGCCTCGTACGGGCCGTAGAAACAGTGGGCCTTCTATGGGCCATAGAAACAGTTGGCCTTCTATGGGTCGTAGAAACAATGGGCCTTCTACGGGCCGTATCATCAATGGGCCTTATACGGGTCGTGTGATCGATTGGCCAAACATGGGCCAATAACAGGCCGCATTATGGCCGTAAATGGGCTAGAGTTGGAATCGTCCGTTCATGGGCCGACCATAACGGGCCATCGTTAATAGGCCGTATTTGATGACGCTATGAAAATGGCCCAACGTATTAACGGACCACAAACGGGCCGACTGTAACCACAGGCTGAATTTGGCCCACAAGCAGAAAATGACAGTAATGGGCCGTAAGTAAATGAATGCTGGAAATGAGCCCAAGAATAAATGGGCTCCGAGAAGGCCGAAAGATAACATGGGCTAGAAACGGCCCAATGGAATAACGGGCCGTTAATGGGTATAAAGTGATACACTGTTCATTACGGGCCAGTTTCACCACGGGCCGTTAATGGGTGTAAAGTGATCCACTGTTCATTATGGGCCAGTTTCACCACGGGCCGTTAATAGGCCAAGAGTCACATAGGGCCTCATATGGGCCGAAAGACGCCATGGGCCATACATGGGCCAGAAGTGAAAACGGGCTGGAATCATATTGGATGGCCCACATGACGCTACTGGGCCTAATTCAGATAGGGCGTAACGGGCCTTGGGTTAGCGGGCTGTAAATGGGCTATATGCGAACAGATTGTTAACAGGCTTTCCATGGGCCAGCCCGCCACCTTTTGACCAAGTCAAACGGGCCGGCCTTTTCACAGGAATGGGCCTCTGTTGGGCCGTGCCACGTGTCGACGTATCATAGGCGCCTTCTGTCCAATGAGTGGATGACATCTGTCACAACGATGAGCCGACATGTGTTTTCTCCAGCCAATGATGATTTTACACGTGGAAAATCCCCATTGGTCGGGGCTGTTAACGGGTTATCGGATCCAAAACCCGACCCGATAGCTTAACGACGTTCCGTTATGGTGGATGCCACGTGTCGGTCACCCTTGACGAAAGCACTTCTGTGACGCGCGATTTATCATCATGGAAGTGGACACTTCCGTGATGATAATTGTGGTAATGTCATGGAACACTTCTACGACAGCACAGGTATGACTATCTTGATTCTGTCATAAATTTGTCATGGATGTACATGCATGACAAAAAACATGACCTACTGTGACAAACATGTATCATCACGGAAGTGTATTTTTTTTGTAGTGATTGCTCCATGTCCGCCGACCTGCGCTAGACAGATCGTCGCTTCATCGAGCCGAGCCTAACCCTATCGGATCATCAGCTCGGCAAGCCGAACAAGAGTTCGGCATCGCGAACGATAAATCATTACCAACACCATCGCCCCGCGGATTGCATGGGTCAGGCGCACCGACATCTCCCCTCGGTCACTTCATCAATTCGGCATTGACCGCGTCACAAGTTATGACCAGCGTCGGCATGGCCGCACTGTTGCTTTTTTAAGCTGATGTCCATCACGCCGAACTGCTTCAACACCTCGGCTGACATGGCAGTTGCAACGTCTCCTTACTGACCCGCTCCATCATCTCGGCTAGACCGGGGACTTTGTTGTTTCTTCATCAACATACTCCGGTGACTTCGGCGTCACCAGCCGCCCAGCTTCGTCACGTTAGCTGGACCGGGGGCTTTGCCTCGGTGAGCCCACCTCTGCCAGCATCGCCATGCCGTCGCTTTATCGCCCATCAGGCAATGGGTGTGCGGATCGAGTCCCAATTTTGGGAGTAACCTTTCTTCAGATTGCTACAACAGATAAACTAGGTGCTATTAATCCTAGTATTTTTTCTTGCTTGGGTTTATTTTTCCCAAGGAATTATTACTCTGGTTTGTTTCATCATCTGTACACAGGTCTATCAAATGGTGGCCGCATTAACAACGGTCGCGTAGTGGTTCGGTCAGTTTTCGTATACAGTTCGGCGAATGCCGCATCCGGAACTCAGACCGGTATGTGAATTCAGGCTTGGCCATGCCTTCACCGCGTCACGCTGATGCCCTACATCGACATTACTTCGGCGCCAGGCCACATCTCTTTCAATAAATATTTTTTGCAAAAAGCAATTATCCTTTTTGGATCGCACTATTTTATGTGTGTAGGTGATCGACTTCGACTGCGTCACACGCTCACTTTGGCAAGCCGACGTCGTTGTCCCAATCGGCTCGCGTGATCACCTTGTTGGCTGAATCGCCATACCGACATGTTCAATTGCCTCGGGGACTTCGTCATCACTGAGAGAGCTCTACCTCATCGAGTGTTCGGCACACGGGCCATATTTCTTTTATTAGTCACTTTGCATAAATTATTAATTATGCAACAACTTTTTATTATTATTATTCCTATTATCTCCGGCTTGCACCATTTTCTGTGCACAGGTAAAGGATCCGGGTCGGGCAAAGCTTTCACCTCGGCGTACCGACGTACCACGTCACCTCGGCTGGACCGAGGGCTTTGTTATTACTTCATTAAGCCACGCCGGGGACTTCGGTGTCACAATGTCGGCCTGCATTGGCCGTGCTATGTCGCCACTTTGGAGTGCCGAGCTCTTCGCTCCGCCACCTTGGGACCGGCTTGGGGGCTGGGACCTTGTTCCACCGTAAGCTCGGGCCATGCATTGACACTGAGCACATTAACTAGCTAAGTTGCTTCCATGATTAAAAAACCTTTAGTTTTAAATTTCGTTCGGTTCGACCAAGCATTATGCTTTTTTGACAAAAAGTCATTTGCAAAAAACTTTCTTTGTCAAAACCTTGTTTGTTGCAAGCAAATTCGAATACCCTGTTTATTTAGGGGCTTCCTTTATGAAGACTTTCCTCTTGCATATGATTATACTTGTACGGCTTCATTCCTTGTTCGTGTATTACGCCACAATATGCACCATATTGTCTTAAGTGTTTTGCAAGCTGGGTTGCCTAGCTCCTGTGCTTACCCCTACGTTCCTGATTGTTCGGCTAGGCCGTAAAGGGAGCACCTCTGCGATTGTTACTACCGGGTCATCCGAGTTAGTACCTCAGACTGGGTGAAGCCGAAAGCTAGTGCTCTTATTGTTTTCAATAATGGTCGGCACACAACGGAACTCATGAGTACAAAAAATCTATTGCACAAGTCTCATAGTAACAATGAGCAACCGAAGAAAGGTATCGGTGGAGGTACTATTTTCTTCGAAGATGCTTCTTACACTTCGTCAGTAATATAGCATAGGTTCCCTGAGCGCGCTTTGTCTGTTACAGCCTTATGGCCTGATTGCCTGGTTATCGGAAACATCGTCGATATTCTCGACAGGTGGAGTACATAACACTTTTCAGCCCTGGGCCGAAGAGGGAGAAGCCGATGGTCGGTTAAGACGCATTTAAAGTTCGGGTGAACACATATATGATATAAGTACATCGGTACATACTATCATTATACATAAAATTCTTTTACCCAAGTCACTTGGTGCTCTTAAAATTTATATGAGCTGTTTTTTAGTAAATGTGTTTTCTTCTTAGTCATTGCAAAGTCTTTTGCTACCGCTCCTTTTTCGACTCGAGTGTATGGTCAATAGCCGGATAGTCTGTCTTCTCTCTAAAAAGCCGCTCGAGTATAGTTTGCTAAACTGACCTCGGACAAGTACTCCGCCTTTGGGATAATGAGCTTGAAGCCGTAGGCTGACCCGCGTGAAGTCTTGAGACCGGGTGTGTCATGTTAAAGCACGACAGAAGCACAATTTTTTATTTTTTCCAATTTTCGGATTGGCACCGAACACTTGATCTTGTTCGGACGTTATGTTTTTAATGACGTTTTTTTGGTTTTCCAAGCTTATGGCACTTTCAAACTATTTGTGTGTTTTCAGCACAAGTCTCGCAGCGCAACACCGGACACCTTTGGAGATTCGGCAAAAACATTCTCGGATATTGCTAAATATGCATCGGTTTCGATTTGTGTCTTCGGTCAATACTTGGGTTGCCCGGCTCATGCGCTTGCATCCTACGTTCCGCTTTGTTCGGCTAGGTGTGCAAATGGAGAACCACTGCGATTGTGCTTCCAGCTCACATGGTTAAGCACCTCAGTGGAGAAAGCCGAAAACTGACTGTCACAATAAGTGTAAACTGGTCAGCGATCCGATGACTGTGTTAAATGACGGGCCATTCATAACATTGGCCGAAGTGTTTACGGCTTGACCTCGACTATCACCGAACACTATCAGGGGCTAGTAAATGGCCTCCCAAACTAATCCTCAATACTTTGCTCTTACATTAGAGCCGTGGTTTCATGATCATGCTTAGCATGACAACCCAAAGAAAGGAACCGATAGCGGGACTATTTTCTTTGGAAGACATTTCTTATGTTAAACAGTAATATAACATATCTCTCCGCGTACCTTTGTTTATAAAACCATATGGCCAGATTGCCTTATTTGTCGTAAATCTTTGCCCTCATAAAGGCTTTATAAAGTAGGACAAACACTCCTCGGCTACTGGCCGAGGAGGTGGAAGCCGATGGTCGGTCAACAAAGTTTTGTACAATGCGGATCCGAGCATTAATGACGTAAAGTACTTGGATACATAGAGTCATTACACATAATTTGTGATTTTACTATGGATATCGATCCTTAATTCGGCCACCCGTGCCCGCATTAAGGCTCGGGGGCTACTGGGCTTCGGGCTTATTATTTACAAATATTAAAGGGGCACATCGATCCCCTGATCTGGTGTTGCCACCCGGCTAGTGTCTCGGGGCTACTGCATTGCCTATCCAATGCAGAAAATTTTGAGTGCAATACAGTTTCCGAGGAGATTATGATCCTCAGGTTGGTCGGCCGCACCCAACCTAAGTCTCGAGGATTGAGCACACCGCTTTTTGTGTCCCGAAGTATTCTTCCGAGCTAGGACTTGATCCTCAGGCCGATTTTGCAAATCAACCTGAGTCTCAACGGCTACTGGGATCAGCGGTCTTACGTCATCCTTCAGGTGCATCTCGGGTTTTAGACCGATACACACCTTGAGGGCTACTGGCTATATATCTCGGCAGAGAATAAATTGCACCAATAAAAAATATTGACAAAAAATCGGTCCACAGTCGGGGTGGTGCACCACCTTGGAAGCAGTTCGGCATAAAGCTCAGGCGTAAGCGGCTGGCTCCATAGAGGACATTTCCGGCATTAAGCTCGGCTAAACTTGTCAGAGTAATGGGCCACGGGTAGGCCAAGCCGAGTCCCATAACCTTTCAAGACAACGGGGCAGGCTGCGCCCCTCAAGACCCCGGGGCGAGGAGCCGCCTCCTGAGGAGTCGACGGCAGGGCGACCGACTGCCCGCTCATGGCCGAGTCCCAGGGACAAATTCCAGAGAAGCCGGCTTTGGGGACTCGGCCGGCGACTCCAACAAACCATGACCTCATCGAAGGGGACGGGGCAGGGGCGTGGCTACAGTGAAGCCCACTCCCCGCCCCTTACCAAGGGCAGGCATGGCCACAGCACGCCGTACCCGGGAAGATCTCCGTGCGGCGTGGCACTGTTGCCCGGCCGGCCCTGACATCAGCACCACAGTACCAAGTCCTGCACCCATGACGGCTTGTCTGTATGGCCTGGAGGCAGCGGGGCCCACCAGTCAGCGAGACCTCGGGAGACGGCGGGAGAACCACCAATCGGACCCGTCGGGAGTCGGCACGGGGGAGTCGGCCGAGCCCTCCTCCGGGGCCCACGCGCCATTAATCAAGATGAGATGGGGACTGGCCACAGGGATCGCCTGCCAGGCGGTGGGGCTGTTGCCACGACCCCATGACCAAGCCTGCATCATCAGAAGCACGGCTACAGTAATCAGTGGCCGGCAAGACCCGCCCGCGGCGGACGTGGCCTGTTGGCTCCGTACCAGACCAGTCGGCGGGGCCCCCCAGTCGGCGGGCCCCAGCAGTCGGCGGAGAAGTCGGAGGTCGGAGGCACTGATGGCTGGGCCCGTGCCCAGTCGAATTACCATTGTACCCCTGGGGGGTAGGCCTATATAAACCCCCCAGGGCACCCATGCAAGGGGTTGGATCCCAGTAGTTCGAGACCATACCAGATAGAAGGAGAGAGCTAGCCTTGCCCTCTTCTACCACCAGAAACAGCTCAAGGAGCAACCATGTAAAACACTTGGCCATAGTGATCATGCGGAGACCCCGTAGAGCAGCAGTAGGGGTATTATCTCCCCGGAGAGCTGCGAAGCTGGGTAAGATTCGCCGGCATGCATCTCTTCGCCTCATCCCGTTTCCAGGCACCGGCGACGTCCTTCTCGCCCCCACCATGATAAGCCATCCATTGGCATATGTGGCACCAAACCCCCGACATTTGGCGCCCACCGTGGGGCCTGGTGCACCGCCGTCCGGAGATCTGTTCTGGACGAGAACCCTTTTCCTCCCTGGCGAGCGCAGCCAGCCAGGCACGCTAGGCGAAGTTTGCATCGACGCGCTACGCGGCATTGAGATCGCCTGCGCAGCCAGCTCCTTGGCCGAACTTGTCGGCGAGGTCCGCCTCTCCGACGAACCTGTGTCTGATGCAGGCGCGGGTGGCCCCGAGAACCTCCTCGCGGGCCTCCTCAATCAACTCCACATTTCCGGCGAGCCTGCCGTAGACTTGGAGTCCGTAGGCTCCACCGACCCGATGCCGGTCGACTCCGACACCGCGTCGATCGACGCGTTCCCCACCAACGTGGTGGTCTACGACGAACCTCTCCCCCACGCAGAGAGCGACGGAAGCACCGTCACTGAGGTGCTAGTCATCAGTCATGACGAGTTCCCTGGCGGAGGAGCACCCGACTCACTCGGTGCGGCGCTGCAAGACCTGACTGTGCCCATTTCGGAAGATGCTGATGCAGAGACGTTAGAAGCGTGCTGCCTTCAGCTCGTTGAAGGCGCGAAGAATATGGCTAGCATGAGACGCTTGTCAGAAGCTTACCAACGGGAGATGGATCGCGCTGTTGGTGGCTCGCCGGCCCCGGCAGGGCCCAGCCGCCTTGGCGCGGTCCAGCAGCGCGGCGTAGCCATCGCCGGCCTGTTTGGGGCTAGCCGCCCCGTGTATGCTACACCAGCGGAGAACATCCGAGCCCCCCAGGAAGCGGCGGATGAGCTGGACAATTTCGAGGGCGAAGAACGCCGCCTCATGATGGAGCGAGTCCAGCGGCTCCTCGACGCAGCCGCCGCGCAGAACGAGGCCGGCTGCCGCACGGAGGCGCCGCAGCGGCCAAACGACGACCCGCACTGAGATCAAGGCGCGATGTCTCGGACGCCGACTGGCGGCGCCCGAGGAAGAAAGGACAAGGTGCCGGCTGTTAGCCACAGTCGGACTCGCATGACCATAGAGCGCGACCAAGATGGCCGCCCGAGAGAAGTGGAACGACGGGACGACTGTCCGCCTCCCCCTCCCCGCAAGGAGAGGCGAGTCTCCCCGCCGCCTGTTGACCATCCGACTCTCAGTGACTGCCTTGGCCGCCGAGAGGGAGTTGGAGAGAATGACGCCCGCCACCGGATCGACCGACTTCACCGGTCCCTGGCGCTGGAAGAAGAAGACGAGTTGGGTCCGCCTTGTTTCGGGCCCCGCATTTGGGACGAGCCCTTTCCCAGAGGGTTCACGCTCCCAAGAGACACGCCCAAGTATACCGGCTCCGTGAAGCCGGAAGACTGGCTAGTCGACTACTCCATGGCTGTCAGCATAGCAAATGGCAACAAGCGTGTCGCCGTAAAGTATGTTCCGCTCATGCTCCAGGGCACGGCCCGGACATGGCTGAATAGCCTAAAGCCCCGCAGCATCAACAGCTGGGTCGACTTCATTGAAGCGTTCGTCCGCAACTTCACCAGCACATACAAGCATCCTCCCAAGCCTCGTCAGCCCTCCTTGTGCGCGCAAGGTCCTGACGAGTCGACTCGCGACTACCTCACGCGTTGGGCTGAGCTCCGGAACTCCTGCGAGGGCGTGCACGAGGTGCAGGCCATCGAGTACTTCACAGCCGGGTGCCGAGAAGGCACCCTCCTCAAGCACAAGCTCCTCTACGACGAGCCAGAAACCCTCGACGAGCTGCTGATCATAGCGGACAAGTACGCCACGGCGGACTCCACCATGAAGGCGGAAATTCAAATCAGCACGACTGGCAAAGTAGCTCCTCAGGCTCCAAGAACTCCGGCGGCAGACGTCGGCTGGCGACAACAGCAGGGCGACAACAAGCGCAAGGCCCCGTAGCCGGCTTCTGGCAGCCGGCAGGTCACGACCTTTGAAGCCCAGCAGCCAGAAGAGCAGCCTCCGCCCAAGCGACAGAAAGGCGGCAAGCCAAACTGGTTGCCGGCCTTCTCCTATGAGCAGACCTTGGATGGACCTTGCAAGTTCCACAGCGGCGCGAAGCCGTCGAATCACACCACCCGGGAGTGCCACTGGCTCTCCAGGATTGCCAAGGGAGACGGCCTCCTGCCACACCCGCCTGCTGGGCAGCCGCCTCCGCCTCCGCCCCAGCAGCCGGTAGTCAGGCCAGTCGGCGCAGTACAAGACGAATACCCTGAAGAGCATGGAGCCTATGTGGTGTTCACCAGTGTGGCTGATGATCGACGCAGCAGGCGGCTGCAGCGACAAGAGGTGAACACAGTAGCCTCAGAGACGCCAGAGTTCATGCACTGGTCTGAGAAGCCCATCAGCTGGAGCAGGGCTGACCACCCAGAAGTGATGCCGAGTCCGGGCTCCTACGCCTTGGTCCTGGACGCCACCTTTGCTACGGACAAACGGGCCACGTGTTTCTCGTGAGTTCTTCTAGACGGGGGCAGCAGCATCAATATCCTGTACAAGGACACCATGGAGAAGTTAGGAATCAAGCAAAGACGGCTTCAGAACAGCCGGACTGTGTTCCACAGCATTGTTCCTGGGCTTTCCTGCTCACCAATCGGCAAGATCCTGATGGACGTCCTCTTTGGGGACAAAGATCACTTCCGAAGAGAGTCTGTTTGGTTTGAGGTGGTGGACCTTGAGAGCCCATACCATGCGCTACTTGGCCGACCCGCCTTGGCCAAGTTCATGGCGGTCCCCCACTACGCCTACCTCAAGATGAAGATGCCCAGTTCCAGGGGAATTCTGACTGTGGCCGGCGACTACCGGAAGTCATCCGCTTATGCGGCCGAGAGCAGTCGGCTGGTCGAGTCCCTGGTGATCGCAGCCGAGAAGCGACTCCTTGAACGAGTTGTGGCGATGGCCGGCAAGCAGCCGGAGATATTTCCCGACCCAAAGGAGTCGGAAGCCGAAGGTTCGTTCAAGCCGGCCAAAGAGACAAAGAAGATACCCTTGGATCCGGAGCACCCAGAGAGGTACGCTGTCATAGGTGCGAACCTCGACAGCAAATAGGAAGGCGAGCTCGTCGATCTCCTCCGTGAGAATCGGGAAATCTTCGCATGGTCCCGCAAAGACATGCCAGGTGTACCGACGGATTTCGCCGAGCACAAGTTACATGTCCGATCTGATGTAAAGCCGGTCAGGCAGCCCCTACGCCGCTTATCAGAAGAGAAGAGAAGAGTTGTCGGAGAAGAGATAGCCCGACTCCTAGCAGCCGGCTTCATTATGGAAGTTTTCTTTCTGGAGTGGCTGGCAAATCCGGTCCTGGTACTAAAGAAGAAGAAGTAGTGGCGAATGTGTATTGACTACACGAGCGTCAACAAGGCCTGCCCCAAGGACCCATTTGCTCTACCAAGAATCGATCAGGTGATAGACTCCACAGCCGGATGCGAGCTGTTGAGTTTCTTGGATGCATACTCAGGATATCACCAGATCAAGCTGAACCCGGCTGACAGATTGAAGACCGCCTTCATCACGCCGTTTGGAGCATTCTGCTACCTCACCATGACGTTCGGCTTAAGGAATGCCGGCGCCACCTTTCAGCGTTGCATGCAGAAGTGCCTCCTCAAGCAGCTCGGCAGGAACGCCCACGTCTACGTGGATGACGTGGTGGTGAAGACGGAAAAGCGTGGAACACTGTTGGAAGACCTCAAGGAGACCTTTGAGAACCTACGCTGGTTCTAGATCAAGCTCAACCCCGAGAAGTGTGTCTTCGGAGTACCAGCCGGCCAGCTGCTAGGTTTCCTGGTCTCTGAACGCGGCATAGAATGCAACCCAGTAAAAATCAAGGCCATCAAGAGAATGGAGGTACCCAGCCGACTGCTGGATGTGCAGAAGTTCACCGGCTGCTTAGCGTCCATCAGCCGATTCATCAGTCGGCTGGGCGAGAAAGCTCTCCCCTTATACCAACTCATGAAGAAGACCAATTTTTTCGAGTGGAACCATAAGGCGGACGAAGCTTTTCACCAGTTGAAGAAGATGCTGACTACTCCACCCGTCCTGGTGGCTCCGACTCCCAAGGAACCTATGCTCCTGTACATCGCCGCCACCAGCCGAGTAGTCAGCACAGTCATGGTAGTGGAGCGCAAGGAGGAAGGCAAGGCGCTGCCTGTCCAGAGACCAGTATATTACCTGAGCGAGGTACTGTCGACCTCCAAGCAGAACTACCCCCACTACCAGAAGATGTGCTATGGCATACACTTTGCTGCCAAGAAATTGAAGCCTTACTTTCAAGAGCATCCAATCACAGTGGTCTGCACAGCCCCACTTGCCGAGATCATCGGTAGCCGAGATTCCTCTGGTCGAGTGGCCAAGTGGGCCATAGAGCTGGCTCCTTACACCATCTACTACCAGCCCCGCACCGCTGTCAAATCACAAGCGCTGGCCGACTTCCTCGTCGACTGGGCCGAGACCCAGTACCTGCCTCCAGCGCCTGACTTCACCCATTGGCGAATGCACTTCGACGGCTCCAAGATGCGCACCGGCTTGGGAGCCGGCGTCGTCCTCACCTCTCCTAAAGGAGATAAGCTCAAATATGCACTACAAATCCATTTTTCCGCCTCCAACAACGTTGCCGAGTACGAGGCGCTCATTCATGGGCTCCGGCTTGCCAAAGAACTTGGCATCCGCCGGATCTTGTGTTATGGCGACTCGGACTTAGTGGTCCAACAGTCATATGGCGACTGGGACGCGAAAGACGCAAACATGGCGAGCTACCGTTTCCTCGTGCAACAACTCAGCGGGTATTTCGAAGGGTGCGAGTTCCTCCATGTGCCAAGAAACGACAACGACCAAGCAGACGCCTTGGCATGAATCGGCTCTACCCGCCAAGCGATACCATCTGGCGTCGCCCTTCAACGCCTCCTCAAGCCGTCTGTCAAGCCTTCACCAAAATCAGACTCCATTTTTTTGCCGTCTCCTCCCGAAGACGGCGGATCCGACTCCAGAGCTCCGGCAGACGGAACGGGGACTTTGGCGGATGACTCCAAAGCCACCACAGTCGAGCCTGGCCCGGGGACTGCGGTGGCGGACTCGAAGATTCCAGAACTCGGCCCAAGGACCGCGCCAGTCGGCCTGGGGACTTCATCAACCCAGCAAGCGGCTGTTGACTCCAACCCGCCGCCTCCCAGCCCAGCCGCCCTCGTCCAAGTCGCAGTTCTGGTAGTCGAAGAAATAGCAGCACCCTCATGGGCCCAGCCCATCCTCAAATTCCTGGTAAACAAAGAGCTACCAACTGATGAGACCTCAGCTCGGCAAGTACAACGCCGGGCGGAAGCCTATACCATACTCAACAGAGAGCTGGTCAGGCGCAGCATCACTGGTGTCTACCAGTGCTGCATAGAGCCAGAGCAAGGCCAGGCGATTCTCAAAGACATCCATCAAGGCGAATGCGGCCACCATGCGGCTTCAAGAGCACTCGTCGCCAAAGCCTTTCGGCACGGTTTCTTCTGGCTGACTGCCTTGGAAGAGGCCAAGGAGTTGGTCCAAAAATGCAAAGGGTGCGAGAAGTTCAGCTCCAAGCCGCACCAGCCGGCTTCTGCGCTCAAGACCATCCCCATTGCCTGGACTTTCGCAGTTTGGGGTTTAGACATGGTGGGACCATTCAAGACAACACGAGGTGGTTTAACTCACCTACTTGTCGCAGTGGACAAGTTCACCAAGTGGGTGGAAGCAAAGCCAATTAAGAAACTGAACGGTCCGACTGCCGTGACCTTCATCATCGATATCACAATTCGGTACGGCATACCACACAGCATCATCACTGACAACGGCACAAATTTTGCCAAAGGCGCCTTGGCCCGTTTCTGCGCAACACAGGGCATCCGACTGGACCTAGCGTCCGTCGCCCATCCACAGTCAAACGGCCAAGTGGAGCGAGCAAACGGCCTCATCCTGTCCGGCATCAAGCCTCGGTTGATCGAGCCTCTGGAGCGCTCGGCTGGCTGCTGGCTTGACGAGTTGCCAGCCGTCCTCTGGAGTCTGCGCATGACTCCAAACAAGACAACCGGCTTCACGCCCTTCTTCCTCGTCTACGGTGCCGAAGCCGTCATCCCAACAGACATAGAGTTTGACTCCCCATGAGTCACCATGTACACTAAGGAGGAAGTAGAAGAAGCACGACAAGACGGCGTCGATCTGCTGGAAGAGGGCCGGCTGTTGGCACTCAGCCGGTCCAGCATCTACCAGCAGAGCCTGCGCCGATACCACAACAGGAAGGTCATGCCAAGATCTTTCCAAGAAGGCGACCTTGTGCTCTGGCTGATCCAGCGAACAGCCGGCCAGCACAAGCTGTCGGCGCCTTGGGAAGGCCCGTTCATCATCAGCAAAGTACTGGGCAACGATTCCTACTACCTGATCGACGCTCAGAAGCCCCGAGCACGCAAGAGGGACAACTCCGGCAAGGAGACAGAGCGGCCATGGAATGCAAATCTCCTCCGAAGATTTTACAGTTGATGCAGTATGTACCATGCTACCTTTTGTATTAAAGTACCAAGACTTCGGGCCCCCGAGACGAGCTCGGGGACTGCCCTCTTTTGTCTATATGATAAAAATTATGCCTACAAGTATGTTACTCTTCGTCATGCCGTTTCGCACCGGGCTCGACAAGTCGACCCGGGGACTTGCCGCCTTGCACTATGAAATGCTTCCTGCAGTCGGATAAGTAGTGTGTAAACGCCTAAACCGTCTCCTGTCAGAAGCCGCAGCTCGCAGAGCGACTGTACGGTGGGCAGCAGTAAGGTAGAATGGGCACTCGCATGAAAAATGGCCAAGGACTCAAAGCATAAAACATAGCTCAAGATGGCCTCCAGCCTTTCTCGCAAACCGACTCTCGGATAGTCAAACTGCCGACTCCTATCCAACTTGCTCAAAAAAAAATCTTGAAATCGGCTAAGTACTTCCTTTCCCAAAGTAGCCTAGCACTTGATCCAGCAACAGTCCGCAGAGCGGCTGTCCGATTGACAAGGCAGGCAACTAAGAGAAAGCGGCAAAGGAAAAAAGCCAAAAGAACAATGAGCAAGAAAGGATAGATATATATATTTACATAACATAGGCCCTTGGCCGAATTGTCGAGTAGAGGTTCAAAATACACCCCGCGGGTGGAATTGTGCGAATTAACAAGTTCTTCAAAGACTACTGAAGCAGATAAAATAAAAGATACAGCGGTAGCTCAGGAGGCAGCAGACGGATTCAGAGGGTCAGAAGAGGCGCCAGCGTCAGGCGTCGGGGCAGCCGGCTGGCTAGTCTCGGCTTGATCACCTCCGGCGGCAGTCGACTCGGTCGCACGCGGCTCGTTGCTGGAGGCGCAGTCGGGCTGAGGCTGGCCGTCTGCTCCACCTTCTGGTGCCTCCGCCTCGCCCCCATCCTCCGCCTCATCCTCCTCCTCGACACTGGAGCCAATCACCTCCGCCGAGTCTTCGCCGTAGTCTGGGTTCATCCCAAACCACTCCGGCGGTACCTCCTCGCCGTCTTCAGACCGCTCGGGGACGAAGATGCTGGTGTCGGTGTACTCGGGGATCACCACAGCACGTTTGACGAGGGCATCTTCCGCAGCCGCCAGCTCTGGCTGCGCCTCCGACCGAAGCGTGGCCAACCGGTCTAGATCCAGCCCTGGGTACCATGCCTTGACGAACTCCAAGGCCCGGCGCGCTCCAGCCCGGGCCGAAGAGCCCTTCCAGGCCTCAAGACGACCAACCACGACCTCCAGCCAGTTGGCCGTCAGGCTGGGGGTGCGCGGAGCCTGCATATCCGGCCAAAGGGCGGCAATCGCCTGGGCACCGACGCGCTGGAGCCGGCGCAGCATCCGGTGAGCCGGCCAGAGGCGAGCCTCGATGCTCAGGATGTGCTCGTCAAGAGTTCGGGGGGCATCGGCGGCGATCTCTGCGCCCTCCGCCCTCCGACCTTCACGGTCAGCCTCGATGGCTTGGATGACGGCCTGCGACTGCCCGGGGAAGAAGTCTGCACAGACACGAAGAAACGAAGAAGCAAGTCAAAAACCAGGAGTCGGCACGATCTAAGTCGGCAGCTCAAAGAAAGAAAATAAAGAGACTCACCATCAACGGTGTCTTCAATCTCATGGAAGCTGGAGGACAGCAGCGCCTCCTTGTTAGACCAGGAGGAGCGCTCGCTCGCGAACTCGGCCAAGAGGGCGGTTTCCGTCTCCTCCGCATCCCTCTGCGACTTCACAAGCAGCTCCTTCTGCTCTGCCAACTGAGTGGCTAGCAGATCGCGCTCTGTGGCGAGCTTGCTGTGCTCCTCCCCTTTGGCGCACAGGGCGGAGTTGGCTTCGCTCAGCTGTTGTTGAAGAGCAGCATTGGCTCCTGAAGGAAAGGAATAAAGACAATAGTCGTCAATAAAGTAGGTCGCCGAGGAGATCCGGCCCGGCTGCTCAGCAGCCGGCCCGAATCTCGGGGACTACAGCCCGCGGGTGCGCTAGCGCGCCCCCGTAAAAAAAAGGGGGACTTACTCCGGCTCTCCGCCAAGTCGGCGGTCCGCTTGCCCAGCTCTTCAACGTTATGGTTGAAGGCAGTGACGCGGAGGTTGTGGTAATCCTGCGACAAGCATGTCAGACAAAGTTAGTACCCAGAAGTTCATCAATTGGAGTTCCGGGCCGCCTGCTCAGCAGCCAGCCCGAAACTCGGGGACTACACCCAGTGGGTGCACTGGCGCGCCCCCACAGAGAGGAGCAAGAAAACAAAGACCAAAGGAAAAAAACATACCCAGACGCCTGCCCGCGACGCTAGGAACGGCTTGGTGCAACTCTGGAGAGCATCGCCCTCAGCACGGAGCTTCGCCTGGACGTCCAGGAGCGCCCGGTTCAGCGGCCCTGTGCCACCTCCTCGCACCCACCCAACAGGTGCGGCGCTTGTCGCTTCGGCGTATGGGGCCGCCGAGCTGGCGGTGCCGGCTTCCAGGGGGCAGGGTGCCGAAGTCGCCTTCTCCAGACGACGACGCGTTGGCGAGCCGACTTGGAAGAGTAGCCTCGCCACGGCCTCGTCTTCGGTCGGCGGCCCCGAAGGGTCCGCTGGCTGCTCGCCTTGCGCGCCTTCAGACGGCAGCGGAGGTGGCGGCAGAACATTTGCGTCGGGAGTAGAGGGGTCGCCGCCTTCCCTCTCCTCGACGAGGTTCTCCCGCCGGCTTCTCCAGTTGGCCCCATGAACTCCGGAGGCGGCGGCGCAGAGTCCAGCGGCGTGCCGAGCATGGCCGACTGGCGGCGTACGGCTTCCTCAGCCTGCTGCTTCACGGCGGTAGCGGCTTCGGCCTCCGCTAGTTTTTTCTTAGCGGAGGCCTCCGTCCTTCGGCCTCCACCTTCTCCAGGCGGAGGGCCTGTTCTTCGTTGCGCCTCTCCTGCGCATTCCGCTCCGTCGCCTCCCGGAGGTCAGCAGCGGGGTCAATCCGCCGAGTGGTGGCGGATGTCTCCGCTGACCCCATGACGGAGGCGGAGGCGACCCGCTCAAGAGAGAGGGGAGCCCTGAAGAAAGAGGGGCAAGTAGAGACTCAGACAAATCACGAAGAAAGAATAAATCTTTGAAGACAGAATACTTACGCGGAGACCAATGGAGGCTTCTTCACTTCCTTACGGAAGCGGATGGCCTTCGCCGCTGCCTCGTCCCGCCGGGTCGCCACAGCCGAGCCCTTGGGCTTCTTCGGCCGACTGCCGAACAAAGTCGGGGTGGCCCTGCGCTTCTTCCCGCCGCCTGGAGCGCCCGGCATGGCAGAAGAGCCCGCGCCAGGCTGGCTGGCTCCTGGCCGATGGCGAGGGGCGACTTCTCCCTCGGCGTTGTCTTCAGGCCAGTCGGCGAAGGTAGCCGAGGGCCTGAAGTCGCCTGCTCTCCCTCCTCCTCCCTCGGCGTCGTCTTCTAGAGTCGCCGCCCCTAGATCAGGGTTGTCGACGTCGCTCTCCACCCGGTCGGCGACGAACTCACGGGCCGGCCCCGAGGTGTCGGCTGGTGGGTGAAGAAGGGGATTCTAACCAAAGCCGACTGGTCAAAACAAAACCCGGCAAGAAGAAGACAATCTAAAGAAAGAAAAGAAAGGCGACTCACCACGGGCGAGGGGTTGGCGCGGGAGTACGGCTCCTTGCCGAATCTCCAGTCCTCCGGGAGCCTGCTGTCCGAGAGGTAGTTCACCATGAGGGCCACCTCTTCGTCAGGCATGTCCTTGGTGCAGATCCGACTCGGGTCGCGGTGCCCACTCATCTGGCATATCATGTGAGGGCGGCCTTGGAGTGGGAGAACTCGGCGCGAAACGAAGGCGGCCAGCAGGTCTGGACCAGTCAAACCCTCCGACTGCGTCAGCACTCAGAGTCGCGTGATGGCACCGGCCCCTGCAGGCGTCAGCGACCTGGCCCGGTACGACCAGTTGGGCAGTCTCCCAGCCGGCAGGCCGGCTTCGAAAGCCGGCAGGTTGACCCAGTCGCCCCTCATGGCGACGTTCCTGACGTAGAAGTACGATCTCTGCCACATCTTCACCGACTTTATCAGCGAGATGGAGGGGAAGTGGTTGTCGGCTCCTAACCTTCGCACGGCGATGAAGGCGCCGCATTGAGCCGGCACGCCCGTGGCCTGGGTGCCGAGCTTGGAGAAGAAGAACTCCCCCCAGAGCTCGAGGGTGGGGAGGACTCCGAGGAAGCCTTCGCACAAGGACACGAAGGCGGACAGCAGCACCACTGTGTTGGGGGTGAGGTGGTGCGGCTGGAGGCCGTAGAACTCCAAGAAAGACCGGAAAAAGCTGCTCGCCGGCAGCCCCAGCCCGCGCAGGCAGTGCGAGCGGAAGATGACCTGCTCGCTCTCCTGCGGGCGGGGGAAATCTCCCCCTCCAGCACAAGACGCACCTGCACGCGATCCTCGCCGGGAAGCCGACGGGTCCAGCGGAGGAACTCAATGTGGTCTTCATGAACTTCAGAACCGTCCCAGGTGCCGGAACGCACTGGGGGAGGTGCGGCGGCAGAGGAAGAACTCATCGCGAGCTGTCACTGCGGTGTTCGCCGGAGCTTGGGCGTGTGGCGGAGAGAGGAAGGAGGAGAGCGAGGAGAAGCAAGGAGGAAGAGAGCGAGGGGTAGTGGCAAGGAGGGGCGCGCGTGCCCCCCTCTTCACCCTACTTATAGCCCCGTGGGCTGCGAAGCCGAGGGGGCGGACTGGGGATTTACTGCGCCCACAACCCCACGACCCCCACAATCCACGTAAAGTTACTGCGCGCAGTAACTCCACGGGAATCCCAACCGTCCACCAGGGCCACAGCGGATCCGCTCTGGCGCCGAGGCGCGGTAGTGGCGGGCCCCGCCTGTGGGCCTGTCTCGTCGCGTGCGTGGGCTGGCAGGACGGCCTACCCATGTGCCCTCGTGTAAGAGGCCAAGAACGGGCGGCAGCCTGGAGGCTTAGCTAGCACTCCGCTTAAATCTCGCCGAGGCGTTCGAGATGCTGAGCGAGCCGGAATCAAGTGAATCCGAGTTGAGCAAGACCGATTCCTTCTAGTCATCCTGGCAGAAGTCAATCAAGACCCTATGTTGAGCACCCAGATAGAGAAACTGCTGAGGCTTCTCAGCCGATCGTCCACGGCACCTCACCAGCTTTGGGGACTACTGTCGGAGTAATGGGCCATGGGTAGGACAAGCCGAGTCCCATAACCTTTCAAGACATCGGGGCAGGCTGCGCCCCTCAAGACCCCGGGATGAAGAGCCCCTCCTGAGGAGTCGACGGCAGGGCGGCCAACTGCCCGCTCACGGCCGAGTCCCAGGGACGACTTCTAGAGAAGCCGGCTTTGGGGAGTCGGCCGGCGACTCCAACAAACCATGACCTCATCGAAGGGGACGGGGCAGGGGCGTGGCTACAGTGAAGCCCACTCCCCGCCCCTTACTAAGGGCAGGCATGGCCACAGCACGCCGTACCCGGGAAGGTCTCTGTGCGGCGTGGCACTGTTGCCCGGACGGCCCTGACATCAACACCACAGTACCAAGTCCTGCGCCCACGACGGCTTGTCTATACGGCCTGGAGGCAGCGGGGCCCACTAGTCAGCGAGACCTCGGGAGACGGCGGGAGAACCACCAGTCGGACCCGTCGGGAGTCGGCCCGGGGGAGTCGGCCGAGCCCTCCTCCGGGCCCACGCGCCATTAATCAAGATGAGATGGGGAGTGGCCACAGTGATCGCCCGCCAGGCGGCGGGGCTGTTGCCACGACCCCATGACCAAGCCTGCGTCATCAGAAGCACGGCTACAGTAATCAGCGGCCGGCAAGACCCGCCAGCGGCGGACGCGGCCTGTCGGCGGGGCCCACCAGTCGGCAGGACCCAGCAGTCGGCGAAGAAGTCGGAGGTCGGAGGCACTGACGGCTGGGCCCGCGCCCAGTCGAATTACCATTGTACCCCTGGGAGGTAGGCCTATATAAACCCCCTAGGGCACCCATGCAAAGGGTTGGATCCCAGTAGTTCGAGACCATACCAGATAGATGGAGAGAGCTAGCCTTGCCCTCTTCTACCACCAGAAATAGCTCAAGGAGCAACCGTGTAAAACACTTGGCCATAGTGATCATGCGGAGACCCCGCAGAGCAGCAGTAGGGGTATTATCTCCCCGGAGAGCCCCGAAGTTGGGTAAGATTCGCCGGCGTGCATGTCTTCGCCTCATCCCGTTTCCAGGCACCGGCGACGTCCTACTCGCCCCCACCATGATAAGCCATCCGTTGGCATATGTCGCACCAAACCCCCAACAAAACTCCTTCAACTTTTTTAACCAAGGTGATTTATGACACCTCGGATATAGTCCGACGTTGGAGCTCGGATACAGTCCGGCGTTTGAGCTTGGACATAGTCCGACATTGGATCTCGGATACATTCCGGCGTTGGAGCTCGAAAGCAGTCCGACGTTGGTGCTCGGCTGCAAAAGATACCTCGAATGCAGTCCGACGTTGGAGCTCAGATGCAAGAGGACTCTGCCGCCTGGGAACAACTTCAAACCCGATGTGTGGCATAAAAATAACAAGGCATTGATAAAGGCCGAAGACTTAAAGGGATCCTCAGATACCCGACATGTGAGTCTTTAGATTTAGCTCGGTAATCCTCAAGATAGAAGACGGGAAGATTTGTTGAACCAGTTTTCAAGACCGATGACCAAAAACGAAGAACAGTTCAGAAGAACCGAGGAGCGTCCCCAACTTGAAGACCGGTTCAGGGGGCTACTGACGGTGTCCTGGACTAGGGGATACTCACTACATCGTCTCTCAATCAGTTGGATTAGGCCGAGGACCCCCATGGTCGTTTACTCATGGGCCAGTTCGGACAGCCGAAGACATATACGAGGAAGATTCCACAAGAATTGGTGATCAAGACAAGGACTCCTCTCCACCAACGTATTCGGCTAGGACTCTTGTTATCCTAGGCCTCCGGTACATTATATAAACCGAGGCTAGGCTAGTCGATAGATCATGACATTACTCATCATACTTGTAGGGTTTAAACCACAACATATGATCTCGAGGTAGATCAACTCTTGTAACACTCATATTCATCAAGATCAATCAAGCAGGAAGTAGGGTATTACCTCCGTAGAGAGGGCCCAAACCTGGGTAAACATTGTCTCCCCCGTCTCCTGTTACCATTGATCCTAGACGCACAGTTCGGGACCCCTTACCCGAGATCCGCCGGTTTTGACACGGACACTCCACGCCTGCGCTTGCCTCTTTAGCACCAAAGAGGAAACGAGGACACTGCGCGCTGGCGCCCTCCTGGCCTTGGTCATCATAGCTTGCATCACAAGAACCTCACGAGGTTCCCCTTGCCTTGATCTCTTCACCCCTTGTGAGCTAGCCTAGTGAGTCCGCCCCCGAGGAGGGCTTGCGTCATCCGCCTCACGAGGCTTGGCCCCTCGTGAGGGTCTTGAGTGTTTGCTGGTGAAGATGGGCCATATAGGGCCGTTGGTAGAGCCACGCCGTGGGCCGTAGGCAGGCAAGTCTGGGGACCCCTGTTCCCAAGACGCCGATAGGGATGCGGGAGAGTTCCCTATAGGTGTTCGGACTTGAAATGTGCAGGGCCAAATACAGCCCCCGGTGTTAAGGCCGGACTAAGGCACGTGTGGTAGTCTGAGGTATGGAGGGAACACAGATGATAATATAAAATAAAATGGCTACCAATGAAAGTGGTGATCAACTATTTCCTTTATACCCTAATTAATACGCCGAGTCGTGTTGTTACAGATAATGCCAAAAACATCAAGGTCATTTTACATGCCAAAAGTTTATACAAGGGAAAGGTTTACATAGAGCCTAAACGAAATGGTTTAAGAATCCCAATGATGCCCTGTTGCACGTCTGCGCCATTTCTCCTTGGACTGGCCTTCAGAATGGTTTTATATGGAGGACGTCCCCCTTCCGGACCCTGTTCGGCGGGATCTTCTGATTTCAACAATGCTCCTCTGAAGAAACGCCGAAGCTGGCGCCCATAGAGCCCCCAGGAGGAAGATAACGGAGAAGTCCTTTACCTGATGAACCGGATTAAAGCGCTGGCCCAATCAGGATTGACAGTAATTGAGGTTATGTCAATATGCATAATGCGGGGAGTGCAGCCACTTAAATATCGAGGGCACCCCCTGTGGTGTTTTAACGGGGAAGATGATGCCACCCGTTACGGGCGTAAGGGTCCGAACAATGCTGCTGCTTTAGCAAAAATTCTGTCCGAGTTGTTCAAGGGAGAGGAAGAGGAGTTCATCCGCATCAAGCCACGAGATGGATTCTCCATGTACAACCCTCCAAGATGGGTGAGTTATATCTCCTTACTCCCATTCTTCCCGCATTCTTTATCTTAGGCACTCACCTCGCCATTTTGCGGCAAGAACTGCAAAAAGCCATAAGGGAGGTCAACAGCCCATCTCCACAACCAGAGGACACTGACCGGGTCCTCGGTCCCGGACTTGAAGAAGACCCAGACATATTCATGGAGCTGATAGACCGGCAATTCTATCAATTAAGCTGTGATGACACCATGGTGGCCATTACGGCCGACTATCCTGGACTGCTTCCTGCGCCGCACGTAAGAAAAACCAAAAAATCCCAACTCCAAAGACTAGGATCCCCTTTTAGACACTTCACCTACCATATACATATGGTGTTTTATAGGGAAGGCATTCTGGACGCCGTGCCGAACCCGCAGCAACTCGCCAACAAGAGGCACCGAGGCCGGGCAGGCCAAAAAGGAAGGCGGTCAGGACGGAGATGCCGGCGCAGAGGTATGACAAAAACCCTGCTCTGTGGTTGTCGTCTTTCTCAAAATGTAATGACGTCCATATTTCTTTAACAGAAAAAACGCTCGTCGGAATATGTCCGGTGAGGATGCCGATCATGCTTCCACCAATCGGGCTCCAGGATCGGATATAGAGGCGGAAGCCGACATGGGGCGGACGCCGGATATTCCTCCTAGAGAGGATGCGAATAGACTATCCGCTATAAATTCAGAAGTGGAGAGCGCCATGAATCATAGGCGTCGTCGGGCCATACTCCGTGACGCTTGCTTCTCACCAGAGGCATTTGATGCCTTCAATTCTGGAGACGCGTACCTCCGTGCTACTCAAAATGGTCTAGCCAGAGCAACGGACCAGTATGTAAGGGATGTACGGGTAAGCGAATCTGACGATTATGTGTATTAGTAGCCCCTGAGACTTGAAACAGTTAGCAGAACTGATTTAAGGATCATCTATTATGCAGGTTCTTACAGAGAAGAATACCCGACTGTCACAGGAGCTGGAGGAATGCAAGACCCAACTTCAGGCCGCCGTTGCCGCATTGAAGGAACCTAAAAAGTCCCCAACTGGTAACATTTGTTTCAAAGAATGATGGATACCATATAGCGTGCGGCGTGGCTGTAGATCTAACAATAGATGTTGCAGATGAATCCGGAGGATCAGCATGTCATACGACAGCTAAAGGCTGGCGAACGTGTGCTGATTGAGGTCAGGCGGGAGAAAAACAATCTCCAAGACGCCAATACCAAGATGAGCGTGGAACTGAAAGATGTTCGAGCCCAGTTTGCGGACTCCAAGAAGGAGAATAAGCGGCTTCGACGCGACATTTTCAGTAAGTGCTTGAACGAACCCTTAAAGAGTACGACGAAGAAGCCAGCTGACAGAGTTATATCTGCAGGTATGCTGACGGGTCGTCCCGCGGAGGAGATGCCCGGGTCTGCAGGTGATCTTCTACCCGAGCTCTCACAACTGCACGAACAAGTTCGGCAGGTGATGCAAAGTATTGCCCAGGCCTTATGGCCATCCATCTCCCTGCCAGCAGGCATTGGAGAGCTTGCGGAGAAGCTCGAGGGAGCACGGTGGCGCTTCTGATTATGGAAGATATCGGCCTGCCGTCAAGGTGCCAGGGAAGCTTGGGCCATGGTGAAGACGCGGTATACCAAGGCTGACCCAAACCACATGGCCGAGGTCGGACCTATGGGGCCCGATGGGAAAGAGATCCCCGTTAGCTTAGTATATGGGCAAGTAGAATTAGCCGCAAAGTATTCCCAATAGGATTGTAGGCTAGACAGTCTGTTGGATGGTATAGAAGAGGAATTTAGTCAGTCTACATGACTATGTAATTAAAGTGACATGTATAATGCCTTCTAGCCGGATTATAAATCATTTGTCATGGCAGACCTTTTCGCTTCAACCTCGGGACCCGATAGTCCGGAGTGTATCCGAATACCCGCTCAGTTATATAAGAACCGGGGTATGCGTGGAAACCAGGCGTAGGGGTCATTAGTGCTTGAACAGACAAGTACCCAACTAGTTATGTTATATTACATCGATAGTAAGAAACATCTTCCAGGGAGAATAGTTCCGTTAAGGGTTCCTTTCCCTGGGTACGCATGCCCTAAAGTGCATGTCCGGACTGCGACAGGAGACGCAGGCAAAAACATCTGGGGGCACATTTGGAAAATAAAAAAGTCATCTTTTGTTCACCGATCGAATATTCCCTTAAGAATGCTAGCTTTCAGCTTCACCCAGTCTGAGGTACACATCCGGCTGATCCAGTAGTAACAATCGCAGAGGTGCTCCCCTTATGCCCTAGCCGAATTAACGGGAACGTAGGGCATAAATACAAGAGCCAGGCAACCCAGCTTGGCCAAAACTTAAGTCATATCGATGCATATAATGGCGAAGAAAAGGTACATGCGGAAGAATAACACATGTGCGGGGCATGAAGCCCAGATAAATAATTAAGCTTCTGTGTAAGAAGCCCCTAGGTATAATGAGCACGGTTAGCGCGTCAATAGTGTGGAAGCAAGGCACAAGTTGGCCCTTGAAGGCCTTGAGAAAGAATAAAAGAAAGAAAGAGAAAAAAACAGATAATGTATGTGCAAAAAATGGATAGAGGAAGGAGACGAACATAGAGTCCGGCGCTAGGCGTAGAATCTTCGGAGCCTGGCTGCGTTCCATGGGTTCGGCTCAAGCCGATTATTCGACGCATCCCCCAGACGGTATGCTCCACCAGCCAGAACTTGGTCAATAATGAAGGGACCTTCGCATTTGGGCTCGAGCTTGGTCTTTTTCTTCTCCAGCAGGCGTAGAACTAGCTCGCCAACGTTATAAGTTTTGGCCCGTACTTCTCTGCTTTGATATGTTCGAGCCTGCTGCTGATAGAATGCGGAACGGGCTTTTGCCACGCCGCGCTCCTCCTCCAGGGCGTCCAGACTGTCCTCCCGATCGAGCTCGGCTTCTCTTTCTTCGTACATGCGCACTCGAGGTGAGTTATGAATTATGTCGCAGGGCAGAACCGCCTCTGCGCCGTACACCATAAAAAAGGGTGTGTAACCGGTAGTACGATTCGGCATGGTCCGCAGCCCCCACAGTACGGAGTCAAGCTCCTCTACCCAGTGCGTGTTAGATTCCTTTAAGGACCGCACTAATCTGGGTTTGATGCCGCTCATGATAAGACCATTTGCTCACTCAACTTGGCCGTTAGTTTGTGGGTGATAGACAGAAGCATAATCGAGCTTGATGCCCATGTTGCTACACCAGAGTTTTACCTCGTCAGCCGTGAAGTTCGTGCCATTGTCAGTGATGATGCTGTGGGGGACGCCATAACGGTGTACAACCCCGGATATGAAGTCTATCATCGGTCCGGATTTGGCCATTTTAACAGGTTTGGCTTCTATCCATTTGGTGAATTTATCCACCATGACCAGTAGGTATTTTCTCTTGTGGGTTCCCCCTTTAAGGGGTCCAACCATGTCAAGCCCCCAGACCGCGAAGGGCCAGGTAATGGGGATTGTTTGGAGGGCAGTGGGTGGCATGTGGCTTTGGTTTGCAAAAGGCTGGCAAGCGATGCAGCATTGGATCAAGTCCTGTGCGTCTACCCGGGACATTGGCCAATAAAAACTTGTACGGAAGGCCTTGCTTACAAGGGCCCGGGCTGCGGCGTGGTGGCCGCCGAGTCCGGCATGAATTTCTGCCAAAAGCTTTTGCCCCTCCTCTTCGGAGATGCAGTTTTGAAGGACTCCGGTAGTGCTTTTCTTATAAAGCTCTCCCTCGTGGACCCTGTAGGCTTTAGATTGCCGCATTATGCAGCGTGCCTCATTTTGGTCCTTAGGGAGTTCCTGCCTAGTTAGGTAGGCCAGGAATGGTTCTGTCCACAGGGCGATGATGGCCATTATTACGTGGGCTGAAGGTGTTATTTCGGTGGCAGAGCCTCCGATTATGTCAGAGTGTTCGGTATCGGGCATTTTGGCCGTGTCCGGACTATTGTTACCGGTGTCCCCTTCCCATACCACGGATGGCTTAAACAACCTCTCCAAAAAGATGTTGGGGGGACCGCATCGCGTTTTGCGCTGATGCAGGTGAGGATATCCGCTGCCTGATTGTTTTCCCGAGCCACATGGTGAAATTCGAGCCCCTCGAACCGAGCTGACATCTTTTGGACGGCGTTGCGATAGGCCACCATTTTCGGATCCTTGGCATCGAAGTCTCCATTTATTTGGGATATTGCGAGGTTCGAATCCCCCCGCACATCCAGGCGTTGAATGCCCATGGAAACTGCCATCCAAAGACCATGTAACAGGGCTTCGTATTCGGCTGCGTTGTTGGAGTCTGTGTACAATATCTGGAGTACGTATTGAACTGTATCTCCGGTAGGGGACGTCAGGACGACGCCAGACCCTAGACCAGCCAGCATTTTGGAGCCGTCAAAGTGCATGATCCAATTGGAGTATGCGTCGTACTCTTTAGTTAGTTCGGCTTCCATCCATTCGGCGACAAAGTCGTCCAATACTTGCGATTTAATGGATCGCCGGGGTGTGTATGTTATGTCGAACGGGAGGAGCTCAATGGCCCATTTGGCAATCCGGCCCGTGGCGTCGCGGTTGTTTATAATGTCATTGAGTGGCACCTCCGAGGCTATTGTAATTGAACACTCTTGAAAGTAGTGTCGCAGCTTGATAACCCACAAGTATAGGGGATCGCAACAGCTTTCGAGGGTAGAGTATTCAACCCAAATTTATTGATTCGACACAAGGGGAGCCAAAGAATATTCTCAAGTATTAGTAGCTGAGTTGTCAATTCAACCACACCTGGAAACTTAGTATCTGCAGCAAAGTGTTTAGTAGCAAAGTAATATGATAGCGGTGGTAGCGGCAACAAAAGTAAAGACAGCAAAAGTAATGTTTTTGGTATTTTGTAGTGATTGTAATAGTAGCAGCGGGAAAGTAAATAAGCATAAACCAGTATATGGAAAACTCGTAGGCACCGGATCAGTGATGGATAATTATGCTGGATGTGGTTCATCATGTAACAGTCATAACATAGGGTGACACAGAACTAGCTCCAATTCATCAATGTAATGTTGGCATGTATTCCGTATATAGTCATACGTGCTTATGGAAAAGAACTTGCATGACATATTTTTTCCTACCCTCCCGTGGCAGCGGGGTCCTATTGGAAACTTAGGGATATTAAGGCCTCCATTTAATAGATAATCGGAACAAAGCATTAGCACATAGTGAATACATGAACTCCTCAAACCACGGTCATCACCGGGAGTGGTCCCGATTATTGTCACTTCGGGGTTGCCGGATCATAACACATAGTAGGTGACTATAGACTTGCAAGATAGGATCAAGAACTCACATATATTCATGAAAACATAATAGGTTCAGATCTGAAATCATGGCACTCGGGCCCTAGTGACAAGCATTAAGCATAGCAAAGTCATAGAAACATCAATCTCAGAACATAATGGATACTAGGGATCAAACCCTAACAAAACTAACTCGATTACATGATAAATCTCATCCAACCCATCACCGTCCAGCAAGCCTACGATGGAATTACTCATGCACGGCGGTGAGCATCATGAAATTGGTGATGGAGGATGGTTGATGATGACGACGGCGACGAATCCCCCTCTTCGGAGCCCCGAACGGACTCTAGATCAGCCCTCCCGAGAGGTTTTAGGGCTTGGCAGTGGCTCTGTATCGTAAAACGTGATAATTTCTTCTCTCTAGTTTTTTCTCTCCGAAAGCAAATATATAGAGTTGGAGTTGGCGTCGGAGGGTCTCCAGGGGGCCCACGAGGTAGGGGGCGCGCCCTAGGGGGGCGCCCCCGACCCTCGTGAGAAGGGTGTGGGCCCCCTGGTCTTCATCTTTGGCGAGGATTTTTTATTGTTTTTTCTAAGATGTTCCGTGGAGTTTCAGGTCATTCCGAGAATATTTGTTTTCTGCACATAAAACAACATCATGGCAATTCTGCTGAAAACAACGTCAGTCCGGGTTAGTTCCATTCAAATCATACAAGTTAGAGTCCAAAACAAGGGCAAAAGTGTTTGGAAAAGTAGATATGACAAAGACGTATCAACTCCCTCAAGCTTAAACCCTTGCTTGTCCTCAAGCAATTCAGTTGACAAAATGAAAAGAAAGAAAGAAAAACTTTTACAAACTCTGTTTGCTCTTGTTGTTGTAACTATGTCAAGCCAACATTCAAGTTTTCAGCATAGATCATAACTAACCACATTTGCAATAATTCTCAGGTCTCATAATTACTCATATCAATAGCATAATCAACTAGCAAGCCATAATAATAAATCTCGGATGACAACACTTTCTCAAAACAATCATAATATGATATAACAAAATGGTATCTCGCTATCCCTTTCTGAGACCGCAAAACATAAATGCAGAGCACCTTTAAATATCAAGGACTAACTAGACATTGTAATTCATGGTAAAAGAGATCCAATCATAGTCATACCCAACATAAATTAATAGTGATGAATGCAAATGACAGTTGTGCTCTCCAGCTAGTGCTTTTTAATAAGAGGGTGATGACTCAACATAAAAGTAAATGGATAGGCCCTTCGCAGTAGGAAGCAGGGATTTGTAGACATGCCAGAGCTCGGATTTGCAATAGAGATAAATTGAATTTTGAGCGGTATACTTTCATTGTCAACATAACAACCGAGAGATGGTGATATCTTCCATGCTACACACATTATAGGCGTTTCCCAAACAGAATGGTAAAGTTTATACTCCCCCTCCACCAACAAACATCAATCCATGGCTTGCTCGAAACAACGAGTGCCTCCAACATACATCAGGTCCCAAGGGGAGTTTTGTTTGCAATTAATTTTGATTTAGTTTGCATAAAGCATGGGACTGGGCATCCCGGTGACCAGCCATTTTCTCGTGAGTAAGGAGCGGAGTCCACTCCTCTTGAGAATAACCCGCCTAACACGGAAGATAAGGACAACCTTGGTTGATACATGAGCTATTCGAGCATACAAAATAGAATGTTTATTTGAAGGTTTAGAGTTTGGCACATACAAATTTACTTGGAACGGCAGGTAGATACCTCATATAGGAAGGTATAGTGGACTCATCTGGAATAACTTTGGGGTTTAAGGGATTGGATGCACAAGCAGTATTCCCGCTTAGTACAAGTGAAGGCTAGCAAAAGACTGGGAAGCGACCAACTAGAGAGCGACAACAGCCATGTACATGCATTAAAATTAATAGACATTGGATGCAACCATAAGTAGGATATAATCCACCATGAACATAAATATTGTGAAGGCTATGTTGATTTGTTTCAACTACATGCGTGAACATGTGCCAAGTCAAGTCACTTAAATCATTCAAAGGAGGATACCACCCCATCATACCACATCATAATCATCTCAATAGCATGTTGGCACACAAGGTAAATCATTATAACTCATAGCTAATCAAGCATGGCACAAGCAACTACGATCTCTAATTGTCATTGCAAACATGTTTATTCATAATAAGCTGAATCAAGAATGAGGGACTCATCATATTTACAAAAACAAAAGAGGTCGAGTTCATACCAGCTTTTCTCATCTCAGTCAGTCCATCATATATCATCATAATTGCCTTTCACTTGCACGACCGAACGGTGTGAATAATAATAAGAGTGTACGTGCATTGGACTAAGCTGGAATCTGCGAGCATTCAATAAACAGGAGAAGACAAGGCAATATGGGCTCTGGGTTAAATCAACAATGATGCATATAAGAGCCACTTCAACAATTTAATTATGGTCTTCTCCTACTGACCCCCAAAGAAAAGAAAAGGAATAAAACTATTTACACGGGAAAGCTCCCAACAAGCAAAAGAAGAATGGGAAATATTTTTGGGTTTTCTTTTTAATTACTACAACTACAGCAGAAAAATAAACTACTACTACCATTTTTTTGTTTTTCTTAAGGTTTAACAAACATACAAGAAGAAAGCAGGAAAAAGAAAATAAACTAGCATGGATGATACAATGAAAAAGTATGAGCACCGACATCTGGCAATGAGTGTGTGTGAACATAAATGTAATGTCGGTGAGAAATACATACTCCCCCAAGCTTAGGCTTTTGGCCTAAGTTGGTCTATGGCCACGGCTGGCCTCGCGGATATCCATAATAATAGTTGTTGGGGTCGTATTGTGATGAGGAAGAAGAAGGCTCCGATTGCCACTGGCTGGCAATCATCTCCGGATCCCACTGATAGTTAGACTGTCGTGAAGGATCAAATTGTGGTTCTGGTTCTGGCTCCTCGGCTGGTGCAGGGTTCCGGTAGGCGTGAATAGCCGTCAACGGAACAAGGTACGTGCCTACAGTCAAATCAAACAAAGAAGGGGCAGGCAAGGTAATAGTTCAGGATGATGTTTATTAAAGAACAGTTGATATTTAAGCTCTCCTGCCCTATTCTTAACAATAAAATCATGTGCCACCATACTTTTATGATCTAGATAAACATGGGGCAGCACCTTTTCTTCCTCCTCAGCATGCCTAATAGGTATGTTAAAATGTGCGACTAGGCGTGTAGCATAAATGCCTCCAAAGATGGGGCCCTTAGTACAGTTCATATTTAACCGTCTAGCAATAATACCGCCCATACTAAAAGTGTTATCACTGTATAAACCTTGGAGTACAATAATTAAATCAGGGATACTAAGGTTTCCACAGTTTTAAACAACGACTAGCAAATAATGCAAAGTAACGTAAAACAGGAAAATGTATGCTAGTGATTCGTGCATCGGAAACATTCCTGGTTTCTCCTACAGTGATATTATTAATAAATCCCTCCACATCATCATGATGTGGTTCTTCTGTCTTGCCCTCAAAAGGGACTAAATAAATCCGACAGAAATCATAAAGTGACATCTCCTTATGCTCATCATATAAATGAAATTCCACCATGGGTGGTGAGTTCCTAGAATGAAATTGAAAGTTTTGCACAAAGGTATTTGTGAGTAAGAGATTCTGATCGCATTGGTCATGGAGGAAAGCGGTGAGGCCTGCATTGTGAGCCAATTCATGAAAATCTTCATAGATACCGGCTACTCTCAAGAAATCATCAGAAGGCCATTCACATGCCCGAATCTCCGCGGTGCGAGGCAGATTATACTTACGCTTGGGTGCCTTTTCCTTCGAGCTTTGGCTCGATGAGCCCCTCAAGAATCTCCTCATTATATTCTGAAAAATTCTGAAATTTTTAGTAACTTCAAACAAAAGTAAACCAACTTCAATAAAACTGATAGCAACTACTCCTACAAGTGCCTAGAGCCTATATCAAGCATTAGAACTACTTGGAACCATATAAATTTGACATGCAAGCTCAAGAACATGGTGACCTATGCAGCACAAATTTGCAATGAATAAAGCACTAGAAAAAAAACTAATTGGACCAATGGAGGAGTCACATACCAAGGAACAATCTCCCCAAGCAGTTTTGTGAGAGGTGCTTTGAGCAAGGAGATCGAAAATCACAGCAAAAGTGGCTGGAACTTGTGCTTGAGTTGGTTTTTCGGGTTTGTGTGAGACAGAGGAAGAAGATGGGTGCTGGGATAAGTGGAGGAGGGCCACCATGGGCCCACGAGGCAATGGGGCGCGCCCTATAGGGGGGGCTCCCACCACCCTCGTGGCCAGGTGGTAGCTCCTCCCGCGGTAATTTTTGCACAGTAAATCCTCAAATATTCCCGAAAAAATCATATTAAATTGGCATGTCATTCTGAGGACTTTTATTTTCAGGATATTTTTATATTGCACGGATAATCAGATAACAGACAAAAAAAACTATTTTTACTTTATTTCTACTAAATAACAGAAAGTATAGAGAGGGTACAGAAGGTTGTGCTTCTAGTTTCATCCATCTCATGCTCATCAAAAAGAATCCACTAACAAGGTTGATCAAGTCTTGTTAACAAACTCATTCCGATAATCATGAAACCGGAGAAATTTCGAATAACACTAAGTTACCTCAACGGGGATATGCACATCCCCTATAACAAGTATATCATATTTCTTCTTGACAGTACGAAGAGGAAATTCAAAACCTCCAAATATAATCGATGAAAATTTTCCAATGGAGTTGATACTATGAACTTGAGGTTGTTTCCTCGGAAAGTGTACCGTATGCTCATTACCATTAACATGAAGAGTGACATTGCCTTTGTTGCAATCAATAACAGCCCCTGCAGTATTAAGAAAAGGTCTTCCAAGAATAATAGACATACTATCATCCTCGGGAATATCAAGAATAACAAAGTCCGTTAAAATAGTAACGTTTGCAACCACAACAGGCACATCCTCACAAATACCGACATGTATAGCAGTTGATTTATCAGCTATTTGCAAAGATATTTCGGTAGGTGTTAGCTTATTCAAGTCAAGTCTATGATATAAAGAGAGAGGCATAACACTAACACCGGCGCCAAGATCACATAAAGCAGTTTTAATATAATTTCTTTTAATGGAGCAAGGTATAGTAGGTACTCCGGGATCTCCAAGTTTCTTTGGTATTCCACCCTTAAAAGTATAATGAGCAAGCATGGTGGAAATCTCAGCTTCCGCTATCTTTCTTTTATTAGTAATGATATCCTTCATATATTTAGCATAAGGATTTGTTTTGAGCACATCAGTTAATCCCATACGCAAAAAGATAGGCCTAATCATTTCAGCAAAGCGCTCAAAATCCTCATCATCCTTTTTCTTGGATGGTTTTGGAGGAAAAGGCATGGGTTTCTGAACCCAAGGTTCCCTTTCTTTACCATGTTTCCTAGCAACAAAGTCTTTCTTATCATAACGTTGAATCTTTGATTGTGGGTTATCAAGATCAACAGCAGGTTCAATTTCTACATCATTTTCATTACTAGGTTGAGCATCATCATGAACATCATTATTAAAATTTTCATTAGGTTCATGTTCATTACCAGATTGTGTTTTAGCATCAGACATAGATATATCATTTGGATTATCAGGTGGTTCAGCAATAGGTTCACTAGAAGTTTGCACAGCTCTATCTTTTTTTCTTCTTCTTCTTCTTTTTAGAATAACTAGGAACATCAATATTATTTCTCTGGGAATCTTGCTCGATTCTCTTAGGGTGGACTTTAGGATACAAAGGTTCCTGAGTCATTCTACCAGTTCTAGTAGCCACTCTAACAACATAATCATTTTTCTTACTATTCATTTCATCAAGCACTTCTTTTTGAGCTTTAAGTACTTGGTCTACTTGTGTGGTAACCATAGAAGCATGTTTGCTAACAAGTTTAAGTTCACCTTTAATATCAGCCATATAGTCACCCAAGCGTCTAATCATATAAGCATTTTCTTTTAATTGTCTACCAAAATAAGCATTGAAGTCGTCTTGCTTATACATAAAGTTATCAAACTCATCGAAGCAATGACTAGCAATTTTAGTAGGAGGAACTTCAGCTTTATCATATCTATAGAGAGAATTTACCTTTACTACCTGTGTCGGGATATCAGGGTCAGGAGGTTCTTCAACAAATAAGTAATTGAGATCATAAGTTTCTTCAAGAGGCGGTGAATTAAGACCATGTATTTCTTCAATAGGAGGTAAATTCTTAACGTCTTCAGCTTTAATACCTTTCTCTTTCATAGATTTCTTTGCCTCTTGCATATCTTCGGGACTGAGAAATAGAACACCTCTCTTATTCAGAGTTGGTTTAAGAATAGGCTCAGTAATTGGAGCAGGAGCTGGCTCAGGAGCTGGCTCAGGAGGTGGCTCAGGAGGTGCCCAACTATCCAGGTGTTCTTTCCCTGAAAAGAGAACCAGCACAACTATCCAGGTAATCTCTGGAAGCATTGGTTAGTCCATTATAAAAGATATCAAGTACTTCAGGTTTCTTAAGAGGATGATCAGGCAAAGCATTAAGTAAGTTGAGAAGCCTCCCCCAAGCTTGCGGGAGACTCTCTTCTTTAATTTGCACAAAGTTGTATATTTCTCTCAAAGCAGCTTGTTTCTTATGAGCAGGGAAATATTTAGCAGAGAAGTAATAAATCATATCCTGGGGACTACGCACACAACCAGGATCAAGAGAATTAAACCATATCTTAGCATCACCCTTTAATGAGAACGGAAATATTTTGAGTAAATAGAGGTAACGTGATCTCTCGTCATTAGTGAACAGGGCAGCTATATCATTTAACTTAGTAAGATGTGCCACAACAGTTTTAGATTCATAGCCATAAAACGGATCAGATTCAACCAAAGTAATTATATCAGGATCAACAGAGAATTCATAATCCTTATCAGGAACACATATAGGTGAAGTAGCAAAAGCAGGGTCGGGTCTCATTTTATCTCTAAGTGATTCTTTGTTCCATTTAATTAATAACCTCTTAAGCTCATATCTATCTTTGCAAGCAAAAATAGCGGCAGAAGATTCCCTATCAAAAAGATATCCCTCAGGAATAACAGGCATATTTTCATCATCACTATCATCATCGTATTCAGATTCAATAATTTCTTTTTCTCTAGCCCTAGCAATTTGTTCATCAAGAAATTCACCAATGGGCACAATAGTATTAGACATAGAAGCAGTTTCATCATAAGTATCATGCATAGCAGAAGTGGCATCATCAATAACATGCGACATATCAAAACGAATATCAGAGGCAGGTGTAGGTGTCGCAAACTTACTCATAATAGAAGGTGAATCAAGTGCAGAGGTAGATGGCAGTTCCTTACCTCCCCTCGTAGTTGAGGGATAGATCTTAGTTTTTAGATCTCTCAAGTTCTTCATAATGATAGGCAGATATAAATCCCAAGTGACTCAAGGAATAGAGCTATGCTCCCCGGCAATGGCGCCAGAAATTAGTCTTGATAACCCACAAGTATAGGGGATCGCAACAGCTTTCGAGGGTAGAGTATTCAACCCAAATTTATTGATTCGACACAAGGGGAGCCAAAGAATATTCTCAAGTATTAGCAGCTGAGTTGTCAATTCAACCACACCTGGAAACTTAGTATCTGCAGCAAAGTGTTTAGTAGCAAAGTAATATGATAGTGGTGGTAGCGGCAACAAAAGTAAAGACAGCAAAAGTAATGTTTTTGGTATTTTGTAGTGATTGTAACAGTAGCAGCGGGAAAGTAAATAAGCGTAAACCAGTATATGGAAAACTCGTAGGCACCGGATCAGTGATGGATAATTATGCCGGATGCGGTTCATCATGTAACAGTCATAACATAGGGTGACACAGAACTAGCTCCAATTCATCAATGTAATGTTGGCATGTATTCCGTATATAGTCATACGTGCTTATGGAAAAGAACTTGCATGACATCTTTTATCCTACCCTCCCGTGGCAGCGGGGTCCTATTGGAAACTTAGGGATATTAAGGCCTCCTTTTAATAGAGAACCGGAACAAAACATTAGCACATAGTGAATACATGAACTCCTCAAACCGCGGTCATCACCGGGAGTGGTCCCGATTATTGTCACTTCGGGGTTGCCGGATCATAACACATAGTAGGTGACTATAGACTTGCTAGATAGGATCAAGAACTCACATATATTCATGAAAACATAATAGGTTCAGATCTGAAATCATGGTACTCGGGCCCTAGTGACAAGCATTAAGCATAGCAAAGTCATAGCAACATCAATCTCAGAACATAATGGATACTAGGGATCAAACCCTAACAAAACTAACTCGATTACATGATAAATCTCATCCAACCCATCACCGTCCAGCAAGCCTATGATGGAATTACTCACGCACGGCAGTGAGCATCATGAAATTGGTGATGGAGGATGGTTGAAGATGACGATGACGATGATGATGAATCCCCCTCTCCAGATCCCCGAATGGACTCCAGATCAGCCCTCCCGAGAGGTTTTAGGGCTTGGCAGCGGCTCCGTATCGTAAAACGTGATGATTTCTTCTCTCTGGTTTTTTCTCTCCGAAAGCAAATATATAGAGTTGGAGTTGGCGTCGGAGGGTCTCCAGGGGGCCCACGAGGTAGGGGGCGCGCCCTAGGGAGGGGGGCGCCCCCCACCCTCGTGAGAAGGGTGTGGGCCCCCTGGTCTTCATCTTTGGCGAGGATTTTTTATTGTTTTTTCTAAGATGTTCCATGGAGTTTCAGGTCATTCCGAGAATATTTGTTTTCTACACATAAAACAACATCATGGCAATTCTGCTGAAAACAGCGTCAGTCGGGTTAGTTCCATTCAAATCATACAAGTTAGAGTCCAAAACAAGGGCAAAAGTGTTTGGAAAAGTAGATACGACGGAGACGTATCACAGCTTCCGGGATGCCATGAATACTGCATAGGCTATCTTTTCATAATGTGGGTACCGTGATTTGCATGGAGTGAGGACAGTGGATACATAATATACCGGCCTTTGAACGGGGAATTTATGTCCGTCCGTTTCTCGTTCGACGACGAGCACTGCGCTTACCACCTGATGAGTTGCCGCAATGTACAAAAACATTGGTTCGCTGATGTTTGGCACGGCCAGGATTGGGTTGGTTGCCAGTATGGCTTTTATTTCTTCCAATCCGGCTGTGGCAGCGTCCGTCCACTCGAAGTGTTCGGTGCGTCGAAGGAGGCGATAAAGGGGTAATGCCTTTTCTCCTAAGAGGGAGATAAAGCGGCTTAGAGCCGCCACACATCCGGTTAATTTCTGGATTTTTTTGAGGTCCGTTGGGATAGCTAACTGTGACAGAGCTCAGATTTTGGCCGGATTTGCTTCAATTCATCTACTGGAGACAATGAAGCCCAGGAGCTTTCCGGCTGGTACGCCGAAGACTCATTTTTCTGGATTGAGCTTGATGTCGTATGTTCGGAGGTTGTCGAATGTGAGCCTTAAGTCGTCTATTAGGGAGTCGACGTGTTTGGTTTTGACGACCACATCATCTACGTATGCCTCTACTATTTTGCCGATCTGTTTCTCTAGACATGTCTGAATCATGCGCTGATATGTTGCACTGGCGTTTTTGAGCCCAAAAGGCATTGTGTTGAAACAGAAGGGGCCGTATGGTGTGATAAATGCCGTTGCGGCTTGGTCGGACTATGCCATCTTGATTTGGTGGTAGCCGGAGTATGTGTCGAGGAAACACAATGAATCATGTCCTGCGGTAGCGTCGATAATTTGATCGATGCGGGGGAGGGGGAAGGGATCCTTTAGGCAAGCCTTGTTGAGGTCCTTGAAGTCGACACATAGGCGCCAGGATTTGTCCTTCTTTGGCACCATCACCAGGTTTGCTAGCCAGTCCGGGTGTTTTATTTCTCTAATGAATCCGGCCTCCAATAACTTGGCTAGTTCCTCTCCCATAGCTTGTCTCTGAGGTTCAGAGAAACGCCAAAGAGTCTGCTTGACCGGCTTGAATCCCTTTAGAATATTAAGGCTGTGCTCGGCCATCCTGCATGGGATTCTCGGCATATCTGAGGGATGCCAGGCGAATATGTCCCAATTCTCACGCAGGAACTCTCATAGTGCGGCGTCCACGGCAGGGTTTAACTGTGCCCCGATGGAGGCTGTTTTTGCAGAGTCCATTGGGTGGACTTGGAATTTGACTATTTCGTCCACTGGTTTAAAAGAGGTGGACTTGGATCTCTTGTCAAGTATCATGTCGTCCCTGTCCACTGTGGAGCGCAGCGCAGTTAATTCCTCGGCCACGAAGGCTTCGGATAATGCCTCGAGGGCCAATGCGGCTGTTTTGTTTTCGGCGCGGAGTGCTGTGTCCGGATCACTAGCGAGAGTGATGATTCCGTTGGGCCCGGGCATTTTGAGCTTCATGTACCCGTAATGGGGTATCGCTTGGAAGATCGTGAACGCCTCCCGCCCTAAAAGGGCGTGGTATCTGCTACTGAACGGGGCCACTTCGAATGTAATTTCTTCAGACCTATAGTTCTCCGGCGTGCCGAATACCACATCTAGTGTGATTTTCCTAGCACAGCGTGCTTCCCGACTGGGGATGATTCCTCTGAAGGTTGTGCTGCTTCGCTCAATGCGGCTCTAGTCTATTTCCATTTTTTGAAGAGCTTCCTCATAGATAAGGTTTAATCCACTACCTCCGTCCATGAGTACTTTGGTGAGTCGAAAGCCGTCCACAATTGGACTGAGGACTAGTGCGGCCGGTGCTCGGGCTGTTCAGATTTTGGGTTCATCACTGGCATTGAAGGTAATAGCCGTGTCACTCCATGGATTTACTGCTGCCACATGGCAGATTTCGGCAAGGCTGCGGAGTGTTCGCTTGCGCCTATTATTTGATGCGAAGGTCTCGAACACTGTTAATACCGTATTTTTATCCCCGGGATGGTGCTCTGTGGTATCTGGGATGAGAAGATCCTCACCACTTTTGGCCACCTGCCGGAGTACCCAACATGCTCTAAGGCTGTGTGTTGGTATGGTATCCGCTGTGCTATGAATTTTGCAGGGTCCATTGAGCCATCCCTCCAATACGGTTCCATGCCCTGTAGAGGGGTTTTTGCTTCTTTGTCATTAACTTGGGTGTATTATGATAGTGCACCCTTTTGCTTCGGACTGGGTGCATATTCGGAGCCGGATTATCCCAAAATTTCATTTCGGTTTTCCAGGCGCTTTCCGTCGCACAGTACTTTTGTACAATGGACGCCAAGTCAGCAAAGCGTGATATGTCACGGCGACTTATGGCTTTAAGGATTCCCTTGTCCGTGCAATTATTGCAGAAAAATGAGACTGCGTCTTCCTCGCGACAGTCCTTAACCTTGTTCATCACAAGGAGGAACCTGGCCCAATAATGATGTACTGTTTCCTGGGGCTCTTGCCTGATGTGGGAAAGATCGTCTATGTCTAGGTGGGTGGGTGGATTTGAGTCCGAACCCTTACCCGATCTGAGATCCAGGGGCCGAGGAGTTTCCAATCTTGGAAGTTCGGATTTCGGAGTGTTGCCCGATAAGTCTGGCCCGCTGCCTGACTCTAGGTTTAGGGCTTGGGTGATGTCCTCTCGTAAACAGGTATCCGGCTCGGAGAGCTCAGGAATCTGGACATAGTTAGTCCTCAAGATAGAGGAAGGATCGCCGCATTGTTCCTCCACCACCGTGATATGATGGGTGACCGGGTGGAGAATTAATCTCCCTTCGATCGGGTTTAAGCCCAATCCGATCATAGTTCGTAGCGACTCCCAAGGCGGCGATGCGATCCAAGAGCTCGTTTAGGGAGGAGAGATCCATTGGATCCATCTGTTCAGCGAATTCCGAGCCGACGTGGAGGCTGTTTTCGATGACCCGAGAAGTCATCGTCGGTGCAGCAGCCGAACGGGTGGTCATGATGAAACTGCCTAGCTAGAGAGTTTGGCCGACAGCCAGGGCTCCCCCAGCAGTAATGTTGTTTTTAACAACGAGACGAGGCATCCTTCCTTACGGCGACGACACAGTGGAACTCTCAATGAAAGCACCAATGTCAGTGTCAAAACTAGTGGATCTCGGGTAGGGGGTCCCGAACTGTGCGTCTAAGGCGGATGGTAACAGGAGGCAGGGGACATGATGTTTTACCCAGGTTCGGGCCCTCTTGATGGAGGTAAAACCCTACGTCCTGGTTGATTATTCTTGATAATATGAGTAGTACAAGAGGTGATCTACCACAAGATCAGAGAGGCTAAACCCTAGAAGCTAGCCTATGGTATGATTGTATGTTGTCCTACGGACTAAAACCCTCCAGTTTATATAGACACCGGAGGAGGCTAGGGTTACACCAGGTCGGTTACAAAGGAGGAGATATGCATATCCGTATTGCCTAGCTTGCCTTCCACGCCAAGTAGAGTCCCATCCGGACACGAGACGAAGTCTTCAATCTCGTATCTTCATAGTCCAACAGTCCGGCCAAAGGATATAGTCCGGCTATCCGGAGACCCCCTAATCCAGGACTCCCTCAGTCGTTGTCGATGACAAGACGAGCCATCGATTCTTCTGTCTACAACACAATGGAACTCTCAATGAAAGCACCAATGTCGGTGTCAAAACCGGCGGATCTCGGATAGGGGGTCCCAAGTTATGTGTCTGAGGATCGATGGTAACAAGGGACGGCAGGGACACGATGTTTACCCAGGTTCGAGCCCTTTAAAGGAGGTAAAACCCTACGTCCTGCTTGATTATATTCGTGTGTGTATAAGGGTTACAAGAGTTGATCTACCTCGAGATCATAATGGCTAAACCCTAGCTGTCCAGCCTATGAATCTTCCCCCTTCCTACGGACCTAACCCTCCGTTTTATATACACACTTGAGGGGCCTAGGGTTGTACAGAGTCGGTTTGTAGAGGAAGAAAATAGTACACCCGGACACCAAACTTGTCGTCCATGCACATAGGAGTCCTACCCGGACACGGGGGATAATCTTCTGCTTTGTCTTCACGGCCCATCAGTCCGTCCCATATCGAATAGACCAGACACCCGAGGACCCCCCCTAATCCAGGACTCCCTCAGGAGCAAAGAAAGCACCAGAGGGGAGGCCGGTGGGGCCCACAAGACACCAAGGCATGCCAAAGGCCCCTGGCATGCCTTGATGGGTGGTGGGGCCCACGGGGGTCTCCTCCACTGCCTCTCGGCTCTATAAATACCCAAATATTCCAGAAACCCTAAGGGAGTCGACGAAACACAATTCCAGCCGCGGCAAGTTCCAGAACCATGAGATCCAATCTAGAGCCCTATTCCGGCACTCCGCCGGAGGGGAACATGATCACAAAGGGGTTCATCATCCTCATTGCTGCTCCTCCGATGATGCGTGAGTAGTTCACCATAGACCTACGAGTCTGTAGGCAGTAGCTAGATGGCTTCTTCTCTCTTTTTGATTCTCAATACAATGTTCACCTCATTTTTCTTGGATATCTATTTGATGTAATGAATTTTTGTGGTGTGTTTGTTGGGATCCGATGAAGTTTGAGTTTATGATCAGATCTATATCCATGAGTATTATTTGAGTTTTCTTTGATCTCTTATATGCATGATTATTTATAGCCTCGTATTTCTTCTCCGAATCTTTGGTTTAGTTAGGACGACTAGATCGATTTTTCTTGCAATGGGAAGAGGTGATTTGTGATGTGTTCGATCTTGCGGTATCCTCACCCAGTGACAGAAGGGGTAGCGAGGCACGTATGTATTGTTGGTATTAAGGATAAAAAGATGGGGTCTATTCCTACATGAATAGATCTTGTCTACATCATGACATCGTTCTTATTGCATTACTCTGTTTCTCCATGAACTTAATATACTAGATGCATGCTGGATAGCGGTCGATGTGTGGAGTAATAGTAGTAGATGCAAGCAGGAGTCGGTCTACTAATCTTGGACGTGATGCATATATGCATGATCATTGCCTTGGATATCATCATAATTATTTGTTCTTCTATCAATTGCCCAGCCATAATTTGTTTACCCACCGTATGCTATTTTCTCGAGAGAAGCCACTAGTGAAATATAAGGCCCTTGGGTCTATCTTTTATCATATTGTTTTCTGATATATACTTCCAAAAACCCAAAAATACCTTGCTGCACTTTTTCTTTAATTGTTTTATTTTGTGTTCTTGCTAGATCTATTTATCAAAACTCATACAATTTAATCTATCTTTTTACCGTGGAGGGATTGACAACCCCTCATATGCATGGGGTTGCAAGTATTTGTTCTTTGTGTGTAGGTACCATTTACATAATGTTGCTTGGTTCTCCTACTGGATTGATAACATTGGTTTCATAACTGAGGGAAATACCTACCGTATTTGTACTACATCATCCCTTCCTCTTTGGGGATATACCGACACAGTTTCAAGCCGCATCAAAAGGAATTTATGGCGCCGTTGCTAGGGAGATATCATCAACATCTATCAGGTTCCTAATCACAAATCTCATCTCCTTGCAATTCACATTATTTTCCATTTGCCTCTTCTTTTGTCTCCCCCACTTCACAAAAATTTGTTGTTTTATTAGCCTCCTTTTTCGTTCGCCTTTTTCTCATCGGATCTCTTGTTTGCGTAGTCACGACATCTCAACAAAATACCAAATTGTGCGATTTTTTCAATACTAATAATAATGATTTTATTAGCACTCCGATTGCTCCTCCCGCCACTAGTGCGGAATCTTGTGATAAATGTTGCTTTGTTGAATCTTGTTATGAAAGGGCAATTTTCCGGTACTCCTAATGAGGATGCTGCATCCCATCTAAACACATTCATAGAGTTGTGTGATATGAAAAACAAAAAAGGTGTGGACAATGATATCATGAAATTATTTTTTTTCTTTCTCTCTGAGGGATCGTGCACAAATTTGGTTTTCTTCTTTGCCTCGTAATAGTATCGGTTCTTGGGATAAGTGCAAAGATGCTTTCATTACTAAGTATTTTCCGCCCGCAAAAATTATTTCCCTTAGAACTCAGGTCATGAATTTTAAGCAACTTGAGCATGAGCATGTTGCACAATCTTGGGAAAGAATGGAATTGATGCTAAGAAATTGTCCTACTCATGGTTTAAATATTTGGATGATCTTACAAATTTTTTATGCGGGATTGAATTTTGTTGCTAGTAATATTTTGGATTCTACCGTGAGTGGTACTATTATGGAGATTACTTTGGGTGAAGCTACTATATTGCTAGATAATATTATGGAAAATTATTCACAATGGCATACCAAAAAAGCACCTACTAGTAAAAAGGTTAATTCGGTTGAAGAAATTAGTACTTTGACTGAAAAAGTTGACGCTCTTATGAAATTGGTTGCTAGTAAAAATGCTCCTATTGATCCTAATGATGTGCATTTGGCTACTTTGATTGAGAAAAATAGTGATGCCGTAGATGTGAGTTTTGTCTTGCGAAACAATTTTAATAACAATGCTTACAGAGGTAATTTTAATCCTAGGCCTTTTCCTAGAAATTCCTCTACTAATTATGGCAATTCCTATGGTAATTATTCTTACAATAATAATAGGAACCCTCTGATCTTGATAGTAATATTAAAGAATTTATCGATGCTCAATTTTCTTTCAATATGTGATAGAGGAAAAGTTGAATAAGATTGATGACATGTCTAGAAGCATTGATATAGTTTCCCATGATGTAGAAAACCTCAAGATTAAAAAAATTCACCTAAGGTTGATGTCAATGAATCAATTAAAACTTTATATGTTTCAATGGATGAAAGTAAGAAAAGAACCTCTATGCTTAGAGCTAAAAGAGAATTTTTAGAAATAGTGTTTTCTACCGATTGCTTTCATAACAATGATGAAGATCTTAAAATGATTAGTGTTTCTTATATTAATTCCTTGTATAGTAATATTAAACTTGATGAAAATACGACTGAAGAAGAGTCAACTTTTGATAGAGGGTGTCCTCATAATTCAGAGGGTGAAAATCTTGTTGAAAAATTTGATAAAAGTGGGTTTGGAGACGTCAAAACTTTAACTAGTGATGTGCCCCACTCTTTTGTATTACAATGACTTTAATTATGATGGTTGCTCTCTGATTGAATGTATTTCTTTGTTGCAATCCATGATAAATTCACCCAATGCCTATGAACAAAATAAAGCTTTTACTAAACATGTCGTAGAAGCGATGATGAAAGCTTTAGAAGAAAATTTGGAATTAGAGATTTAAATTCCTAGAAAATTATATGATGAATGGGAACCTACCATTAAAGTCAAGATTAAAAATTATGAGTGCTTTGCTTTGTGTGATTTGGGTGCTAGTGTTTCCACACTTCAAAAATCTCTATGTGATGTGCTTGGTCTTACCAATATTGAAGAATGCTCTCTTAATTTGCAGTTGGCGGATTCTACAATTAAAAAGCCTTTGGGAAGAATTAATGATGTTGTTATTCTTGCAGATAGGAACTATGTGCCCATATATTTGGATTCTACAATTAAAAAGCCTTTGGGAAGAATTAATGATGTTCTTATTCTTGCAGATAGGAACTATGTGCCCATATATTTTATTGTTCTTGATATTGATTGCAATCCGTCTTGCCCCATCATACTTGGTAGACCGTTTTTATGAACTATAGGTGCCATGATTGATATGAAAGAAGGGAATATTAAATTTCAATTTCCACTAAGAAATGGTATGGAACACTTCCCTAGAACAATAATTAAGGCATGATATGAATCAATAATGAGGGAAACCTATGGGGCAAAAACCAAAGATGACAATACTTGAATCTATGCATTATGTCGAGCTAGGGGCATAAAACGGTAGCGCTTGTTGGGAGGCAACCCAATGAATAAAATTTATTTTTGCTTTTTTCTTTATGTTCTTGAGTGGTTGCATTATTATGCTACTTTTATGATTGTGTTTTTATGTTTTAATTAGTGTTTGTGCCAAGTAAAGCCTTTGGGATCATGTTGGGTGATAGTTGATTTGATCTTGTTGAATAACAGAAACTTTTGCGCCTAGTAGTAGAATTGTTAAAAAGCACAGAAGCGTGATAAAATTCTAAATTTTATACAAAAGATCGATATGCAAATTGCTGATGTTTTCCTATTTTTCAGAATTTTTGGAGTTACAGAAGTATGGATAAAGTCCATATTACTACATATTGTTCTATTTTTGACAGATTCTGTTTTCATTGCATTGTGTCCTTATTTTGATGAATCTATAGATTGGGGTATAAACCATGGTAAAGTTAGAATACAATAGGTATAATGCAATAATAAATATAATTGGCTTTGCAACAGTACTGAGAGTGGTGATTTGCTTTATTATACTAACGGATCTCACGAAGGTTTTGTTAAGTTTTGTGTGATTGAAGTTTTCACGTTTTGGGTGAGATCATGATGGATGAAGGACTAAGGAGTAAAAAGAGGCTAAGATTGGGGATGCCGATGGCACCCCAAGTTAATATTCAAGGAGAACCAAGCAACTAAGCTTGGGGATGCCCCAGAAGGCATCCCCTCTTTCTTCCAACAACCACGGTAATTTTACTTAGAGCTATATTTTTATTCGTCACATATCATGAGTTTTGCTTGGAGCATCTTGTATTATATGAGTCTTTGCTTGTTTTCTTTTTAGTTTGTGACAATTAGACTTGCTAGAAACACCTATTTTAGAGAGCCAAAATTATGTTATGATTTGTTAGAATTGCTCTATGTGCTTCACTTAAATTTTTTGAGCTATGGAACTGCTCTAGTGCTTCACTTATACCTTTTTGAGAACGGTGTGAATTTTTTTGAAGAAATAATCTCATGCTTCACTTAGATTTATTTGAGAGTTAGTAAATTTTTGAAGAAATTCTCTCATGCTTCACTTATATTTTTTGAGAGATGAAAATTTTTATGCTCATGTTCTTCACTTAAATTTGTTGGAGCTTGTCAAAAGCAATGGCAATATATGAAGCAAGTCTCAAAGTGATAGATATTCAAGAGGGATATAATAAAAACTTTCATGAAGATCATTGGACAAAATAAACTTGATTCTTTGTAACAGTTTTGAGATATGATGATAGTAATATGTGAGTCATGTTGGTGAGTAATTATGCTTAAGTAAGAATATTGGTGTTAAGGTTTGTGATTCCCTATGCAAGCACAAATGTCAATACATCTTACTTGTGGTGCATTATTAGGTGTTAGTTATGCTTAATGCTCATTTATGAGAATTTTCGTTTCTTGGTTGAATGCTTCTCAATCTACTTGCTAGCCTCCATTTGCACTAAGTGGGAATACTACTTGTGCATCCAAAATCCTTAAACCCAATTTTGCCATACGAGTCCATCATACCTACCTATATGCGGTATTTTTGTGTTGTTCTAAGTAAATTTGTATGTTACAACTCTAATTTTCAAATTGAATTTCCTTTTTGTGTGCCCGTACCGCTCATGAAGCGGCAGGGGGTGGCCAATATTTTTCCATGTTAGATGTGTTATTCTGAAGATGAGTGTTTATTCATTTTTCATTGCATGAGTGTACGACGGTAATAGGTATACCCAGTCCTGAAATGAAAAATAAATTTACTTTATGTTGTCAAATAATAAATTTCTTGGGAAGTGTTGGTATGGAAGGCACCTGTGGATACGGCTAGGCATGGATTGTGAAAGAACGGTGGAAAAAGGAATAAACTTTATTTTATGTTTGGGAACCGCCCATGATATATCTAGCATGGAAAGTATTGGGAACTACTTGGTTGTTTTTGTTGACAGGAAAAGCATGCCTCTAAAAAAATTATCTCTCAATTTTTTTCTTTGAGCTCTAGGGCCTCTACAAATCTTTGCTTCCCTCTGCGAAGGGCCTATCTATTTACTTTATGAAATTTTTATTTTTATTTGATTCTCCATCTTCTTTTATAAAGGACCAACTAGGGAGCACTATAATCATACTTGTGCATTGGATGTAGCTAATATTCGAGTGTGTTTCATGAATGGATCAATGATTGAGCATGACGGGCTAAGGATAGCTTTCTTTAGCGTTGATATTTTGAAGGACATGGTTGCTTGTTGATATGCTTGAGTATTGAAGTATTCATGTGAAATATAGACTATTGCTTTGAACCATCTAAAAGTCCAAATTACTATGCTACAAAAGAAAAGAATATCTGATGAACATGTTAGGCAGCATTCAACATCAAAAAAATCTGTTTTGATCATTTACCTAATCGAGGATGAGCGGGAATTAAGCTTGGGAATGCTGATACGTCTCCAACGTATATATAATTTTTTATTGTTCCATGTTGTTATATTATCATTCTTGGATGTTTTACAATCACTTTATAGCAACTTAATATCATTTTATGGGACTAACCTATTGACATAGTGCTAGTTGTTGTTTTTTGTTTGTTCTTTACTTAAGAGAATATCAGTACCAAATGGAGTTCAAACATAGAGAAACTTTTTGGAGATTTTTTTGGACCAGAAGACAAGTAGGGAGCCAAGGATTCAACAAAGGGGAGGCCCGTGGGGCCCACAAGACACCAGGGCGCACCAGAGGCCCCTGGCATGCCCTGATGGGTTGTGGGGCCCATGGGGGTCTCCTCCATCGCCTCTGAGCTCTATAAATAGACAAATATTCCAGAAACCATAGGGGAGTCGATGAAACACAATTCCAGCCGCCGCAAGTTCCAGAACCACGAGATCCAATCAAGAGCCCTATTCCGGCACTCTGCCGGAGGGGAACACGGTCACGGAGGGGTTCATCATCCTCATTGGTGCTGCTCCGATGATGCGTGAGTAGTTTACCATAGAACTACGGGTCTGTAGGCAGTAGCTAGATGGCTTCTTCTCTCTTTTTGATTCTCAATGCAATGTTCTCCTAATTTTTCCTGGAGATCTATTTGATGTAATGACTTTTTGAGGTGTGTTTGTTGGGATCTGATGAAGTTTGAGTTTATGATCAAATCTATATCCATGAATATTATTTGAGTTTTCTTTTATATCTTATATGAATGATTATTTATAGCCTCATATTTATTCTCCGAATCTTTGGTTTAGTTAGGCCGACTAGATCGAATTTTCTTGCAATGGGAAGAGGTGCTTTGTGATGTGTTCGATCTTGCGGTGTCCTCACCCAGTGACAGAAGGGGTAGCGAGGCACGTATGTATTGTTGCTATTAAGGATAAAAAGATGGGGTCTATTCCTACATGAATAGATTTTGTCTACATCATGACATTGTTCTTATTGCATTACTCCGTTTCTCCATGAACTTAATACACTAGATGGATGCTTGATAGCGTTCGATGTGTGGAGTAATAGTAGTAGATGCAGGCAGGAGTCGGTCTACTAATCTTGGATCTGATGCCTATATACATGATCATTGCCTTGGATATCATCATAATTATTTGTTCTTCTATCAATTGCCCAACCATAATTTTTTTACCCACCGTATGCTATTTTCTCGACAGAAGCCACTAATGAAATATACGGCCCCCGGGTCTATCTTTTATCATATTGTTTTCAGATCTATATTTCCAAAAACCCAAAAATACCTTGCTGCACTTTTTCTTTACTTGTTTTATTTTGTGTTCTTGCTAGATCTATTTATCCAATCTCATACAATTTAGTCTATCTTTTTACCGTGGATGGATTGACAACCCCTCTTACGCGTTAGGTTGGTGTGCAAGTACTGTTTACATAGTGTTGCTTGGTTCTCCTACTAGATTGATAACCTTGGTTTGATAACTGAGTGAAATACCTACTATAGTTGTACTGCATCATCCCTTCCTCTTTGGGGAAATACTGACACAGTTTCAAGCCGCATTAACAACCATGTTGCTATCTTCCCGTAGGACAAGGAATATGCTTATTTTTTGTCGACGTATGTGTCTTCAACTGTTATTGGCCAGTAATTGTTTCCTTTCTACCTATTTTTGCAAATAGGGCTATCCATTTCACCTCGTTGCTATTGCGACCTTTTGGTGAACTACACAAATCGCTTTTTTCTTAAGAGTGTTTTGTGTAGCTCTACTAATATGTCAAACGGGCAATGTTTCTACATTTCAGTGGTACTACACAAAGGGAGATTGGTTTTGCTCTATCCTCCTCATCCAACTCCGAGGCCAGTCTTCTCCAACAAGTAGTTTTTTAAAATACTACAACAAGTATCTAGTCTTAAGAGATATTGCAAAGGTGATCGGCTCCTATTTGTGTGTGTATGTTTTATCATCTCTCTAAATAGCCTTTCACCCCGCTTTATAGATAAAGCACCATCAATTGCTTTTTCGGATCTGGATGACTGTTGTTTCATCATCTACTGCCACTAGTATTGTAATCACACTTGTTCAATATCTTTGCAGACATGAGTGATCAGCTCGAGTTTAGTGGAACTGCACAGAACGATCGGATTGTGATGTCCTCCACACACCTCTTTCGTGTCTATAGAGTTGCATGAAACTAGCTACCAACCAATGAACATTGTGCCCAGGAAATGTGACCATGCCTACGGATAGCATCAATCAATTTTATATTTTTCTTTACTTGTACACCCTCACAACTTTGTCTTCAGTTGTGATGCAAATATTGGCTCTGATTTGCGAATCATTGACGTGCATTAGTAGCCATGGTGGGTTCATTTGTATTTGATGGAATGTTGTAACAAGCAACCCTGAGGCAAGAGGACACATGAATCCAAAGTTGAAACCTTTTTTGCGGGAACCAAAGTTGAAACATTCATAGCATTACAATACAATTTCATTATGCTGGAAAAATATGTGTACATATAACATAAACAAATCATGAAACCTTGATAGCAAAGCCAGAAACCATTCAACTACATTTTGCCGACATGTGGGACATCCTACATCCGAGTCCACCTGCCATGCAGCAATATTGCAAGCACAACTGTAAGGGAGATTTCACTCCGGTCGTTGCGCCGCAGTAATAATGACTAGTGAGTAGTAAAATCACAGAGCCCCAGTTTTACTACTATAGTAAGTTGCTCGAACGAAGCAACCATCATTTCACTCTTCGTTGAATCCGCTCGTACCCCAATATTCCTAGAGTAAGTTGCTCGGAGAAGCAACCATCACTTCACCTTTCCCATAGTAAGCACCTCTTTTTTAATTCTAGAAACCACCACACACACGAATATTGGATGGTAGCAGCACAACATCAAGTGTATGGGACTCAATTCAAAAACCAAAACCAACCATTGAACTACTAGATGGTGAGCGTTACTAGTATCCCATATCGCAATGCATGCATGCGTGAGGAGTACAATGACCAAGAACGCCTTCTCGTTTGGTCCGTCGGTCAAATGGCTTCCTCTTGGCATATCACTAGAGTATTTTTTAGAATGCTCTTATCATGTGGGAGGGAGTGTGAGTAAACCGACCTCAATAGACAGCAAAATCGCCAGCCCGCTGCACTTTGACAAAGATGAGGAGAGAGAAGCAATACGGGCTGGTGGATTACTAGAGCTTTTTTAGGGGCTAATTACTAGAGCTAGGTGTTGCACGGAGGCCAAGAAATATGGCGATAGCATGAGGTGGGCCATGTATGATGTAACTACATTGGGATGTCGTGTTTCGGGCTCTTCCGGTCTACTACATGTGGAGAAGATTGGGTTGATTTTATATCACTGAATATAAAATATTAAGAGTCTAGACGCTCCACCGCGAGGTTCCTTGCTCCTTCTCAGTCATCGAAAAGCATTCGTCTTTGTTTTGCCGACATGTGGGACATCCAGCATCTAGGTCCACGTGTCATGCAAGAAAATGAAGTACTAGTAGTAGGAGAGACTCACCAATGGTCATGAACGTAGGTGGAGTACATGCACGAATCACCCTAAAGAAAGGAGTACGTGCACGAAGAGAAGAGGTGCATGCACTGGCACATGTACTCTTTAACTCTTTCCCTAACACTCACATGTGGGTACACGGTGATCTCATTTCTATATGAAGAGGCAGCTCACGTGATAATTTGGCGAGTGTAGTAGTTTTTCACTTAGTGGAGGGTCGGGAACACGTGAATGAATCAAAGTTCGACCATGATGCGGTGCCGCGTTATTTACAAATTAAGTTATTCTCTTCGATGGCATGTAAGCATGAAAGTGCAACTATCCCTAGGTGGTTTTGGTAATTCCTAACAACATATAGCCCATTGAGCTAATGCTATTTCAAGATAAATATTTTAGGAAAGCTCAGTGTTTGGCATGGCATGGATTAGAAAGTGGACCCCACAAAATACTAAGAACACATGTTGGCTCAAGCTCAAGACTCTACATTTTACTTTAGTGATCCAAGATCACATTGAGTCCATAGGAAAAGTCAATACTATTAAAAGGGGATGAGGTGTTGCTTAATGAGTTACTTGCTCAAAATGCTTAGTGATATGCTCCAAAACCCTCAACTGCTTTCTCATATCCACATATGTCCCAAACCAAAAGTCAAACTCGGCCCCACCAAATTTTCCTACCTGGCGCCACCGAGTTCACTTGACATAGCCACTCCCACAAACCCTAGTCATTTCGGTCTCACCGATAGGGATCTCGGTCTCACCGAGATGGGATTGCAACCTCTCTGTTTCCCTTCATAATGTTTCGGTCCAACTGAGATGAGCGATGGGTCCCACCGAGATTGCAATGCAAACTCTCTGTTTCCCGTTTGTAACGTTTCGGTCTAACCGAGATGAGCGAATCGGTCCCACCGAGTTTGCCTGACCAACTCTCCGTTTGCCTATTATCAAAATCGGTCCCACCAAGTTTGTGTAATCGGTCTCACCGAGATTACGTTATGCCCTAACCCTAATGGAAGCGGTCCCACCGAGTTCACATGTTGGTCCCACCGAAAATCCTAAAGTTCACATTTTGAACTAAATCGGTCTGACCAAGTTTCATGATCCAGTCCCACCGAGTTCGGTGATTTGTGTGTAACGGTTAGATTTTGTGTGGAGGCTATATATACCCCACCACCCACTCTTCATTCGTGGAGAGAGCATCAGAACATGCCTACACTTCCAACATATATTTTCTGAGAGAGAACCACCTACACTTGTGTTGAGGTCAAGATATTCCATTCCAACAACATAAATCTTGATATCTAGCCTTCCCAAAGTTGCTTTCCACTCAAACCCTCTTTCCACCAAATCCAATCCTATGAGAGAGAGCTGAGTGTTGGGGAGACTATCATTTGAAGCACAAGAGCAAGGAGTTCATCATCAACACACCATCTATTACCTTTGGAGAGTGGTGTATCCTAGATTGGCTAGGTGTCACTTGGGAGCCTCCGTCAAGATTGTGGAGTTGAGCCAAGGAGTTTGTATGGAAAAGGAGATCGCCTACTTTGTGAAGATCTACCCTAGTGAGGCAAGTCCTTCGTGGGCGATGGCCATGGTGGGATAGACAAGGTTGCTTCTTCATGGACCCTTCGTGGGTGGAGCCCTTTGTGGACTCGCGCAACCGTTACCCTTCATGGGTGGAAGTCTCCATCAACATGGACGTACGAGAGCACCACCTATCAGAACCACGCCAAAAATCTCCGTGTATACATTGCATTTGCTCCCTCCAAACTCCTCCCTTTACCTTCATATGCAATTGTTTTACATTCCGCTGCTATACTCTTAGACTTGCATGTATAGGTTGTTTACTTGGCTATTGCTAAGTTGCTAAAATCTGCCAAGACTTAAAATTGGGAAAAGGCTAAATTTTTATTTTGTCAAGTAGTCTAATCACCCCCCTCTAGACATACTTTCGATCCTACAAGTGGTATCGGAGCTTTGGTCTCCATTTGCTTTGATTTCCATAGCTTTTGGTGATCATAGCCTTGGTTTCACAACCTAGGAGAGTATGGTGTCTAGCGAGGGAAATTACCACCATAGAGGTCCTTACTTTGATGGTACCAATTTTGCTAGTTGGAAGCATAAGATGAAAATGCATATTCTCGGACATAACCCCGCCGTTTGGGCTATTGTGTGTATTGGCTTGCAAGGTGAATTTTTTGATGGGAGAGAACCGAACTGTGAAGCTACCGCGGAAGAGTTGAAGTTGTTGCAATACAATGTTCAAGCTTGTGATATTCTCTTCAACGGATTGTGCCCCTAAGAATTCAAGAAAATCAGCCCTCTTGAGAATGGAAAAGAAATTTGGGATACTTTGAATGATATGCACGAAGGTACCGACTCTGTCAAGGAATCCAAATTGGATGTGCTTCAAAGTCAACTTGACAAGTTCAAAATGAAGGATGGTGAAGGTGTCGCTGAAATGTACTCTAGGCTTGGTCTCATCACAAATGAGATTGCCGGCTTAGGAAGTGAAGAGATGACCGAAAAATTCATCAACAAGAAGATCCTAAGAGCCTTGGATGGAAAATATGATACCGTGTGCACATTGATCCAAATGATGCCCAATTACAAAGATCTCAAGCCAACGAAAGTCATTGGAAGAATTGTTGCTCATGAGATGTCACTTAAGGATAAGGAAGAGCTCCACAACAAGTCAAGTGGTGCTTACAAAGCCTCATGTGATGCTCCCACATCATCAAGTGACAAACAAACCTTCAATGAAGAATTGAGCCTAATGGTGAAGAACTTTAACAAGTTCTACAAGAGTAGAAGCAAGGAAAGAAGTTCCAAGTCAAGTTCCTACAATGACAAAAGAACTTCAAGTCGTGAACGTAATTGCTACAATTTTGGAAGACCCGGACACTACTCCAATGAGTGTACGGCTCCCTACAAAAGAAGAGAAGATTATTGCAAAAGAAGAAGTAGAAGAGAAGAATCACCACCTAGAGAGAGAAGGAGTAGAGATGACCCTTATGAACGAAGAACATCACAGAGAAGCAAGGATTCGAAAAGAAAGGACAAATCATCAATGAGCTACACAAAATGAAGACATCAAGCTCATGTTGGTGAATGGGTATCCGGCTCCGACTCCAACAATCACTCCGAAAGAAGTTACCACTCCAACTCCGAATACACTCAAGATGAAGGTGTTGCCGGTCTAGCACTTGTGTCAACAAACTCCTACGACATATCTGACTCACCAAATGAAGGAGTTGGAAGATGCTTCATGGCTAAAGGCCCAAAGGTATCACACCCCGGGTATGTTGATTTCAATAGTGATGAAGATGATTTGCTAGGTGATGATGATTTACTTGTTGACAACTCTAGTTATGAAAACTATGATGAACTTGCTATTAATAATGCTAATCAAGATAAAACGAATGACAATGATAAGAAGGAGATTGAGCGTCTAACTAAAGAACTAAACACTCTTAAGTTAGCTCATGAAACTACCTTGGAAGATCATACAAAACTTTTAAAGACTCATGAGAAGCTACGATTTGAAAATCTCAACCTTGAGCAAGAGCATGAGTTCTTAAAGGCAATCAATGATGATATTCGCAAGAAAAGTTCTTCTTACATTGCCAAGCGTTTACAATTGTCTACTTACATGCCACAAGTTAAATCTAGAAACAAGAACAAGAAAGATTCTTCTTCTAGTAGTAACAATAATCATGCTAAAACCAATGTTGTTTCTTCTAGTAGTTCTCTTGATTCCACTAATGATTCTCTAAGCCAAGTTACACTTGAGCAAGAAAATAGCTTATTGAAGTGAATTGTAGAGAAAGGTGTTTACAAGAGTCTTGCCAGAAGTAAGCAATTTGAGGAAATTGTACGCAAGCAAGGAAGACACCGGAAGAATCAAGGTGTTGGTTTTGAACGAAAGTTCAATGCCAATGGAGTTGAGTGGGAAAAAGATCAATACCCCAAGACGAAGTTTGTTCCTCAACAAGAGAAGTATGATCCTACTTCTTTCCAAGGAACACAAGCTCAAGATGATCTTCCACCACAAGACCAGAAGCTAAAGGGCAAGGACAAGTTTCAAGAGGAGATTGATGCATTTGAAGAAGTCCCTAAGGCATTTGTCAAGTGGGTTCCCAAGACTACATCAAGTTCTACTTCATCAAGTATGACTACAACTCCAAGGATTCTCATCAAGATGGTGTGGATCCCGAAGAAGAAGAACTAGAGAGTTCTTGAGGGTGACTCCGCCAACAAACTTCACTCATATTATTTTGGCAAGGACAAGTGCAAACAACTTCCATATCTTGCACTAGTTCAAGGAGTCACAAACCCTCTTGTTGGTAAGACAAGGGACAAGGTAACCTAATGCATTCATGGACATCATATCATGTGAATATCACTCTATGTCTATGGATATGCTTGTTTGTTCCTTGTGGGACTAACCCGTGTAGGTATTGAAAGTGTAACTCACTCCAAAGGATTGCTCCGAATGATCTACATCAACTTTGAGCACCTACATATTCAACACCTACATGAAGTCATCATTGACAAAACCCAAGGTTAGTTCATCCCTCCTAGGGGGGATATCACATCTAGTGGGAGCTTTACTCTAATCAATTGAGCTAAAGCAACTCTAATGATGTGAACACAACAATGCATTATGTAAAAGTGGTAACCCCACTTGTGCTTAAATGATGAGTATGACCTACGATCAAATGTTCTCATTTGACTCCTCTGTTAATATACTCATATATAGATGACCTAGTCATCGCCAAATTGCTTGATAGATGCTAGAGTGATTGTGCATGCTTTGCCACATATTTCATTTGCCATCTTATTGTGTGAGCATGTTGGTTGCATATTTTACTCATTCGAGGACATCCATTTGTTGCCTCGATTGTTTGGCTTTTTCTCTTTTGCCAAATGGATGGACAAGAATGCCTAAGGACTTCCTCTAGCTATCTATGTTTTTCTCATCTCAAACTCTATTCATTCTACATCACAAAGTTTGATCAAGTCAGATTCGAACCACTCTGTGTGAGGAGCACTCGGAGTCCCCGATTCGCCATAGACTTAAACTTCCAAAAACCTCTTTGTGCATTTAGGTATGACCGAGTCATCCATTCCGGTCACACCGAGATCACTATGTTGATCTAGGTTTTCAATCTCGGTGCAACCGATTTGAACTTTTCGGTCACACCGAGTTGCAGTAACCGCTTGCGATTCTGCATCTCGGTGCCACCGAGTTGTTCCACTCAGTCACACCGACAGGGTCGAGATATATATACCCACGTGTGAGATTTTGGAAATTTCTTCAAACTCCTCAGCCCGCGCGTGTGTCCTGCTTTGCCTCCTCAGGTCTCCGGATCGTCTCCTCGCTGCCAGCGACCTCCTGCCGCTGGTTTCCATCGCCATCAACGAAAATCTGCTCTGCCATTGTCGACATAGCAACTCCCGCCGAACTAGGGTATGGGTTCGACCCTTGTGCTATTGTTTCACCTATGATTCATAGCACATTATTTTGCCATGATCCTTACCATGTATGCAAACACTCTATCCACTGAAAACATCATTTAGGTTAGATTTGATTTGAAAATTTAGGGTTAGGTCTCCGCCGAACTCATCTCGGACCGACCAAGTTGTAGAAATCGGTCTCACCGATTTGGCTAAGACCATAGCACTTGCAATTTTCGGTCTGACCGAAGACTGCAAATCGGTGTGACCGAGTTCGATTCTCTGTGAAACCCTAGAAGTCTCGGTGCCACTGAACTGTGACTAGGTCTGACCGAGTTCACTAGTTTAGGTTCCAAAAGCTGCTTCGGTATCACCGAGTTTAAAAATCGGTAGCTCCTAAATGCTTTCTATGGAGAACTAAAACTAAGTTTTTAAGTCATCTGTTTTGCAAAACCTCTGCACTTTGTGATGCTCATCCACTCTATCTCATCTATATCTATTCACAGGGTCTGCTGTCAGTGAGTTTGCAGAGATGTTGGATCAGAGTGACAGTCAGAACAGGTATGAGGAACATGTGCAACTGAGTGAGGGTTCAGATCCCTTGAGCACTTCTGGTGATGGTAGCAGGAGCACTCCCAGCAACTTGCCAAAGGCAGCCACCAGATCTAGGAAGAAGAGAACCTCAGAATCTAAGGATGAGGATTATGTTGCCACTTAGGAGGAAGTAAGCTCCAAGAAGAATGTGCTGAAAAAGGAGTATGGCACAGCTGCTACAGTTAAGCCAGGAATGAATAAGAAGGCTCCAGCAAAGAGAATTTTTATGTCTATGGCCAGAGCCTCTACTCAAGAGACAATGGAGTCCACTCTTGAACCCAAAGAAGGTGGAGCAATAAAATGAAGGAGAGGGTCAAGAAGACCATTGCTAGAGTCATTGGCAAGCCCTCCATGATGAGAGATCTCTCTAAAGAAGAGGAAGAGGAAGAGGATGCTGCACCAGCACCCAAAGCTCAGAAGCTTCTGGGAGATGCTATAAAGTCAGGGGCTGCTCCATCAAAGCCCAAGACAGCTCCCAAAGCTCCAGCTCAAAAGCCCAGTAAGCCCAAGAGGAACACCAGAAGTATACCTACTGAAGAAAAGAACAAGGCCCCAATGCCTCAGGCTGAAGAAGAAGATGATGAGTCTCGTATTTTGAGAAAATTGAAGCCCAAGATTCCATACCACAATGATGCTCATCCAGTCGCTGAGAACATGCACATCAGGAAAGTTTCAGGACTGAGATTGTGGAGATAGTCTGATCCCTATGCTGTGAGGAGGAGGACTGCAGTTTCTTCACGTTTCATACAAAGGAACAACAAGACTTTTATGGAACTATTTTGCTTGACAAGAAGTCCATTGTCTGTGACATGAGAAGGGTTGATTGGGAATTCATCCAAGAGAATGAAGATCACTTCCCAGGAGTTTATGACAGCTTCAAAGCATGTGGAGTAGATGAGTTTGTTGGACAGAAGCTCACAAAATGGAATGATGATCTGATCATGCAGTTTTACTCCACTACTCACTTTTACCCAGATGGGAAGATCATTTGGATGTCAGAAGGAACTAGGTACCAGTCCACAGTGGAAGAATGGGAAAAATTGATAAATGCCCTAGAAGAACATGAAGATGACTTGGGTGTGTATGCCAAGAAGAAGAAGGACCACAACACTATGGCTAACATGTACAAGGAGATCCCAGATAAAGCTTTGGACACTCACAAGCTTGGATCTGTACATTTCTTGTTGTCTGGTCTGCCTACTATCAACTGGATCCTAAGGCGCACTCTGCTACCCAGGTCAGGAGATCACAAGATGATCAGAGGGCACTCTATCAACCTACTACAGCTTTTTGATGTCCCTCAGAAGTTCAAGGTCATGAGTCTGATTGTGGAGACAATCAAGAGGACTGCTGCTGAGCAGAAGAGAAGTTGTGGGTATGCTCCACACATTCAGGGGCTCATTAACTCCAAGATGGGCACAGGAACATATCTGTTGGATAAGGAGCATCTAACCCTTTATCCTGATTTTGAAGATAATACGGTTGTGATGAATGAGGAGGAACCGTCATCGGTTCTAGCACGGGAGAAAAGAGCCAAAGCAAAGGCTGAGAAAGCTGGCAAGATGCCAAGTGTTGAAGAGGCATCTCAGGGTTTCCTGAAGAGCAAGCAAGATCAACTTGCATATCTGATCCAGTCTACACTAAGGATTGAGAAGGGCTTGGCCACCCTGACTCAAAACCAGGAGAGCTTGGAGAGGATCATAGAGACCGAATTTTATGTTCTTGATCTGAAGGTAACTGAGATTCAAACAGCAGTTGAGCAGCTTCAGGAGGAAGTAGAAGAGAAGAGAGGCAAGGCAACCACAGATGCATTTCAGCAAGTGCCAAGGAGTCAGAGGTCTGTTGTCATGCCAGTGACAAATTATAGAGCTACAGCATCAGCACCAGCAGCTATAGCTCCAGTGCCACCTCGAGCAGCCACTCCACCAGCTCCAACTACATCAACAGATGCCTTCGTCCTTGGAGGTCTCTCTACACCACCTCCCGAAGACCAAGCCTGAGAGACGCATATCACTATGCATATTTGAACCTTTTGGTAACTTGTTGCCAAAGGGGGAGAAATATGTATAGATCATAGGCTTCAAGAGAGTGTTTTGCGTCTTTGCCTTTGGTTGAACTTTTTATTGTGTGAGATACTTTATGTCCTTGTGTGAGATACTTGGTGATCATGTGATTGATCATCTGCTACCTTAATGCTTGTTTAGATGATACTATCTTTTATATCCATATATGATCATTCACTTGCTTGGTGATGAGTGTATGCTTTTAATTTCTATCATTTTGAGCGCTCCACCAAGATGTATGTGACATGGAAGAGTAACCCATGATCCTAATCGATTGTGCATTTGCATTCAAAAGCAAATTTTAAATAATGCACAAATTTAGGGGGAGCTCTTGCTTATCACATACTTCTCAAATCGACAATGTTTTTCAATCTTATTATCATCTGTCAAAGCTTTGATCTATATGTTGTCATCAATTACTGATACGTCTCCAACGTATCTATAATTTTTTATTGTTAGATGCTATTTATATTATGTGTTTTGGATGTTAATGGGCTTTAGTTTACACTTTTATATTATTTTTGGGACTAACCTATTAACCGGAGGCTCAGCCCAAATTGCTGTTTTTTTGCCTATTTCAGTGTTTCGTAGAAAAGGAATATCAAACATAGTCCAAACGGAATGAAACCTTCGGGAACGTGATTTTTGGAACAAACGTGATCCAGGGGACGTGGAGTGGACGTCAAGCAATCAACGAGGCGGCCACGAGGCAGGAGGGCGCGCCCACTCCACCCTCGTGGGCCCCTCGTTGCTCCATCAACCTACTTCTTCCTCCTATATATATCCACATACCCCGCAAACATCTAGGAGCACCACGAAACCCTATTTCCACCGCCGCAACCTTCTGTACCCAAGAGATCCCATCTTGGGGCCTTTTTCGGAGCTCCGCCGGAGGGGGCATTGATCACGGAGGGCCTCTACATCAACTCCATGGCCTCTCCGATGATGTGTGAGTAGTTTACTTCAGACCTACGGGTCCATAGCTAGTAGCTAGATGGCTTTTTCTCTCTCTTTGGATCTTAATACAAAGTTCTCCTCGATTCTCTTGGAGATCTATTCGATGTAACTCTTTTTGCGGTGTGTTTGTCGAGATCCGATGAATTGTGGGTTTATGATCAAGTCTATCTATGAACAATATTTGAATCTTCTCTAAATTCTTTTATGCATGATTGGTTTATCTTTGCAAGTCTCTTCGAATTATTAGTTTGGTTTGGCCTATTAGATTGATCTTTCTTGCAATGGGAGAAGTGCTTAGCTTTGGGTTCAATCTTACGGTGCTCGATCCCAGTGACAAAAAGGGAAATGACACGTATTGTACTGTTGCCATCGAGGATAACAAGATGGGGTTTATATCATATTGCATGAGTTTATCCCTCTACATCATGTCATCTTGCTTAAGGCGTTACTCCGTTCTCATGAACTTAATACTCTAGATGCATGCTAGATAGCGGTCGATGTGTGGAGTAATAGTAGTAGATGTAGAATCATTTCGGTCTAGTTGTCTCGGACGTGATGCCTATATACATGATCATGCCTAGATATTCTCATAATTATTCGCTTTTCTATCAATTGCTCGAAGTAATTTTTTTACCCATCGTAATACTTATGCTATCTTGAGAGAAGCCACTAGTGAAACCTCTGGCCCCCGGGTCTATTTTCCATCATACAAGTTTCCAATCTACTTTATTTTGCTATCTTTTACTTTCAATCTATATCATAAAAATACCAAAAATATTTATCTTATTATTATCATATCTATCATATCTCACTCTTGCAAGTGGCCGTGAAGGGATTGACAACCCCTTTATCGCGTTGGTTGCGAGGTTCTTATTTGTTTGTTTAGGTATGAGGTGACTTGAGCGTGGTCTCCTACTGGATTGATACCTTGGTTCTCAAAAACTGAGGGAAATACTTATGCTGCTTTACTGCCCCACCCTTTCCTCTTCAAGGAAAAACCAACACAGTGCTCAAGAGGTAGCAATTACCAAAAAGGGGGAGATTGAAAGTGCAACTATCCCTGGGTGGTTTTGGTAATTCCTAACAACACATAGCCCATTGAGCTAATGCTATTTCAAGATAAATATTTCAGGAAAGCTCAATGTTTGGCATGGCATGGATTAGAAAGTGGACCCCTCAAAATACTAAGAACACATGTTGGCTCAAGCTCAAGACTCTACATTTTGCTTTTCGTGATCCAAGATTGCATTGAGTCCATAGGAAAAGCCAATACTATTAAAAGGGGATGAGGTGTTGCTTAATGAGTTACTTGCTCAAAATGCTTACTTATATGCTCCAAAACCCTCAACTACTTTCTCATATCCACATATGTCCCAAACCAAAAGTCAAACTCGGCCCCACCGAATTTTCCTACCCGGCGCCACCGAGTTCACTTGACATAGCCACTGCCACAAACCCTAGTCATTTTGGTCTCACCGAGATGGGATTGCAACCTCTTTGTTTCCCTTCGTAACATTTCGGTCCAACCGAGATGAGCGATCGGTCCCACCGAGATTGCAATGCAAACTCTTTGTTTCCCCTTTGTAACGTTTCGGTCTAACCGAGATGAGAGAATCGGTCCCACTGAGTTTGCATGACCAACTCTAGGTTTGTCTATTACCAAAATCGGTCCCACTGAGTTTGTGTAATCTGTCTCACCGAGATTACATTATGCACTAACCCTAATGGAATCGGTCCCACCGAAAATCCTAAGGTTCACATTTTGAACTAAATCAATCTGACCGAGTTTCATGATTCGGTCCCATCGAGTTCGGTGATTTGTGTGTAATGGTTAGGTTTTGTGTGGAGGCTATATATATCCCACAACCCACTCTTCATTCATGGAGAGAGCCATCAGAACATGCCTACACTTCCAACATATATTTTCTGAGAGAGAACCACCTACACTTGTGTTGAGGTCAAGATATTCCATTCCAACCACATAAATCTTGATCTCTAGCCTTCCCCAAGTTGCTTTCCACTCAAACCCTCTTTCCACCAAATCCAATCCTACGAGAGAGAGCTGAGTGTTGGGGAGACTATAATTTTAAGCACAAGAGCAAGGAGTTCATCATCAACACACCATCTATTACCTTTTGGAGAGTGGTGTCTCCTAGATTGGCTAGGTGTCACTTGGGAGCCTCCGTCAAGATTGTGGAGTTGAACCAATGAGTTTGTACGGGCAAGGAGATCGCCTACTTCGTGAAGATCTCCCCTAGTGAGGCAAGTCCTTCCTGGGCGATGGCCATGGTGGGATAGACAAGGTTGCTTCTTTGTGGACCCTTAGTGGGTGGAGCCCTCTATGGACTCACGCAACCGTTACCCTTCGTGGGTTGAAGTCTCCACCAACGTGGCTGTACGATAGAACCACCTATCGGAACCACGCCGAAAATCTCCATGTCTACATTGAGTTTTCTCCCTCCAAACTCCTCCCTTTACCTTCATATGCAATTGTTTTACATTCTGCTTCTATACTCTTAGACTTGCATGTGTAGGTTGTTTACTTGACTATTGCTAAGTTGCTAAAGTCAACCAAGACTTAAAATTGGGAAAAGGCTAGATTTTTATTTTGTCAAGTAGTCTAATCACTCCCCCCCTCTAGACATACTTTCGATCCTACAAGTGGTATTAGAGATTTGGTCTCCATTTGCTTTGATTTCCATAGATTTTGGTGATCATAGCCTTGCTTTCACAACCTAGGAGAGTATGGCGTCTAGCGAGGGAAATTACCACCGTAGAGGTCCTTACTTTGATGGTACCAATTTTGCTAGTTGGAAGCATAAGATGAAAATGCATATTCTTGGACATAACCTCGCCGTTTAGGCTATTGTGAGTATTGGCTTGGAAGGTGAATTCTTTGATGGGAGAGAACCGAACCATGAAGCTACCGCGGAAGAGTTTAAGATGTTGCAATACAATGCTCAAGCTTGTCATATTCTCTTCAACGGATTGTGCCCCGAAGAATTCAACAAAATCAGCTGTCTTGAGAATGCAAAGGAAATATGGGATACTTGGATTGATATGCACAAAGGTACCGACTCTGTCCAGGAATCCAAATTGGATGTGCTTCAAAGTCAACTTGACAATTTCAAAATGAAGGATGGTGAAGGTGTCGCTAAAATGTACTCTAGGCTTGCTCTCATCACAAATGAGATTGCCGTCTTAGGAAGTGAAGAGATGACCGACAGATTCATCATCAAGAAGATCCTAAGAGCCTTGGATGGAAAATATGATACCGTCTGCACATTGATCCAAATGATGCCCAATTACAAAGATCTCAAGCCAATGAAAGTCATTGGAAGAATTGTTGCTCATGAGATGTCACTTAAGGATAAGGAAGAGCTCCACAACAAGTCAAGTGGTGCTTACAAAGCCTCATGTGATGCTCCCACATCATCAAGTGAAAAACAAACCTTCAATAAAGAATTGAGCCTAATGGTGAAGAACTTTAACAAGTTCTACAAGAGTAGAAGCAAGGAAAGAAGTTCCAAGTCAAGGTCCTACAATGAAAAAAGATCTTCAAGTCGTGAACGTAAGTGCTACAATTGTGGAAGACCCGAACACTACTCCAATGAGTGTACAGCTCCCTACATAAGAAGAGAAGATTATCCCAAAAGAAGAAGTAGAAGAGAAGAATCACTACCTAGAGAGAGAAGGAGTAGAGATGACCGTTATGAACAAAGAACATTACAGAGAAGCAAGGATTCAGAAAGAAAGTACAAATCATCAAGGAGCTACACAAAACGAAGACATCAAGCTCATGTTGGTGAATGGGTCTCCGGCTCCGACTCCGACAATCACTCTGAAAGAAGTTACCACTCCGACTCCGAATACACTCAATATGAAGGTGTTGCCGGCCTAGCACTTGTGTCAACAAACTCCTACGACATATTTGACTCACCAAATGAAGGAATTGGAAGATGCTTCATGGCTAAAGGCCCAAAGGTATCACACCCCGAGTATGTTGATTTCAATAGTGATGAAGATGATTTGCTAGGTGATGATGATTTACTTGTTGACAACTCTAGTTATGAAAACTATGATGAACTTGCTATTAATCATGCTAATCAAGATAAAACGAATGACAATGATAATAAGGAGATTGAGCGTCTAACTAAAGAACTAAACACTCTTAAGTTAGCTCATGAAACTACCTTGGAAGATCATACAGAACTTTTAAAGACTCATGAGAAGCTACACTTTGAAAAGCTCAACCTTGAGCAAGAGCATGAGTTCTTAAAGGCAATCAATGATGATCTTCGCAAGAAAAGTTCTTCTTACATTGCCAAGCATTTACTGTTCTCTACTTACATGCCACAAGTTAAATCTAGCAACAAGAACAAGAAAGATTCTTCTTCTAGTAGTAACAATAATCATGCTAAAACCAATGTTGTTTCTTCTAGTAGTTCTCTTGATTCCATTAATGATTCTTGTCGGATGTGGAGTTCCGGATAACCCTTAAGGTTCAAACACTGGGGTGCGCGCGAAGTCTTTCCCTCCTACCGATCGACGCTCTAGCTTGCTAAGATCTTGCGAACGAACTCGACGAACTCACAACACAGAAAGACACGGGGTTTATACTGGTTTGGGCCACCGTTGTGGTGTAATACCCTACTCCAGTGTGGTGGTGGTGAATTGCCTCTTGGGCTGATGATGAACAATACAAGGGGAAGAACAGCCTCCCGAGGTTGAGGTGTTCTTGTGTGTATGAACTTGTGGTGTGTAGATTCCCTCAAGCTAAGATGAGATGCCCCTACTATGGTGGTGGCTAGTCCTATTTATAGAGGCCCTGGTCCTCTTCCCAAATATTGAGCGGGAAGGGAGCCAACAATGGCATGCTAATTTGAAGGGGGACAGCTAGTACAAGCTATCCTGACAAAAGCGGTCTTCGCCTGTGAAAGGCTCTGGTGGTGATGCCGTCTTGGGCTCCACAATGACCTCCGTCTTGCCGTCCTTATGGTCTTGGTCTCTTGCATCGAAATGGAAACCTTTGTCTGGTGCCTCGGTACTCCTCGCCTGTGCTTGCCTCCTTAGCACCAAAGAGGAAATGAGGACGCTGCGTGCACTGGCGCCCGCCTGGTGTTGTGCGTCATGGCTCACGTCACGAGAGTCTTGTGAGGTTCGCCCCGCCTTGATATCTCCGCTCCTCATGAGCCTGCCTGACCAGGCCGCTCCAGAGGAGGTCTTGCGTCGTCCGCCTCGCAAGGCTTGGACCCTCGCGAGGGTCTTGGGTGCCTTGTTGATGAAGATGGGTCGTACGGCCTGCTGGCTCAGCCACGCCGTGGGCCGCAGGCAGGTAGGTCTGGGGACCCCTGTTCCCAGAATGGCGATAGTAGCCCCCGGGCCAAAGGTGCGCGCGGGCTTGGCTTCGCGGCGAAGCCAAGGGTCAAGTTCGGAGCACCGCGGGCCCCAAAAGCCTGCGGCCTCGGTTGACGCGTGGCGGTTGATTGGACGTGGGCGTCTCCGCTTCCCCGTGTTGCCTTGGCAATTGCACGACTTGACAAGTCCCTGTGACATGTAAGGAAAACCATCATTACCTGCGATCGTGGGAGACGCCAGTTGGCCTTCTCTTGCTATAAATGAGGGAGGGGCGGAGCCCCCGTTGCCCATCTCTTCCTCGCTTGCCCGCTTCTCTGCTCCATTGCTTATGGCGCTGACAACAATGGCGCCCATCAGAAGGTTCTCCGCCGAAGGGAAAGGGAAAGCTCCCCGTGACGATCGAGGGCCACTTCCGCCGAAGAAGAGGTCGATTCATCACCGTGAAGAAGCGGCGATGCAAGTGGTGACGGGGCCTTAGTGCGAGCGGCCTCCATCTGGGTACCCTCTACCCTTGTATGCCCGAGCTGCGGACTCGGGAGGTAGGAGCGACGAGCAGAGCCGCCCACGCCACGTCCGGGGTTGCTGCGCCGCGACATCGCGTGCCGTTTCCCCTAGGGTCCACACCGCTGACTCTTCGCGCGAGTTGGTGTTGAGGGCGCCGATGCCACCAAGCTCCTGGATCCGCTTCCCGCGGTTCTTCTCTGAGGTGATGCCGCCGAGGGGGCCGCTCGAGCTCTGGCTGCAGCATGCTGACTGTAGTGCTCCGGCAACCGGAGCGGAGATCGAAGCGGTCCCCACCGGCAAGATCTTCATGACGCGCGGCTGGGGCGAGGTCGCACGGGTCTGTCGTGCGAGGGGCGCCCTCACGATGCACTTCGAGTACGACAGCGCCTCCACGCTCTTCTTCAAGGTTTTCAACATCGAGGGCCGCCGCCTGGAGTGCTGCTCCGGAGAGGAGCGCGAGGCTGATGTGCGCTCCGCTCGCGACCACTCTAGCAGCAGCATCCCTTGGGAGTCCAGCAGCTCTCCTGAGCTCTATGAGACTCTGGAGACGAGTGAAGACAGCTACGTGCCCCCAAGTTCTCGCTGCGCTCGGAGCAGGGTTGTGGCATCCGGCCGCCGCCGCTGATCTGGATGGAGTTGGCGCTGGCCTCCCGTGGCCCACTTGTAACACCCTCGATGCGGCTATATCTCCCACGTGTCGAAGCACGACTTAGAGGCATAACTGCATTGAAAGCAATGTCACAAGTGAGGTAATCTTCACACAACCCATGTAATACATAAGGGAAAGAGATACATAGTTGGCTTACAATCGCCACTTCACACAATTACATGAATAAAGCATTACATCAACCAAATACAAACAAGGCCCGACTACGGAGCCAAAATAAAAGAAGACTACCCCAAAAGCTACACAGATCCCCGATCGACCCCAATTGGGCTCCACTACTGATCAACTGGAAACAAAACAACATAAAGGACAAGATCTTCATAGAGCTCCTCCTTGAGCTTGGTTGCGTCATCTGCACGGTTCAATGGCACCTGGAAACTGGTTTTGGAAGTATCTGTGAGTCACGGGGACTCAGCAATTTCACACCCTCACGATCAAGACTATTTAAGCTTATAGGAAGGGTAAATGGTATGAGGTGGAGCTGTAGCAAGCGACCAACATATTTGGTGTCTAACATATACACAAAAGAGAGCGAGAAGAGAAGGCAAAGCACGTTCGAGAAACTATGATCAAGAAGTGATCCTAAAACAACCTATGTCAAACATAACTCCAACACCGTGTTCACTTTCTGGACTCCGCCGGAAAGAGACCATCACGGTTACACACATGGTTGATGTATTTTAATTAAGATCAACTTCAGGTTTTCTACAACCGGACGTTAACAAATTCCCATTTGCCCATAACCGCGGGCATGGCTTTCGAAAGTTCAAATCCCTACAGGGGTGTCCCAACTTAGCCCATCACAAGCTCTCCCGGTCAATGAAGGATATTCCTTCTAGCGGGAAGACCCGATCAGACTCGGAATCCCGGTTACAAGACATTTCGACAATGGTAAAACAAGACCAGCAACACCACCTGAATGTGCCGACAAATCCCGATAGGAGCTGCACATATCTCGTTCTCAGGGCACACTCAGATGAGCTCTCTATACAACTAAAACCAAACCTCGAGTTTCCCCGAGGGGGCGCTGCACAGGGCTCTAGTTTGGACCAACACTCAGAGGAGCACTGGCCCCGGGGGGGGGGGGTAAAATAATGATGACCCTCAAGAGCGCGACTCCCAAGGGAAAAGAAAAGGCTAGGTGGCGAATGGTAAAACCAAGGTTGGGCCTTGCTAGAGGAGTTTTATTCAAAGCGAACTATCAAGGGGTTCCAATTATAACCCAACCACGTAAGGAATGCAAAATCCGGGAACATAACACCGATATGACGGAAACTAGGGCGGCAAGAGTGGAACAAAACACCAGGCATAAGGCTGAGCCTTCCACCCTTTACCAAGTATATAGATGCATTAAATTAAATACGAGATATAATGTGATATCCCAACAAGTAAACATGTTCCAACAAGGAACAACATCTCCATGTTCCAACAAGGAACAAACTTCAATCTTCACCTGCAACTAACAACGCTATAAGAGGGGCTGAGCAAAGCGGTAACATAGCCAAAAAACGGTTTGCTAGGACAAGGTGGGTTAGAGGCTTGGCTTAACAATATGGGAGGCATGATAAGCAAGTGGTAGGTATCGCAGCATAGGCATAGCAAAAGAGCGAGCAACTAGCAAGCAAAGATAGAAGTGATTTCGAGGGTATGGTCATCTTGCCTGAAATCCTGCAAGGAAGAAGAACGAGTCCATGAAGAAGACAAACGGACGTAGGTCGAACGGGTCCTCACAAATGCGACATTATCGGAACCAACCCGAAGAAGCAACACCGGAAAGAAGCACACAACATAGTAAACAGCCAACACATGAACATGTCATGATATGCGGGATGCGGTATGTGATGCATATACAAGATTTGGAAAGGAATGATTGAACCTGGCCTCAAATTGGAAATCCAAGAGTGCCACTGGAAAGGTGAGGTGATTTCGGTTGAAATCAATATAAAGATCACCGGAATCGGATGCACGGTTTGGAAATGGCAAGCAAAACAAATATGGCACCGGTCTGCGATAAACATCAAGTGACCAACTAAATGCATCAAGATAAATATGCTACAGCACTCAAACATGACAACAAAATACATGGCAGGGATCCACTCATGAAGCTTGACAAAAGATGAACACTGAGCTACGGCTAATTCATCCATTAACAGGCTCAAACAAGCATGGCAAAAGTGCAAATGATAACAGGTTTCAGACTTACTGAAATTAACACAAGTCTGGGATTTATCATCAGGAAGCACACTTTAGAGCATGAAAACTACATGCTACAGGAACATATCATGGCAAAGCAAGGCACCGCATGAAGCTACTCAGAGCACTTAACAAAAGTCCCTTAGTGACCTTGAGCCAAAAGGGTTCAGAAAATACAGTTGCAGATACTGACTTAGTGAAAAACTGGAGCACGCAAAACAGTTAACGAGTAGGCATGTTTACGAGCTCGATGCACTCACTATAGAGCATGGCATGACAAACTAAGCATACACCCATCAAGAATACATGGCATAGAAGCTAGACATGGCAAGAATAATAACATAGCATGCACGGATCAATAGCAACATCCTCGGCAAAATCACTAAACATGTCAACAATCTGTCAGGATTCACGATATAGTAAAAGTAGAGCTCGACTGACTCAAGCTAGGGTGCTCCATAAATGCAAACAAAGACATGGATGGATAGAGCACCACAATGTTAACAATACACCCTTACTGATCATCCTCAAAAGAGGCACGGATCACTAGGAAACAACATGAACATATGGCATAATAACAAAAACAGGACAAGGACTTAGTGAAATTCTAAGTCCCTGAAATCAGCATTACCGATTACGCTACTTTGAAAGCTTGTGCTAGTCACCACAAACACCACAAAAATACATGGCAAGCACATCTGTAAAGATGGCATGGCATATAACAAAACACATGTAGAGCTCAGGATCATATCATGCACACATTAAACATGGCAAAAATGACAAATATCTATTTGATGAAACAGATCTACCAAATTACTCACATAGCCCTCTTCCAATGACATTTCGGACATCAAGATGAGCTCAAATGAAAATGATGCAGTGAGATGAAATGATGTACTCGTTGAGACGAACATATTGATATGCTACATGCGCAAAACGGAGCCATGGATGATGAGTTATGATGCGGTGAAAATGCATAAAATAACTGGGACTTAGTCGAAAATTAAACCTCTCCGAGAAAGTCAATGGGACCGGATGGAGCGGGATGGCAAGATCCGGATCGGGAGATGCGTGTTTGGATGGATGAATGGGTGGATCTGGTCCACCTTGCCCAGATCCGGTGAGGGGCGTCTCCGGCGAGGTGACGGCTGGGCAACGCCGGCGAGAGGCGTGGAGTCGCAGGCCAGCGTAGTGCGGACGCCGAGGCGGCAAAGAGCGGAGGAGGCGACGGCGCCGGTGAACTGATGCAGGGAGGCGGTGGCAAAACCGAGGCGCCGACGGGCGGCTGCCATGGCGCGGCGGCGCTGGAGGGCTCCGGCGAGAGCAGAGGAAGTCCGGCGAGGCATGGGAGGTCGAGGGAGGCCGGGATCCACTCGATCCGGTGGAGGACGAGGCTTGGGGAGGCGCGAGGGTCCTGGTGGCGAGCTCCGGCGAAGCAAAGACGAAGGTGGCCGGCGGAGCATGAGGGGACGGCGCGAGTCCGGGCGGCGGGCGCGCTCGCCGGCGGCGATGGCGGGCGGCGGCCGGAGGTAGGAGCTCGCCGGCGCCAGCGAAGAGAGGCGCGGACGGGCAGCGCGAGGGAAGCGGGCCGCGGGGGCCGGACACGGGCTCGCGGGCCTCGGGCGGCGTGGTGATGTGGGCACCGGGCGGGGCGAATGCCAGCCCGACACGTGGCGGCGGACGTCGCGGGCGGACACGTCCGTCGGCGGGAAAAATGTCCGGCAGGTGAGGGGAGAGAGGGGGCTAGGGTTTTGCGTGAGAATTTCGGGGGTGATCTATTTATAGAGGTAGAGGGAGCTAGGAGAGTCCAAATGTGGTGCGGTTTGTGGCCACGCGATCGTGATCGAACGACCGAGACGATGGAGAGGTCTTAGGTGGGTTTTGGGCCACTTTGGAGGGGGTGTTGGGCTGCAACACACACGAGGCCTTTTCGGTCCCTCGGTTAACCGTTGGAGTATCAAACGAAGTCCAAATGGCACGAAACTTAACAGGCGGTCTACCGGTAGTAAATCAAGGCCGCATGACAAGTCTTGGTCCAATCCTAAAACGTTTAACACCCGCACATGAAAAATAGGTAGAAAGGGACACTGGGTGACATAGGAGCGCCGGATTGCAAAACGGACAACGGGGAAAATGCTCGGATGCATGAGACGAACATGTATGCAAATGAAAAACACATGATGACATGATATGAGATGCATGACATGCAAGAAAAGACATGGCAACGTCGGAGAATAACTGGAAGACACCTGGCACATCGGTCTCGGGGTGTTACAACACTCCACCACTACGAGAGGATCTCGTCCCGAGATCGAGAATGGCACTGGAGGAACAACGGAAAAGAAAGAGAAGAGGTAAAACTAAGTTGCTCCTTTGACAAACAAGTGAAACCAAAGAACCTTAAAAAGGTTAATCCATATCGAGAAAAGAATACAATGGAGATAAATGAAGTTGAAAGCACTCCGTTAGCAAAGAGGAACAAGGAAGAACAATTTTGGGCAGCACTCCGGTTGAGAAGGGATGCAAGGCTTGATAAGATGAAAAGAACTTGAGCCGAGGGCACAACTCTCCGGTTAAATGGATAGGCATGAAAAGAATATGATCTTTGACAAAACGAGATGATGGGTGAAAAGAACAACGTCGCAATGCCTCCGGAAGAGAGAAATAGAATATAGATCATTGAAATAAAAGAATGGAGAAGAAAAGCCAACTTCTGCCACAAAAGAGTTTGACAAGGTATCCTTAGGAGAAGGGTCGAACGGAGTTGTTGGAACACCAACAACGAAAAGAATAAACTTGATATGGTCTTATGGAATACATCTAAAATTATGAGGTGACAACCTGCCACTCATGGAAAAAAAGAATTGGATTGATAAGAACAAGGAGACGAGAAGCTATCTCATCGGGAGGATAAATGAAGAACTTGGATCATTTATAAGCACCACAATTAGCAACAATCCTTAGGGAAGGATTTAGGTGAAATATAACCCAAGATAACTCCAATGATGAGATTGATGGATTTAAAATATCTCATTCTTAATAACATGTGAATCATAAAACATGAACTCAATTATCAAGAATGACATCACACCACCTCAAATGATACGGAAGAAAGAATTGCACTCCGGATAGCAAGATGAAGAATGCTTGAACTCCTCTGAAAAGAAACTTGATGAACACTTCGAGAAGGAATTAAATCCTTTAAGAACCATCATGTAGAGTCTCCATGAAGAACTCCGGTACAAAAAAAGGATGATGAAGACGGATGAAAAAGAAGTTGAGAACACAAAGTGAAACCTTGAAATGATTTAGATGGATCTCCGTGACGAAAAAATAATAATGAGAGAGCTTGGAACTCTAGGAAAAGAAAGATGAACAAATGAGATCAAGAATTTTGATGAACCTCCGGAATAAGGAATTAATCACTTGGATGAACAAGAATAAGAATTATGTTATGCTTATCCTTCACCAATTAAATTGATGACAATGAACGGATTTGGCATATTGCTTATTCTCGTAGAAAGGATTAAGATAGATATAGCACAAACTTAAGAAGGTCTTCGACGAACCACCGGTAGAATTAGGAAAGAACGAATGAGTTGATATGATAAGAAAGAAGAAAAAATCTTGAACGAACCACCGTAAGAATTGAAAATGAACGAAGAGAAGATAAGGAAAACACCGGGAAGAATTATAAAATGAACGAGGATGCTTGAGAGGATTTATATACATGAGAGCGAAGAGATCACGAGCCGATTAGAGATCACTTGAACGAAGCACCGGTAAGATTGAAGAATGATAACTGAAAGCTGAGAATGAATAAACCTAAATTGATGGACTCCAAATAGGTGAAAGGAATTCTCACAATCAAAACAATTATGAGAGGATGGCCTTGAACTAGAACCACGAATCTTGAAGAGAATGAAGCAAGATTGAAAGAAAAATTCTTCTTCGGTCTTCAGAATCTGAGAATTACGACGAGAAACACCACCATGAATTGTTGAGATACTTCGGAATGACGATTTTAAAGGTTGAACCAACGATGAAAATAAATGAAAGATCTTGGAGAAAGACATTTGACTGATGACAATTCATTCTTACGTCAAACTTCGAAAAGAATTTGATGGTAGCTCCGGGAAAATAGAAGAGTCAGGTAAGATCCTGGAAAAAGACCTGTGGGTTAGGGCCCACTCAAAAGAAACACCGTTGATGATTTAAAATATAGATTGCGCCGGTTGATTTAAATGGCTTGAATGAGATAACATCCTCGAAAGATCTTGAATGAAAGCAGAGTAGAAACATGAATCTTCGAAATATCTTGAGAACTCCAGAACAAAAGAATAGCAAGAAGTGGATGATTAAGAGGTGCACCGGCATGAGAAGGTATTTGAAACGAGGAAAAAGGGATATGAGATCAACACTGAAAGCTTGATTTGAAAACCACCGGAGATGAAAAGAATGAAAAAAATGATGAACTTGAGGCTCCGTAAGAATCTTCATGAGAAATCATCGGATAAGACATTGACGAAAAAGGAATGGAGAAGCTTCCCATCAATAAAAGGATACTTGAATAAGAAATCTGAGTCCTCGAAGAAGAAGGGGGGGGGGGGGGGGGAAAACAAAGACAACTTGGAACGGATGAAGCAAACAACGTTGAGAAGAACTGATAATTGATGTTGCGAATGTTGAAGTGATCGGATCCACTAGAAGAGAAACACACCGGTGAAAAGGATTTACATGACGAACTCGATGATGGAGAAGGGTTGGTATTCACATCGGAGTATGAGAACACCATTTGGGGAACGTATGGAATCAACACTTGACATTGAAGCAACTCGAATACCACAACTCAAAACAAAACAAAGGATTGGCTTGCAGAATAAGCCGGAACAAACATATGATAGAGATTTCGTCCGAAGTTTTCGTGGTGGGGCCTACACAGGCTCGATCGTACAACACCATCATGTACAAGGCAGTGCACATGACATACGAAGCGTCCCTGAGTCGGCATAGCCAAGGACTCTTTAAGACACAACGAGACCACTGTAAAACCAACCGTGGATAGGTGGACCACTAGACGTCCAAACCCAATTTCGTATCATACATCTGTCGGAAAGAAATCCTAGGAGCTACTTGAATTCCCACTTATAAACTCCAGAAATTTTCCCAGTTATGCAATCAGGTGTTGGGGAGACAGGGGAAGCATAATATCTCACCCAAAACTAGCAAATCCTACATCCAGCTGTATCCATCCTTCAACACATAACCAAGAAACCTTCGGAAATCGTCTACCTCAACCTTCGAAAAGCATCTGTTATACGAGTTATGGAAATACTCCTGAACTCCCGCCCCAGTACTGGGTGGCGTCGAGGTTATCTCACCAACAACTGCATAAAAAAGATTTTCGATGTCGGCGAAACTAATCTCAGGTATTCCAGAACTGCAACGATAAAATTGTGACGACAACACCTCGGAGCTCAACTCCCCGGGACACTGCCACAACCCCTAAATGATAGGAGGCACCAAGAACAATGTTCTCGTCACAAAACCATCGGAACGATTCCAAGATGCCCGCGTGATCCTAAAAAATTTTCTTAGTGAAATTTGAGAAGAGAAGAGTCAAAACTCTACGTCAGGATGCCTCACCAGAGCGACGAAGGGACTGGGGAGTAAAAAGAATTCCTAACTCTCCGATATATATAAACCTAAATGACTCAAAACATTTTTCTAGACTCAACAATGCCAGCTATTCGATCAAGCAGGGGGCTCCTAAGGTTGAGGAAGGCTCTGATTACCAACTTGTAACGCCCTCGATGCGGCTATATCTCCCACGTGTCGAAGCATGACTTAGAGGCATAACCGCATTGAAACCAATGTCACAAGTGAGGTAATCTTCACACAACCCATGTAATACATAAGGGAAAGAGATACATAGTTGGCTTATAATCGCCACTTCACACAATTACATGAATAAAGCATTACATCAACCAGATACAAACAAGGCCCGACTACGGAGCCAAAATAAAAGAAGACTACCCCAAAAGCTACACAGATCCCCGATCGACCCCAACTGGGCTCCACTACTGATCAACTAGAAACGAAACAACATAAATGACAAGATCTTCATCGAGCTCCTCCTTGAGCTTGGTTGCGTCATCTACATGGTTCAACGGCACCTGCAAACTGGTTTTGGAAGTATCTGTGAGTCACGGGGACTCAGCAATTTCACACCCTCGCGATCAAGACTATTTAAGCTTATAGGAATGGTAAAAGGTATGAGGTGGAGCTGCAGCAAGTGACTAGCATATTTGGTGTCTAACATATACGCAAAAGAGAGCGACAAGAGAAGGCAAAGCACGTTCGAGAAACTATGATCAAGAAGTGATCCTAGAACAACCTACGTCAAACATAACTCCAATACCGTGTTCACTTTCTGGACTCCGCCGGAAAGAGACCATCACGGTTACACACGTGGTTGATGTATTTTAATTAAGATCAACTTCAGGTTTTCTACAACCGGACATTAACAAATTCCCATCTTCCAATAACCGCGGGCACGGCTTTCGAAAGTTCAAATCCCTGCAGGGGTGTCCCAACTTAGCCCATCACAAGCTCTCATGGTCAATGAAGGATATTCCTTCTAGCGGGAAGACCCGATCAGACTCGGAATCCCGGTTACAAGACATTTCGACAATGGTAAAACAAGACCAGCAACACCGGCCGAATGTGCTGACAAATCCCGATCGGAGCTGCACATATCTTGTTCTGAGGGCACACTCAGATGAGCTCTCTATACAACTAAAACCAAACCTCGAGTTTACCCGAGGGGGCGCTGCACAGGGCTCTAGTTTGGACCAACACTCGGAGGAGCACTGGCCCGGGGGTTAAAATAATGATGACCCTCAAGAGCGTGACTCCCAAGGGAAAAGAAAAGGCTAGGTGGCGAATGGTAAAACCAAGGTTGGGCCTTGCTGGAGGAGTTTTATTCAAAGTGAACTATCACGGGGTTCCCATTATAACCCAACCACGTAAGGAACGCAAAATCCGGGAACATAACACCGATATGACGGAAACTAGGGTGGCAAGAGTGGAACAAAACACTAGGCATAAGGCCGAGCCTTCCACCCTTTACCAAGTATATAGATGCATTAAATTAAATACGAGATATAATGTGATATCCCAACAAGTAAACATGTTCCAACAAGGAACAAACTTCAATCTTCACCTACAACTAACAACGCTATAAGAGGGGCTGAGCAAAGCGGTAACATAGCCAAACAACGGTTTGCTAGGATAAGGTGGGTTAGAGGCTTGGATTAACAATATGGGAGTCATGATAAGCAAGTGGTAGGTATCGCAGCATAGGCATAGCAAAAGAGCGAGCAACTAGCAAGCAAAGATAGAAGTGATTTCGAGGGTATGGTCATCTTGCCTGAAATCCTGCAAGGAAGAAGAACGAGTCCATGAAGAAGACAAACGGATGTAGGTCGAATGGGTCCTCACAAACGCGACATTATTGGAACCAACCCTAAGAAGCAACACCGGAAAGAAGCACACAACATAGTAAACAGCCAACACATGAACATGTCATGATATGAAGGATGCGGTATGTGATGCATATGCAAGATTTGGAAAGGAATGATTAAACCTGGCCTCAACTTGGAAATCCAAGAGTGCCACTGGAAAGGTGAGTTGATTTCGGTTGAAATCGACATAAAGATCACCGGAATCGGATGCACGGTTTGGAAATGGCAAGCAAAACAAATATGGCACCGGTCTGCGATAAACAACAATTGACCAACTAAATGCATCAAGATAAATATGCTACAGCACTCAAACATGACAATAAAATACATGGCAGGTATTCACTCATGATTCTTGACAAAATATTAACACTGAGCTACAGCTAATTCATCCATTAACGGGCTCAAACAAGCATGGCATAAGTGCAAATGATAACAGGTTTCAGACTTAGTGAAATTAACACAAGTCTGGGATTTATCATCAGGAAGCACACTTTAGAGCATGAAATCTACATGCTACAGGAACATATCATGGCAAAGCAAGGCATGGCATGAAGATACTCAAAGCACTTAACAAAAGTCCCTTAGTGACCTTGAGCCAAAAGGGTCCAGAAAATACAATTGCAAGCATGTGAACATGGCAAAAACATTAACAGATACAGACTTAGTGAAAAACTGGAGCATGCAAAACAGTTAACGAGTAGGCATGTTTACGAGCTCGATGCACTCACTATAGAGCATGGCATGACAAACTAAGCATACACCCATCAAGAATACATGGCAAGAACAACAACATAGCATGCACGGATCAATAGCAACATCCTCGGCAAAATCACTAAACATGTCAACAATCTGCCAGGATTCATGATATAGTAAAAGTAGAGCTCGATTGACTCAAGCTAGGTTGCTCCATAAATGCAAACAAAGACATGTATGGATAGAGCACCACAATGTTAACAATACATCCTTACTGATCATCCTCAAAAGAGTCATGGATCACTAGGAAACAACATGAACATATAGCATAATAACAAAAACAGGACAAGGACGAATTCTAAGTCCCTGAAATCAGCATTACCGATTACGCTACTTTGCAAGCTTGTGCTAGTCACCACAAACACCACAAAAATACACGGCAAGCACCTCTTTAAAGATGGCATGGCATATAACAAAACACATGTAGAGCTCGGGATCATATCATGCACACATTAAACATGGCAAAAATGACAAATATCTATTTGATGAAACATATCTGGCAAATTACTCACATAGCCCTCTTCCAACGACATTTCAGGCATCAAGATGAGCTCAAATGAAAATGATGCAATGAGATGAAATGATGTACTCATTGAGATGAACATTTTGATATTCTACACGCACAAAACGGTGCCATGGATGATGAGTTATGATGCGGTGAAAAATGCATTAAATAACTGGGACTTAGTCGAAAATTAAACCTCTCCGAGAAAGTCAACGGGACCGGACGGAGCGGGATGGCGAGATCCGGATCGGGAGATGCGCGTTTGGATGGATGAATGGGTGGATCTGGTCCACCTTGCCCAGATCTGGCAAGGGGCATCTTCAGTGAGGTGACGGTGGGGTGGCGCCGGCGAGAGGCGTGGAGGCGCAGGTCGGCGTAATGCGGACGCCGAGGTGGCGAAGAGTGGCGGAGGCGACGGCGCCGGCGAACTGATGCAGGGCAGCGGCGGCGAAACCGAGGCGCCGGCGGGCGGCTGCCATGGCGCGGCGGCGCTGGAGGGCTCTGGCGAGAGCGGAGGAAGTCCGGCGAGGCATGGGAGGTCGAGGGAGGCCGGGATCCACTCGATCCGGTGGAGGACGAGGCTTGGGGAGGCGCGAGGGTCCTGGCGGCGAGCTCCGGCGAAGCAACGACGAAGGCGGCCGGCGGAGGACGAGGGGACGACACGAGTCCGGGCGGCGGGCGCGCTCGCCGGTGGCGATGGCGGGCGGCGGCCGGAGCTAGGAGTTCGCCGGCGCGGGCGAAGAGAGGCGCGGGCGGGCGGCGCTAGGGAAGCGGGCTGCGGGGGCCGGACACAGGCTCGCGGGCCTCGGGCGGTGCGGCGATGTGGGCACCGGGCGGGGCGAATGCCAGCCCGACACGTGGCGGCGGACATCGCGGGCGGACACGTCCGTCGGCGGGAAAAATGTCCGGAGGGTGAGGGGAGAGAGGGGGCTAGGGTTTTGCGTGAGAATTTCGGGGGTGATCTATTTATAGAGGTAGAGGGAGCTAGGAGAGTCCAAATGAGGTGCGGTTTTGGGCCACACGGTCGTGATCGAATGACCGAGATGATGGAGAGGTATTAGGTGGGTTTTGGGCCACTTTGGAAGGGGTGTTGGGCTGCAACACACACGAGGCCTTTTCGGTCCCTCGGTTAACCGTTGGAGTATCAAACGAAGTCCAAATGGCACGAAACTTGACAGGCGGTCTACCGGTAGTAAATCAAGGCCGCATGACAAGTCTCGGTCCAATCCGAAAACGTTTAACACCTGCACATGAAAAAGAGGTAGAAAGGGACACCGGGTGACATAGGAGCGCCGGATTGCAAAACGGACAACGGGGAAAATGCTCGGATGCATGAGACAAACATGTACGCAAATGAAAAACACATGATGACATGATATGAGATGCATGACACGCAAGCAAAGACATGGCAACGTCGGCGAATAACTGGAAGACACCTGGCACATCTGTCTCGGGGCGTTACACCACTGTTGATGATGGTGTCCGCCATGGAAGGATGTAGATAGGATTCCCCTTAGCATCAGCTTTTGTTTCCTGCGAAGAATCATGAATCACCTCATGGGGTCATGTAAGGATCTGCAATGCCTTTATACTTATCTTCCTTGTTATGAAGATTTGATGAACGCGCGTCCCGTTAAGGCTCGGTCCCCCCTTTCTTTCCTCGCGATAGCTTGTTGCTCTACGCTGACGGGTCCCGGTCCCAAGGGAGCTACAACCGTTGCTGGTATGCTAGGTCGCGATGCCGTGGTCAAGGCCAGGAGGTGCGCGGCCCGAGGTCCAGTAAGAGCCCCTGGGGCACGATGCTCAGGAGGTCCCCCTTAGCGCCCAAGCGGCCATGGTAAGGAAAGAAAGGAAGATGACTTGGCCGCAACGGGGTTGCACGCATGGTGTGAGCAACTACTAGGCCCAAATATTTAGCTGATCCAAAGGCGAGACTTATCTTGCTGACTTTGCGGTGATTCCTGATGTTGCGCTAGAGCTGCGCGCCAACTTATGCGACATAGCTAGGCCGGTCCATACGAGTTTTCCTTCTCCCGAGCTCTTCTTCGTGCTCTACGTCCTCAGGTCCCAGCCCTCGAGTGAGCTCAGCCGCCACTGGTATGCCAGGTCGTGATGCCGTGGTCAAGGCCAGGGGTGAGGGCTGGAGAGCTAGTAAGAGCTCCTGAGTCACGATGCTCATGAGCCCCCCTTTTAATGCGCCAGCGAATCGCACGAGAGAAAAGGAGACTCGCGGTGCCGCCTGCTATCCTTCCCGCAGGGTCCTTGTGGACAGGCACAAGAAGAAACATGGTTTGCGGTTACTGCCACCTGCCTGCCACTGGTTGGTCCAGAGGAAGTGAAGGCACTGAGGGCCTGGTGAGGTGACGTGCGCGGGGTGTGCTGCGAGCCAAAGCTCACCGCTTAGATTTGTCAACATGGCAGGGACGGGCCCATGCACCAGCGCCGTGCCTGCGAGGAGGCCCCGTGGGAGGCGATGATCGAGCAGGTGATAACCGTAGGCAGGTTAAGCAGGGAGAGCAGATCAACTTAGGTAAATGCAGGAAGATACATGCCACCGGGTCCGGCCCGAGCGGCTTGGGGATGATGCAGCCCGAGGGGCGCCCCCAGCAAGGTAAGCTAAAGACTTAAGCAAAAGGGATACATGCCACAGGGACGGACCCGTGTGGCCTGGGAATAATGCAGCCCGAGGGGCGCTCCCAGCTTAAATGAACTTGGAAGATGTCACCTAGTTCTGTAGACGAAGTAGAGTTGGTGCAGCTGAAGCCACAAATTGAAGGAATGGCCCCTCATGAGCCACCGGGACCCTGAGCCTCGGGAGGCTCTGGGGGCTCAGGAGGTTTCCTGAAGACCGTCCCCACTTCCTCCAGAACAGCGTGGAACCTGGCCTCCTGAGCTGCCAGGACTTGTTGCACGTTGCGTTGATAGGCCGACGCCACGCTCGGCAGGACGAAGGGCATGCGAACGTAGCTGTGTGGCGGACCCTCACAGCGGCCCGCACGTGATGGCCAGAAGCGTTCCTGAGATGTGGCCCTGTTGAGCCCTGGGACATCGATGCAGACACGCAGCCCGGCATCCTCACCTGGATGGGGGGTTGCGCCTTGTGAGCGGCTGTGGCCGCACATGGCTCTTGCTTCTTGTAGTTCCTGGGTGGTCTTGGTGATGAACTCCTAGGTGGTGGGCACTCCTTGCCCTGTGCTCTCCTGAGGAAAGTGTGCCGTGAAGCACGCTTCCAAGTGGTGCCCAAGCACCTCCCTCATGAGGTTGGCAAGGTCTGAGGCTCTCCAGGAGAGAGCCCCCAAGTCCTGCCTGAGGAGGGCACCGGGCGCACTTTCCTATGCGGTGGAGGGAGGCGCCCCTGGAGCAGGCGCTGATCCTGACGAGGCTCCTGATGCGACGCCATCTTCTTGGGGTCCTGTGCGGCGCGGCAGCTTCTTCTTGGGGATGGTCTCCGAAGGGCCTTCACTTCTGCTGTCAGGGTTGTCGATTGCTGTGGCTTGGAAGGCACGCTCAAGGGAGCACACCGCATCCCTTTCTTCACATGGGACCATGATGACTCCCCTGCTTCCTGGCATCTTGAGAACGTTGTAGCCGTGATTAGTGACTGCCATGAACTTGGCCAGGGCTGGATACCCGAGGATGGCATTGTACGACAGGCAGATGTGCGTGATGTCGAAGTTGATGAGCTGGGTGGTGTAGTTCTTGCGCGCCCCGAAGGTGACAGGCATGTGGACTTGCCCTATCAGTGTGGTGGAACCGTCAGTCACTCGTGAGAAAGGCTTGGTTGGCTGGAGCTGCTCATAGGGTACTTGGAGGTTGTCGAACGTGTCGACGGATAGGACGTTGAGCCCTGCGCCGCCGTCGATGAGAGTCTTGGTGACTTGCACATTGCTGATGACAGGGGAGCACAGCATAGGGAGTGCGCCAGCGGTGGCTACGCACTTGAGCTGGTCTGCCGAGTCGAAGGTGATGGCGCATTGGGACCAGCTGAGCGGGCGCGTGGCCTCGAGCTTGGGGAGCACCGCGTTCACCTCGCGAGCGAATTGTTTGAAGATGCGCTGAGAGGCTGGGGCCTGAGCACCGCCCAAGATGTAAGCGATCGCACGCGGCTCCTCGAAGCCCCCATCCCCCTCGTCCTAGTGGTGGTCGTCGTTCCTTCTCGGTGGCGGCAACGGGGGAAGACCGGCATTGCCCTGGGGGCGATCCTCACGAGGCGGGTCCCTCCAGGCACCCTCGCGAGGTTGGTCCTGCCAGCGGTCCTCACGAGGCTGGTCGCGCCACTCCTGGCGAGGGCCATGGTCTTCCTAGCGTCCGCCTCCGCGTCCTCCTCCGCCGCCATAGCCCCGGTCGTTGCGCTCGGGGCGTCGACCGTAGTGTCCTTCCCGTATGGCTCTGAGCTCTTGGCAGTCGCTGCTGTTGTGGGTGTTCAGGTTGTGGAAGGCGCAGAACGGTCGTCCGTTCTTGGACGACTCGGGCTAATCTCTGCCTCGCTTGGTGTTGGGCTCCGCTGCAAGCACTACTGCCTCTTTGCGCTTCACGTCCTTGGCCTTGGCCTTCTTCTCCTTCACTCCTGTAGCTGGCAGCTCAAGGAGAGAGAGGCTCCCCTCCTCAGCTCTTGCGCACTTGGTCGCCAGGTTGAACAGCTCCTGAGATGTGCAGAGCTCCTCGTGGATAGCAAGCTCTTCCTTCATCTTGACGTCGCGGACGCCGTTGGAAAACGCGGAGATGATGGCCTCGTCTATGACCTTGGGGATCTTGAGGCGGGTGTTGTTGAAGCACTAGATGTACTTCTGGAGGGTCTCTCCTGGCTGTTGCTTGATGCTGCGTAGATCGCCCGCGGCCGGTGGGCAATCGCGAGTGCCCTAGAAGTTGGCGACGAAGCGGTCGCGCATCTCGTCCCAGGAGGAGATCGAGCCGTGCTGCAGGTTCAGGAGCCAGGAGCGGGCCCCATCCTTGAGAGCCATGGGAAACCAGTTCGCCATGACTTTTTCGTCGCCGTTGGTCACTTCAATGCTCAACTCATAGAGCTGCAGGAACTCCGCGGGGTCGGCGGTGTCGTCGTATCGAGGAGGTAGGTCTGGCTTGAACTTGCCCAGCCAGGCGACGCTACGCAGTTCGGGGGTGAAGGCACGGCAGGCAGCCATGGTCGCCGGGGCCCGCTTCTGAGGCAGAGCTTCGTCTTGGCGAGGTCCGCGCTGCGCCACTGCAGGCGGCACGCGGTCCTGACGAGGTGGTGCGGGGAGCCGGTGCAGCTTCTCGCGGCCGCGGGATTTCTTGGCAGCTTCTTTCTTCACGCGCGGGCGCCGGGCAAGGTGGATCATGCCGCGGAGGCGCGCGCCTTGGTGCCAAGGCACCGTCTTGGGGTCGAGGCGGTCGAGGCATGACATGAGCCCCGTCGCCCGCGGCTGGTTGAGGGGGAGGCAGAGAGTGGGACGACATCGGAGAGCCCCCTGCGGCAGGAACGAGCTCGGCGACGCGGTCAAGCCACTCCTGATAGAGGTCGTCGACGGGGCAGTAACACAGGAGCTCATTTGCCGCGATGAGCGCAGCCCGTGCCTCCATGGGAGCACGGTGCGCGTGAGACGAAGAACCAGCAGGGGTGAGTGATGGAGTAGCGGCGCGGCCGTCCTGCCGCACTGAAGGATGCAGCGAGGACGCATGCTGCTCGTTCCCCGCCGGGCCGGTGGCAGCGTTGGCGGCGGGAGACGGAGAACGACGAGGCGGCCCGCCAACGGGAGCTGTCTGAGCGACGCGGGCGGCGAGGGAAGCCCGACGCTCAGCTCGAGCATGGCGAGCATCCGCCATGGAGACGACAGAGCGACGGAGCGACGAACTGATGGAAGGGAAGCTATGGCGCACCCCTACCTGGCGCACCAAATGTCGGATATGGGGTTCTGGCTAACCCTTAAGGTTCGAACACTGGGGTGCGCGCGAAGTCTTTCCCTCCTACCCATTGACGCTCTAGCTCGCTAAGATCTTGCGGATGAACTCGACAAACTCACAACACAGAAAGACACGGGGTTTATACTGGTTCGGGCCACCGTTGTGGTGTAATGCCCTACTCAAGTGTGGTGGTGGTGGATTGCCTCTTGGTCTCATGATGAACAATACAAGGGGAAGAACAGCCTCCCGAGGTTGAGGTGTTCTTGTGCGTATGAACTTGTGGTGTGTAGATTCTCTCAAGCTAAGATGAGATACCCCTACTATGGTGGTGGCTAGTCCTATTTTATAGAGGCCCTGGTCCTCTTCCCAAATATTGAGCGGGAAGGGAGCCAACAATGGCGGCTAATTTGAAGGGGGGGCAGCTAGTACAAGCTATAGTGACAAAAGCGGTCTTCGCCTGTGAAAGGCTCGGGTGGTGACGCCGTCTTGGGCTCCACGATGACCTCCGTCTTGCCGTCCTTTTGGTCTTGGTCTCATTGCACCGAAATGGCAACCTTTGCATGGGGCCTCGGTACTCCTCGCCTGTGCTTGCCTCCTTAGCACCAAAGAGGAAATGAGGATGCTACGCACGTTGGCCCCGCTTGGCGCCCGCCTGGTGTTGTGCATCATGGCTCATGTCATGAGAGTCTCGTGAGGTTCGCCCCGCCTTGATATCTTTGCTCCTCGTGAGCCTGCCTGACCAGGCCGCTCCAGTGGAGGTCTTGCGTCGTCTGCCTCACGAGGCTTGGACCCTCACGAGGGTCTTGGGTGCCTTGTTGACGAAGATGGGTCATACGGCCTGCTGGCTCAGCCACGCCGTGGGCCGCAGGCAGGCAGGTCTGGGGACCCCCGTTCCCAGAACACCGACAATTATCTTAGCCAAGTTACACTTGAGCAAGAAAATAGCTTATTGAAGTGAATTATAGAGAAAGGTGTTTACAAGAGTCATGCCGGAAACAAGCAATTTGAGGAAATTGTACGCAAGCAAGGAATACACCGGAAGAATCAAGGTGTTGGTTTTGAACAAAAGTTCAATGCCAATGGAGTTGAGTGGGAAGAAGATCAATACCCCAAGACGAAGTTTGTTCCTCAAAAAGAGAAGTATGATCCTACTTCTTTCCAAGGAACACAAGCTCAAGATGATCTTCCACCACAAGACCAGAAGCTAAAGGGCAAGGACAAGCTTCAAGAGGAGATTGATGCATTTGAAGAAGCCCCTAAGTCATTGGTCAAGTGGGTTCCCAAGACTACATCAAGTTCTACTTCATAAAGTATGACTACAAGTCCAAGGATTCCCATCAAGATGGTGTGGATCCCAAAGAAGAAGAACTAGAGAGTTCTTGAGGGTGACTCCGCCAACAAACTTCACTCATATCATTTTGGCCAGGACAAGTGCAAACAACTTCCATATCTTGCACTAGTTCAAGGAGTCACAAACCCTCTTGTTGGTAAGACAAGGGACAAGGTAACCTAATGCACTCATGGACATCATCTCATGTGAATATCACTCTATGTCTATGGATCACCTTGTTTGTTCCTTGTGGGACTAACCCATGTAGGTATTGAAAGTGTAACTCACTCCAAAGGATTGCTACGAATGATCTACATCAACTTTGAGCACCTACATCTTCAACACCTACATGAAGTCATCATTGACAAAACCCAAGGTTAGTTCATCCCTCCTAGGGGGGATATCACATCTAGAGGGAGCTTTACTCTAATCAATTGAGCTAAAGCAACTCCAACGATGTGAACACAACAATGCATTATGTAAAAGTGGTAACCCCACTTATTCTTAAACGATGAGTATGACCTATGACCAAATGTTCTCATTTGACTCCTCTGTCAATATACTCATATACAGATGACCTAGTCATCGCCAAATTGCTTGATAGATGCTAGAATGATTGTGCATTCTTTGCCACATATTTCATTTGCCATCTTATTGTGTGAGCATGTGGTTGCATATTTTACTCATTCGAGGACATCCATTTGTTGCCTCGATTGCTTGGCTTTTTCTCTTTTGCAAAAAGGATGGACAAGAATGCCTAAGGACTTCCTCTAGCTATCTATGCTTTTATCATCTCAAACTCTATTCATGCTACATCACAAAGTTTGATCAAGTCAGATTCGAACCACTCTGTGTGAGGAGCACTCGGAGTCCCCGATTCGTCATAGACTTAAACTTCCAAAACCTCTTTGTGCATTTAGGTATGACCGAGTCATCCATTCCGGTCACACCGAGATCACTAAGTTGATCTAGGTTTTCAATCTTGGTGCAACCGATTTGAACTTTTCGGTCACACCGAGTTGCAGTAACCGCTTGCGATTCTGCATCTTGGTGCCACCGAGTTGTTCCACTCAGTCACACCGACAGGGTCGGGATATATACCCACAGGTGAGATTTTGGAAATTTCTTCAAACTCCTTAGCCCGCGCCTGTGTCCTGATTTGCCTCCTCAAGTCTCCGAATCGTCTCCTCGCCGCCAGTGACCTCCCACCGCTGGTTTCCATCACCGTCAACGGAAATCTGCTCGGCCGTTGTCGCCGTAGTGAACTCCCGCCGAACTAGGGTATGGGTTCGACCCTTGTGCTATTATTTCACCTCTGATTCGTAGCACATTATTTTGCCATGATCCTTACCACGTATGCAAACACTCTATCCACTGAAAACATCCTTTAGGTTAGGTTTGATTTGAAAATTTAGGGTTAGGTCTCCGCTGAACTCATCTCGGGCCGACCGAGTTGTAGAAATCGGTCTCACCGATTTGGGTTAGGCCATAGCACTTGCAAATTTTGGTCTGACCAAAGACTGCAAATCGGTGTGACTGAGTTTGATTCACTTTGAAACCCTAGCAGTCTCGGTGCCACCGAACTGTGACTAGGTCTGACCGAATTCACTAGTTTAGGTTCCAAAAGCTGCTTCGGTATCACCGAGTTTACAAATCGGTAGCTCCGAAATGCTTTCTGTGGAGAACTAAAACTAAGTTTTTAAGTCATATGTTTTGCAAAACCTCTGCACTTTGTGATGCTCATCCACTCTATCTCATCTACATCTATTCACAGGGTCTGTTGTCAGTGAGTTTGTAGAGATGTCTGATCAGAGTGACAGTCAGAACAGGTCTGAGGAACATGTGCAACTGAGTGAGGGTTCAGATCCCTTGAGCACTTATGATGATGGTAGTAGGAGCACTCCCAGCAACTTGCCAAAGGCAGCCACCAGATCTAGGAAGAAGAGAACCTCAGAATCTGAGGATGAGGATTATGTTGCCACTGAGGAGGAAGTAAGCTCCAAGAAGAAGGTGCTGAAAAAGGAGTATGCCACAGCTGCTACAGTTAAGCCAGGAATGAATAAGAAGGTTCCAGCAAATAGAATTCCTATGTCTAAGGCCAGAGCCTCTACTCAAGAGACAATGGAGTTCACTCTTGAACCCAAAGAAGGTGGAGAAGGCAATAAAAGGAAGGAGAGGATCAAGAAGACCATTGTTAGAGTCATTGGCAAGACCTCCATGATGAGAGATCCCTCTGAAGAAGAGGAAGAGGAAGAGGATGCTGCACCAGCACCCAAAGCTCAGAAGCTTCTGGGAGATGCTATAAAGTCTGGGGATGCTCCATCAAAGCCCAAGACAGCTCCCAAAGCTCTAGCACAAAAGCCCAGTAAGCCCAAGAGGAACACCAGAAGTATACCTGCTGAAGAAAAGAACAAGGCCCCGGTGCCTCAGGCTGAAGAAGAAGAAGATGAGTCTCGTATTTTTAGAAAATTGAAGCCCAAGATTCCATACCACAATGATGCTCATCCAGTCGCTGAGAACATGCACATCAGGAAAGATTCAAGGCTGAGATTGTGGAGACAGTCTAATCCCTATGCTGTGAGGAGGAGGACTGCAGTTTCTTCCGGTTTCATACAAAGGAACAACAAGACTTTTATGGAACTATTTTGCTTGACAAGAAGCCCATTGTCTGTGACATGAGATGGGTTGATTGGGAATTCAGCCAGGAGAATGAAGATCACTTCCCAGGAGTTTATGACAGCTTCAAAGCATGTGGAGTAGATGAGTTTGTTGGACAGAAGCTCACAAAATGGAATGATGATCTGATCATGCAGTTTTACTCCACTACTCACTTTTACCCAGAAGGGAAGACCATTTGGACGTCAGAAGGTACTAGGTACCAGTCCACAGTTGAAGAATGGGAAAAAATTGATAAATGCCCCAGAAGAACATGAAGATGACGTGGGTGTGTATGCCAAGAAGAAGAAGGACCACAACACTATGGCTAACATGTACAAGGAGATCGCAGATAAAGCTTTGGAGACTCACAAGCTTGGATCTGTACATTTCTTGTTGTCTGGTCTGCCTACTATCAACTGGATCCTAAGGCGCACTCTGCTACCCAAGTCAGGAGATCACAAGATGATCAGAGGGCACTCTATGAATCTGCTACAGCTTTTTGATGTCCCTCAGAAGTTCACGGTCATGAGTCTGATTTTAGAGACAATCAAGAGGACTACTACTAACCAGAAGAAAAGCTGTCGGTATGCTCCACACATTCAGGAGCTCATCAACTCCAAGATGGGCACAGGAACATATCTGCTGGATAAGGAGCATCTACCCCTTTATCCTGATTTTGAAGATAATATTGTTGTGATGAATGAGGAGGAACCATCATCAGTTCAAGCACAGGAGAAAAGAGCCAATCCAAAGGCTGAGAAAGCTGCCAAGATGCCAAGTGTTGAAGAGGCATCTCAGGTTTTCCTGAAGAGCAAGCAAGATCAACTTGCATATCTGATCCAGTCTACACCGAGGATCGAGAAGGGCTTGGCCACCCTGACTCAAAACCAGGAGAGCTTGGAGAGGATCATAGAGACTGAATTTTATGATCTTGATCTGAAGGTAACTGAGATTCAAACAACAGTTGAGCAGCTTCAGGAGGAAGCAGAAGAGAAGAGAGGCAAGGCAACCACAGATGCATTTCAGCAAGTGCCAAGGATTCAGAGGTCTGCTGCCGTGCCAGTGACAAATTGTAGAGCTACAGCATCACCACCAGCAGCTACAGCTCCAGTGCCACCTCGAGCAGCCACTCCACCAGCTCCAACTACATCAACAGATGCCTTCGTCCTTGGAGGTCTCTCTACACCACCTCACGAAGACCAAGCCTGAGAGATGCATAGCACTATGCATATTTGAACTTTTTGGTAACTTGTTGCCATAGGGGGAGAAATATGTATAGATCATAGGCTTCGAGAGAGTGTTTTGTGTCTTTGCCTTTGGTTGAACTTTTTATTGTGTGAGATACTTTATGTACTTGTGTGAGATACTTGTGTGATCATGTGATTGATCATTTTCTACCTTAATGCTTGTTTAGATGATACTATCTTTTATATCCATATATGATCATTCACTTGCTTGGTGATGAGTGCATGCTTTTAATTTCTATCATTTTGAGCGCTCCACCAAGATGTATGTGACATGGAAGAGTAACCCATGATCCTAATCAATTATGCATTTGCATTCAGAAGCAAATTTTAAATAATGCACAAATTTAGGGGGAGCTCTTGCTTATCACATACTTCTCAAAGCGACGATGTTTTACAATCTTATTATCATCTGTCGAAGCTTTGATCTATATGTTGTCATCAATTACCAAAAAAGGGGGAGATTGAAAGTGCAACTATCCCTGGGTGGTTTTGGTAATTCCTAACAACATATAGCCCATTGAGCTAATGCTATTTCAAGATAAATATTTCAGGAAAGCCCAATGTTTTTGGCATGGCATGGATTAGAAAGTGGACCCCTCAAAATACTAAGAACACATGTTGGCTCAAGCTCAGGACGCTACATTTTACTTTTAGTGATCCAAGATCACATTGAGTCCATAGGAAAAGCCAATACTATAAAAAGGGGGTGAGGTGTTTCTTAATGAGTTACTTGCTCAAAATGCTTAGTGATATGCTCCAAAACCCTCAACTACTTTCTCATATCCACATATGTCCCAAACCAAAAGTCAAACTCGGCCCCACCGAATTTTCCTACAAGACGCCACCGAGTTCACTTGACATAGCCACTGCCACAAACCCTAGTCATTTCGGTCTCACTGATAGGGATCTCGGTCTCACCGAGATGGGATTGCAACCTCTATGTTTCCCTTCGTAACGTTTCAGTCCAACCGAGGTGAGCAATCGGTCCCACCAAGATTGCAATGCAAACTCTCTGTTTCCCCTTTGCAACGTTTCGGTCTAACCGAGATGAGCGAATCGGTCCCACTGAGTTTGCCTGACCAACTCTATGTTTTCCTATTACCAAAATCAGTCCCACCGAGTTTGTGTAATCGGTCTCACCGAGATTACGTTATGCCCTAACCCTAATGGAAGCGGTCCCACAGAGTTGACATGTCGGTCCCACCGAAAATCCTAACGTTCACATTTTGAACTAAATCGGCCTGACCGAGTTTCACTATTCGGTCCCACCAAGCTCGGTGATTTATGTGTAACGGTTAGATTTTGTGTGGAGGCTATATATACCCTACTACCCACTCTTCATTCATGGAGAGAGCCATCAGAAGATGCCTACACTTCCAACATATATTTTTTGAGAGAGAACCACCTACACTTGTGTTCAGGTCAAGATATTCCATTCCAACCACATAAATCTTGATCTCCACCCTTCCCCAAGTTGCTTTCCACACAAACCCTCTTTCCACCAAATCCAATCCTATGAGAGAGAGCTGAGTGTTTGGGAGACTATCATTTGAAGCACAAGAGCAAGGAGTTCATCATCAACACACCATCTATTACCTTTTGGAGAGTGGTGTCTCCTAGATTGGCTAGGTGTCACTTGGGAGCCTCCGTCAAGATTTTGGAGTTGAACCAAGGAGTTTGTACGGGCAAGGAGATCGCCTACTTCATGAAGATCTACCCTAGTGAGGCAAGTCCTTCGTGGGCCATGGCCATGGTGGGATAGACAAGGTTGCTTCTTTGTGGACCCTTCATGGGTGGGACCCTCCGTGGACTCGCGCAACCATTACCCTTCGTGGGTTGAAGTCTCCCTCAACGTGGATGTACGATAGCACCACCTATTGGAACTACGTCGAAAATCTCTGTGTCTACATTGCGTTTGCTCCCTCCAAACTCCTCCCTTTACCTTCATATGCAATTGTTTTACATTCCACTGCTATACTCTTAGACTTGCATGTGTAGGTTGTTTACTTGACTATTGCTAAGTTGCTAAAATCTGCCAAGACTTAAAATTGGGAAAAGGCTAGATTTTTATTTTGTCATGTAGTCTAATCACCCCCCCCCCCGTCTAGACATACTTTCGATCCTACAAGTAGTATCAGAGCTTTGGTCTCCATTTGCTTTGATTTCCATAACTTTTGGTGATCATAGCCTTGGTTTCACAACCTAGGAGAGTACGGCGTCTAGCGAGGGAAATTACCACCGCAGAGGTCCTTACTTTGATGGTACCAATTTTGCTAGTTGGAAGCATAAGATGAAAATGCATATTCTTGGACATAACCCCGCTGTTTGGCCTATTGTATGTATTGGCTTGCAAGGTGAATTCTTTGATGGGAGAGAACCGAACCGTAAAGCTACCGCGGAAGAGTTAAAGAGTTTGCAATACAATGCTCAAGGTTGTGATATTCTCTTCAACGGATTGTGCCCCGAAGAATTCAACAAAATCAGCCGTCTTGAGAATGCAAAGGAAATTTGGGATACTTTTATTCATATGCACGAAGGTACCAACTCCGTCAAGGAATCCAAATTGGATGTGCTTCAAAGTCAACTTGACAAGTTCAAAATGAAGGATGGTGAAGGTGTCGCTGAAATGTAGTCTAGGCTTGCTCTCATCACAAATGAGATTATCGGCTTAGGAAGTAAAGAGATGACCTAGAGATTCATCATCAAGAAGATCCTAAGAGCCTTGGATGGAAAATATGATACCGTGTGCACATTGATCCAAATGATGCCCAATTACAAAGATCTCAAGCCAACGGAAGTCATTGGAAGAATTGTTGCTCATGAGATGTCACTTAAGGATAAGGAAGAGCTCCACAACAAGTCAAGTGGTGCTTACAAAGCCTCATGTGATGCTCCCACATCATCAAGTGAGAAACAAACCTTCAATGAAGAATTGAGCCTAATGGCGAAGAACTTTAACAAGTTCTACAAGAGTAGAAGCAAGGAAATAAGGTCCAAGTCAAGGTCCTACAATGACAAAATATCTTCAAGTCATGAACGTAATTGCTACAATTGTGGAAGACCCGGACACTACTCCAATGAGTGTACGGCTCCCTACAAAAGGAGAGAAGATTCTCCCAAAAGAAGAAGTAGAAGAGAAGAATCACCACATAGAGCGAGAAGGAGTAGAGATGACCGTTATGAACGAAGAACATCACGGAGAAGCAAGGATTCAGAAAGAAAGGACAAATCATCTAGGAGCTACACAAAACGAAGACATCAAGCTCATGTTGGTGAATGGGTATCCGGCTCCGACTCCGACAATCACTCCGAAAGAAGTTACTACTCCGACTCCGAATACACTCAAGATGAAGGTGTTGTCGGTCTGGCGCTTGTGTCAACAAACTCCTACGACATATTTGACTCACTAAATGAAGGAATTGGAAGATGCTTCATGGCTAAAGGCCCAAAGGTATCACACCCCGAGTATGTTGATTTCAATAGTAATGAAGATGATTTGCTAGGTGATGATGATTTACTTGTTGACAACTCTAGTTATGAAAACTATGATAAACCACATAAATCTTGATCTCTAGCCGTCCCCAAGTTGCTTTCCACTCAAACCCTCTTTCCACCAAATCCAATCCTATGAGAGAGAGCTGAGTGTTGGGGAGACTATCATTTGAAGCACAAGAGCAAGGAGTTCATCATCAACACACCATCTATTACCTTTTGGAGAGTGGTGTCTCCTAGATTGGCTAGGTGTCACTTGGGAGCCTCCGTGAAGATTGTGGAGTTGAACCAAGGAGTTTGTACAGGCAAGGAGATCGCCTACTTCGTGAAGATCTACCCTAGTGAGGCAAGTCCTTCGTGGGTGATGGCCATGGTGGGATAGACAAGGTTGCTTCTTCGTGGATCCTTCGTGGGTGGAGCCCTCCATGGACTCGCGCAACCGTTACCCTTCATGGGTTGAAGTCTCCATCAATGTGGATGTACGATAGCAACACCTATCGGAACCATGCCAAAAATCTCCGTGTCTACAGTACGTTTGCTCCCTCCAAACTCCTCCCTTTACCTTCATATGCAATTGTTTTACATTCCGTTGCTATACTCTTAGACTTGCATGTGTAGGTTGTTTACTTGACTATTGCTAAGTTGCTAAAATCTACCAAGACTTAAAATTGGGAAAAGGCTAGATTTTTATTTTGTCAAGTAGTTTAATCACCCCCCCCTCTAGACATACTTTCGATCCTACAAAGCAACATATTTTATTCAATGGAACGTGAATCATGCATGCACTCAATGACGGAGCACGGGATGGTAGCCATGGACATGGTCGGCCCTTTTTGGAGACCACACTACTTTGATGTGTCCCGTAAACTCGCAGAACGAGGAGAAGCTTGCTTTACAATAGTGCAGTTATATAGGCGGTGGACGTGCAACAGTTCATTTGGTGTCAGATTGCAGAAGTGTATAGTACTGTAGTAACATCATGATTGTTCGACTTCCGGAAGAGGCGAAGAGCCAAGTGCATGGTCACCTACTCACTAGTATAGCCGGCTGCTAGATCTATTGTGGTGGCACATCATTTAGAGCAAGTATTCCCTCCGTTTCTTTTCTTTGATTCATACTACAAGGGTTCTTAAAACGCGGGAATAGGAAAAATAAGGGATTCGAGTGGCATGTCCACTTGAATCCCATATGATTAGCACTGAGTGTTTGATGCCACAGGAGAAACAAAGGAAGTGAAAAAAAAGTTGGAGCGGATTCTAGATTTCCAATGAAATGTAGTAATAGCACACATGATTTCATACTAGTAAAAATTCCTATAGGATTCAATCCTATGAATCAAACGCCAGTGTACTAAGGTCCACGGTCAAGGCGGCACAGGGCGGACGCAATCTCTCACTGCGTCTGGCCATTGAAGCGGTGCACTGGCCGAGGGTGCCGCCTGCTGCACGCCCAGCTGAACAAGCCTCCTCGCCGCATTCAAATGCCTACATTAAACCCACGTGGAATCTGAGAAACCTACACCGGCCACACTTCCATTCCGGAGCGGGACGCCGACCAAGCTCGCCATTCCTCCACCATATTCTCCACTCTTTCGATGGGCATCTAACGACCAGGAAGAGCAGTTCTTAGGCATAAAAGTCGGCTAGGTGGCCCACAGAGCCCGGCGGTCATGACCGAGGTAGCTCGCTGCTCCACCTCCCTCGCCTAGCCCGACTGAGCCAGTTGCCACCCTGAGCCAGCGTGGGGTTCCGGAACTGGCGGCTCCAATCCAGCTCGAGGAGGTGTGGCGAATTGCTCCACACCGGCACGGCGGCATGGATCATAGCTGCCATCGACGATGTCGCGTCGTACCGCACCTCTAGTGCGTGCGACCATGCTGTCTGCCGCCGACGCGCGCGTAGCCGCGCCGTGCGGGCAGAGAAAGAAACCAGTTGTGTGGATGTCGGCGAGGTTACAGCCAGCACGTTTGTGCCCGCAACCATCATCAAGGAGAAGTAGAAAACGGGAGGCCGCCGTCGCTTGTATCCCATGAACGCCACTGTCGAGGCGACGCCAACGTAAACATCCGATGTCTTACATGATTCTTCTTTAGCATAGACCATCATCGACCCCGCATGGGCTCCAAAGAGATACCCTCTTCCCCTCTGGCTGAAGCATCAGTTGGGGGTTCCACTCTGATGAGCGGTAGGGAAACGAACCGCCCTTTGCTCTCAAGCATATATCTCCGGGGCTGTCGGCAGTGCAGTGATCCGGCAGCTGGACATGAGGAAGACAAAGAGATCGGCTGGCAGCTGTTTAGATTAGGTATATTAATTCTACCTTTAGCCCCGGACCAGCACTGCTTATTTGATGTAAATGTAATGAAATCCATCCATGTTTGCATGAATTTGTTTACGTACAATCTGAGCGGATTGCTCCTCGCCTCCACTTAATGCAGCTCACTAAACTCTCCCTCTTCTGTCGCCCCCCAATTCCCTGTGCCCCCTTCTTCCTCGCTCCTATAGAAAACCCCAACCCTCCTTCTTCCCCACTTGCACAACCACTAGGCTCGTCTCTCGCTACTCTGCTGAAACCCGTGAGCTCGACACGACGCCCGTAAGGAAAATGGAGTTGGATGGCCCTAGCACCAAGAAGATAAGGCTACCGCTAGCACCGACGCAGGTTATAGATCCAGCACCCGACAGCGTGGGGAGAAGCGGCGATCCCCCCCCCCCCCGCATCCAGATCTAAGGAACCCATAGAATCTCTGGTGGACCGCATCAGCGATCTCCCAGACACCGTCCTTGGGGAGATCATCTCCCTTCTCCCCACCAAGGATGGCTGCCGCACACAAGTCCTCGCATCTCGGTGGTGCACTCTCTGGCACACCGCGCCTCTCAATCTCGACTATCATCAGATATCTGTTGTTCTTGAATTTGAACTCCTCGGAGCCATCATCTCCTCCCACCAGGGCTTCGTTCAATGCCTCTGCATCCTGACATGTGACCTACTGTCCATACCCTGCACGGTGGACGCCTGGCTGACATCCACTGAATTCGAAAAACTCCAGCATCTTGAGTTCTACCATTACTATGAAAAATACATACGCGAACCAAACACCATGTATTTCTTCCCACACCACTATTGTCCATCTCGTGGTTTTCCTCCTCTCTCCACACCCTCACCATAGCCCGATGTCATCTACCAAACAATATGGTACAAATGATTCAACTCCCACTACTAAAAAAAATTCACTTGTGGTGGTTGATATTTCGGAGGCCTCACTACACAACATCATCCACTCTGGTTGCCCTGCCCTAGAGCACTTGCTACATGTTTTTGGATTAGAAATCCGTATCCATTGTTTCCAAATAAAGTCGCCTCACCTTAAAAGCATTGGAATTAGTTTTGAAGGATAGCAGCTCATCACCGAAGATGCCCCTTCACTTCAAAGGTTGCTCCATGATTATTGTTATAAACCTTCGCAAATAACCATCGTCTATACGCCTAAACTTGAGACCTTGGGTGTAATTCGTGATTTGTTTAAACATCACGACACGGTGTTTGGCTCCACACTTATTCAGCTACTATATAGCATCTACACTTCTGTAATCATAAGCTGCATTTTTCATTTGTGCGATAAAGTTTTATATCGTCTTGGAGTACACTTCGGATACTAATATTATGTTATATGCTCAGTGAGGAGTTCATCCATGGATAGCCTATCAATGGTGCTGGATTCTGTCAAGATCTTATATATATCGGAATGTTTACTATTGATCTGAACACAATTATTGGCTTTTTGCGATGCTTTCCATGTGTGGAGAATTTGTATATACAAGTGATTATTTCATGCACATTGAAAGTCCATCTATATTGTACTAGAATTACCATTCAGCTGTCGCTCTATCAACACACTCTTTTTTTAGACCTTAGCTGTTTTCAATCTTCATATCTACGTAGGCACTAACATATGGAGAAATACATATAACCAATCGGTGGTGTAATAAGCAGCAGGATTTTCTCAGTTCTCATGACATTTGTTTGAGGACAACAACGATGGAAGGTTATGCATCCCATCAGGCAAACAGAAACTTCGTCACATTCTTCCTGTTGAATGCGAGGTTACTATGGTCCATGAGGCTTATGTTTTTCAACAAGAAATTTCTCACTAATGGATATGTTGAACTGAACGTGCACGGCTTCTATTTACAACAACTTTTCATCATATGCCAGTAAACTTGTTGGCGCAGGATGTTGATTTTATGGATCAGACCGATCCATTTGTTTGTGACTGCCAAAAGTAGTGGTCGGGTTAGATGTTATTGCCATGTTCAATCTTGGTTTTGTCTAAACCTGATGAACAATTAATCCTTGTGATTTTGTACCATTTGTAAGCTTGAGTTAGATGTGGTTGCTCTTTTCAACTCGGATGTGACTGACATATTTTCTTTGAAACAAGGCAAATGGCTTGCCATTTCCTTAATTAAGAGAGAAATATTTTAACAAATCCCAACCAAGGTAAATAACATCACTCTCGTCAGCTGCTTGAGCTCATTGTGTGTTACAGAACCCAAGTGCTTAGCGCCCGCCAGCACCCACAAACTTATTTTGAGCTAGCACACCAAATAGGCTGTAATTCTTCATAATAAAGGTTGCATGGCCGTGACTGATTTGGATTCTGACATTTGGGACCCACGAGGAAAAAGCCTATCCAAGGTGGTGTCGACTTAGTCAACAAACGATTCTGCCTACCAGTCGTTGGATTGACATCCAACATCTATCGTATTTCTTCTATCTCTTGTCTTCTTCCTCCAGCCACCCAAATCAAACCACGTCGTCGGTCCCGCCTGCTCCCGCCTCCCACGGCAGGTTGCGCCTCCGCCACCCTACTGTACCCTCAAATGTTGGCCAGTCCATCCCTCTATTCCCCCACACGTCCTGTTACTCTCCGGTGATGTTAGCCCCAACCCGCACCCGCAGCTGAACCAGTCAACCCTTGTACTCCCCTCCACCTGCGACTAGACTATCGCATCTTCCACGGCTCCTATTTGTTCCCGTCCGAGGCCTCACTGTCATCCTCCGCCTTGGTTCGCTCACCGTGCGCGGTGCGCCACCGTCTGGCGTTGTCAACGTGGTCAACAACCGAGAGAAATAAGGAGATGGCTGTACATGGAGAGGATGATAGTAGGGACCCACCAGGGTCTTGGCAGTATGCAAGGAAGTGCCTCGTTACTACATGCCAAAAAATGGTTCCTCCTAATGGTTCGACATCTGGGTCCGACGCCATTGTCGACGTAGTCAATAAACGAGAGAATTACACAATGAGCGGCTGACACCAGGGACCCAGCAGGACGCACAGTTGTTATTTACTAGTTTTAGAGATGGACCAGGGTAACAAAGGGGTTGTATGGGGGCTATGGCCCGTCTAGCCCAGGGTTTTATTTTATGTTTACCACATGATGTGCCCAGATGTGTTTTTTTCTAAAAATGGCTAGCCTAGTTCTACTTTTTTTAAAGAAATACCCAACGGAGGCCTACTTACTTTCTCAGCCCTGCTGGGTTGCAAATCTTTCAAGACGAGAGCGATGTATTCGCTTGCCTAGAAAATGAAGTAGTAAGAAATGGGATGTAATTTTTAAAAACACATCAAACCGGCAATTAGTTTCAAATATCATTTTTAAGATTTCGAAATTTCGAATTTAATATTTTTTGCTGGGAAAATTATGTTGGATTTTAAATTGATATAATTTTTTCAAAATTAGTTTGGACGTGCGATTCGAAATTTCGGGATTAAAAACAGTTCGGACCGCACCGAAATATCAAAATTTCATTGAATTTTTTAACCGTGGCCAGAATTTGGGATGTAATGGTAACAAAAAGAATATGGGCTTCAAAAATATCCTTAAGAATTATCCAATGGACTGTAAATTTATTAGCAATAATGGTAGATGGGTTGTGTGTTGTTTTCCACATATTTGAGGCTGACTTGTGGGCCTACTAGGTTGACGCGTACGCTTTCCTTAAAAAAGGTTGACGTGCATGCATGGCCGTGTCAACTTAGTCAACACACGAGAGAAGTGACTATTGGATGTTCATCCAACGGCCGTTGTGCTTCTTCAATCTCTGCTCTTCCTGCTCCAGCCACCCAAACCAGCGTCGGCGGGACTGCCTGTTCCCGCCTCCCGTGGCCGACTATGCTACTATGTAGGCCTCACCACCCCACCCTACTCCCATTGCTGGCTTGGCCATCCCTCTACTCACCCACACCTGTTGTTATTCTTCAGCGACGGCAGACAAACCAGTAAACCCTTGTACTCCCCTCCACGTGGGAAACAACTGCCGAGTCTTCCCCGGCTCCGTTTCGTTCCCTTCCTAGGCCTTGAGGGAGTCCTGGACTAAGGGGTCCTCGGGTGTCCGGCCTATTATCCTTTGGGCCGGAGTGATGGGCTGTGAAGACGTGAAGGACGAAGACTGCATCATGTCCGGATTGGACTCTACTTGCGTGGAAGGCAAGCTTGGCGACCGAAGATTCCTTCTTATGTAACCGACTCTGTGTAAACCCTAGATCCCCTTGGTGTCTGTATAAACCGAAGGGCATAGTCCGGAAAGGATATCACATATACTCATTACCATACCCACATAGGCTAGACTTCTAGGGTTTAGCCATTACGATCTTGTGGTAGATCCACTCTTGTAACACTCATATTCATCAATATCAATCAAGCAGGACGTAGGTTTTACCTCCATAGAGAGGGCCCGAACCTGGGTAAACATTGTGTCCCCCGTCTCCTATTACCATCGATCCAACACGCACAGTTCGGGACCCCCTACCTGAGATCTGCCGGTTTTGACACCGACATTGGTGCTTTCATTGAGAGTTCCACTGTGCCGTCGACAAAAGGTTCGATGGCCCCTTCAATCGTCAATAATGACGCTGTCTAGGGAGGAATCTTCCTCCGCGGACAGATCTTCGTATTCGGCGGCTTCGTACTACGGGCCAACTCGCTCGGCCATCTGGAGCAGATCGACAGCTATGCCCCTAGCCATCAGGTCGGATTCAGAAGCTTTAACTATGTCACGGATATATGTTGAGACTCGATCTTCGAGGGATTTGAGCCCGCGGCGATCGCTCCCCCTCACCTCGATGAACGTGACTTAAATCCGTCATCGGATCACACCCAGGAGATGGTTCTTGCGGCTGCAACGACCTTAGAGCCGAAGCAAATTGAGCCATCCGAGGCCTCAGAGTCCGCGGCGTTGGAGCCACACGTGGACTCGACGCCCTGCAATGTTCGCCTTGACGGAACTCCGGACTTGTCTCCGACTATAAGTTCCAGACTGTGCACGCCTGCGGACACCAAGCTAGATCGGTTATCGATCTTTGAGTTCAGCATCGCTGACGTTTTCCAGCACTCACCTTGGGGCGACGTGCTAAAATATTTAAAGAATTTGTCCATGGAGAAGGACTCACAGCCGAACTATGTCTGGTTCGAACTAGAGACGGATGATTGGGAATTTTGCTCCCCACCCGCCACCCACTTCATAGCCACCATCGATGATTTAACCGACGTGATGGACTATGGCTCTGAAGACATCGACGGTATGGACGACGATGTCGATGAGGAGCATGGCCAAGACCCGCCATTCACTGGACGTTGGACGGCCACCTCTTCATACGACGTGTACATGGTTGATACACCTAAAGGATCAGGCGACGGCAAAGAAGAGCCAGACACGAATAAAACCTCTGAGACACAGCCCAAGCGTCGGCGGCCCAAACACTGCTCTAAGCTCCGCCGCTCAAAGGACGGCAACACTGGCACCGGAGAAAATAGTACTCCGGGCGATGTCGAAAACAATGAAGGCCCTGTCGGGGCTACATCCGAACAGAAACAGCAGGAAAAACAACCCTGACGAACAGGCCATAGAAGATGACCCGGAGGATGATAGTTACCATCCACCCTCCAAGGAGGAGGCAAGCCTTGGCAACGAAGACTTCATCGTGCCTGAGGATCCTATTGAGTAGGAGCGCTTTAAGCTTCAGCTCATAGCCACTGCAAAAATCCTAAAAAAGAAACAACAGCAGCTTCAAGCTGAACAAGACCTTCTCGTCGACAGATGGACTGATGTCCTGATAGCTGAGGAATACGGCCTCAAGCGCCCAGCCAAGAGGTACCCAAAACGCAGACTGCTACCTTAGTTCGATGATGAGGCAACAGATCCCATACCTCGTTCACACAATGCGGACCGAGCACCCCGCGGTCGGGATAAAACGGCAACTCAGACCGAACAGTAGCCTGCCCAACCGCCTCGCAAAAATAGGGACAGGCCAGCTCGGGACCATACATACGATCTTCGGCAGAAATTGGACAATAGAGAAGGACACACCAGATCTATATACGGATCGCAAGGACGTTCCCATACTCGGGATGACAGCTACCTATTCGGACGTGACAAACTTAATCACACCCGGACCGATAATCATAGACGGACGTCATTGGAGATACGTCGAGACACGGCCCGCTATGGAGGCGCCGCACACCCTCTCTGCTTCATAGACGAGGTGCTGGATCATCAATTCCCCGAAGGGTTCAAGCCTATCAATATTGAATCATACAACGAAACAACCGACCCCGCAGTATGGATCGAAGATTTCATTCTTCACATACATATGGCCCGAGGAGATGACCTCCATGCCATCAAATACCTCCCGTTAAATCTCAAAGGACCAGCTCGACACTGGCTAAATAGTCTGCTTGAGGACTCCATCGGCAGCTGGGAAGACTTGGAAGAGGCCTTCCTCGACAACTTCCAAGGTACATATGTCCGGCCACCCGATGCCGATGACTTAAGCCACATAGTTCAACAATCTGGAGAATCAGCCAGAAAATTCTGGACTAGGTTCCTAACCAAAAAGAACCAGATCGTCGACTGTCCGGACGCTGAAGCCCTAGCGGCCTTTAAGCATAGCATCCGGGACAAATGGCTCGCCTGCCACCTCGGCCAGGAAATGCCGAGATCCATGGCATCCCTCACGGCACTTAAGACCCGCTTTTGTGCGGGAGAGGATAGTTGGTTGGCTTGCAGTACCAACACAGCCAACGAAACAGGCCCCTCCGAGGCCAAAAACAGCACCGGCAAGCTCCGGTGTAACAGACACAAACACCGAAGCAATGGCGATAACACAATGACACTACCATTCATGACGGATTCAGTGGCTCCAAGTCTGGCCAGCGAAAGAAGCCCTATAAAAGGAACGGCAGAGAACCATCCAGCTTGGACCGCATACTCGGCCATCCGTGCCAGATACATGGCACCCCAGACAAAACGGCCAACCATACTAACAGAGATTGCCGGGTCTTTAAGCAAGCCAGCAAGATAAATAGTGCAAACAAGGAAGGGGAATCACAGAGCGAGGACGAAGACGAGGAGCCCCAGCAGCCGAACACTGGGGGCAGAAGAAATTCCGGCCTCAAGTCAAAACGGTGAACATGATATACGCCACACACATCCCCAAAAGGGAGCGCAAGTGCGCACTCAGGGACGTTTACGCGGTAGAGCCAGTCGCCCCAAAATTCAACCCATGGTCGTCAGTCATGATCACCTTTGATCGTCGTGATCATCCAACTAGCATCCTTCATGGAGGTTCGGCCGCATTGGTACTCGGCCCAATCATCGACGGATTTCACATGACATGAGTCCTAATGGACGGTGGTAGCAGCCTCAACCTGCTCTATCAGGATACAGTATGCAAGATGGGCATTAATCCCTCACGAATCAAACCCACGATAACTACCTTTAAAGGAGTCATACCAGGCATAGAGGCCTGTTCTACAGGCTGATCACGCTGGAGGTGGTCTTCGGTACCCCAGATAACTTCGGAAGCGAAGAACTAATCTTCGATATCGTCCCATTTCGCAGCGGCTATCATGCCCTGCTCGGACGAACCGCATTCGCTAAATGCGGTACCACATTACGCTTATCTCAAGCTAAAGATGCCCACCCATGTGGCATCATTACAGTAAATGGAAACACAGAACGCTCCCTCCGTATAGAGGAGCACACTGCCGCCCTAGCAGCAGAGGTACAAAGAGGCCTTCTCAAGAAGCACTATAATCCGGCTGCCGAGCCCCTGGACGTCATCAAGAGGGTCCGGACCACACTGCATCAGGACAGCTCGGCTCGACAAGAGACAAATTAGCAATATGACCTCCATCCCAGCCCCAATGAGGCAATGGCACTAATACCGCGCGTACATAAACTACGCACTCAAAAACCATGGGAATCGCCGAAGGTATAACTCGTCCGCAATCCACTGTGCGGCTCGACCGACACTGGGATTCACTCGCCTTTACTTTTGCTTTTTATTACGGGTTTTTTTCTCTTTTCGAGGTCTATGTGGACGAATCGTTTGCAGAACACACCAAGGAGGCAAGGAGCTCTGGCATACAAAGGAACCCCCAGGTGGTCTCTATAAACGATCTCCATACTTGTTTTACATACCCTCACGCAGCCCGCCCTTGGTTACGGCATGATAAATAGCTTTACTTGCTTATCGCATTATTTGCACAAAGTACGCCTCGACATGCCAATTACATCACAATGGTGAATGAATGGTGGCGTCAGCTTATTACCTAATTTTCCTGTTTTCTCACCTTTGTACATATTACTTGTTGCACACGTACACCATGGTACGTATTACTGCGCCAGGGGCTTCATTACACCCAACACTACGGCAGTAAAAAGTCCGAACACTTTTATAGTATAGTTCGGCACCCCGAACTTATAGCATTATATGCATCGGCTCCGAGTCATGTCTTTGGTCAATAGTTGGGTTGCCCGGCTCCTGTGCTTATTACCTTATGTTCCGCTATATCGGATAGGGTAGCAAAGGGAGAACTACTGCGATTGTGTCCCGGTTCTTCTGGACGAGCACCTCAGTAGAGAAAGCCGAAAACTGACTGTCATGATGCGGTGAGAGCCGGTCAGCTGTTTGAGAGGTTCCAAATCGTTAGAGATTTTTTCCGCTTCGCGCGAAGAATCGGTCCCTATGATTAGGCGTGTATAGCGCCCCTAGTTTGGCCTTTCGAATACCAGGGGCTTTGCCAAACTTTTTAATTGTCAAACTCCTATGGCTAAGTGAGGGCGGTAAAGGCCGCATAGTCTGATTGCCTTGTTCGTCATGCTAAACACCTCCTTTAAGGACCAGAATGTGGAGTAAAGAGTGTTTAGATTTATCCCGAAAACCCCCATACTATCTATGTGGGGGCAGAAGCCGACAACTGGTCAACCCTCAGATTTCATAAACGGCCGCACAAGAGGTAAAATGTAAATCATAAGCATTATAATACATAACATCACTGCTCCATATTACAGGACAGTATAATACAAATGTTCTCATGGGAAAATGATATCCTTCGAACATTGTTCCGCCACAAGGCGGGACCCCTCCAAGACACTGTCAAAATATAGCTCGGGTCGACGATGCTCCTTTCCCTTCAGCGGTCCCTCCGTCATCAGCTTCTTGGCATCCAGCTTTGCCTAATGCGTCTTGACGCGGGCAAAGGCCACCCGTGCACCTTCGATGCAGACCGACCGCTTCACGGTTTCAAGCCGCGGATAGGCGTTAACAAGCCGCTTTACAAGTCTGAAATAGCTGCTAGGTACAGGCTTGGTAGGACATAGCCGGACTATCAGGTCCTTCATGGCTAGCTCCGCCGACTTGTGCAGCTCGACCAACTGCTTCAGTTGGTCAATGAAGGGCAACGGATGTTCAGATCCAAGATACTGGGACCAGAATAGCTTCTCCGAAGACATTCCTTTTTCGTCTTTGTAATACTCAGCAGCATCTGATATATTGCGCAGAAGATCCTTAAACGCCCCTGGAAAACCTGAATCCGGATAAGTACAAGGAATGTTCCTTACACACACTCGCTATGTAGGGCGAAAGATTTACCCGCCGTAATCTTCTTAGCCGCCTGAATCTCCTGGAGAGCGTCTTGGGCTTCGGCTTGTGTATCCTGTGCGCTCCGGCGGGCCTTCGCCAGTTCAGACTCCTGCACCTTACAATCGCGCTCCAAGGACTCAAATCTCTCGATCACACCCTGGAGCTGTTGTTGCGCCTCGGCAACCTGGGCCTCGTGCTTCTCGCACGCGGCGCGTTCCGTGGCCGCTTTGTCCTCGGCCTCGGCTAACACCTTCTTAAGTGTCGCCTCCTCGGTCATGGCCACTAATAAAGTTTATGAAACTTTAGTCCGGCTGGACTGCTCATTTTTTTGAAATATACCCATAGGTTACTGCATACCTTGTCTATCTTCCAGCTGCTTTTTCACGAGGCCGAGCTCCTCCTCGGCCCGCTCCAGTTTCCGCTTCAGTCTGGAAACTTCCGCAGCATGAGCAGTGGCAGCCTACAGCGATACCTGCTTATTCACATAGATAACTCATGTTAGACTCCTGCGATATTTATTCTCAATCCTCTATTTGGCTTTTCCTCCCGAACACCAAACAGAGCATCAGGGGCTACTGTCTATACGGAGATATTCTTCCTACAATCACATTACTCACCTCAAAGCTCGTTAGAAGGCTGGTGCAGGCTTCGGTTAGTCCGGTTTTGACAAAACGAACCTTCTCTATTACCGTGGCCATAAGAACACGATGCTCATCCATGATAGAGGCGCCTTGTAGCGCCTCCAGCAGATTATCTGGTGCCTCTGGTTGGACAGAGGTCACTGGTGGAACAGGCACATTCCCTCCTTGGGGGGAATGTCGTTCGCTGGACCCCGGAGCCTTGTAGATCTCCGGAATGGTATCCGGCTGAGGCCCGAAGGGAACTCGGGCCCCGTCACCGGTCCCTGTGGGGACTTTCTCCCCCGTATGTCCGGTAGCCGAGGAGTCATCCTGGGGCGTCACCCCGATGGTCTCCGGAATCTCCCCCCGGCCTGGGAACGTCTTTTTGGACGCCACCTCATCGTCACCCTTGGGTGAGATGGAATGAGTAGGTGGCGGAGACATGCTAGCCATCTCCTTTGAGTCCAGCGAATCCTCTGTCGAGGATTGCGGGGAGCCGTCACATGCCGGACTTCAACGATAAGGTTTAATATGCGTCAATATTACAAACCGAGAAGGCCGAATGTTTTTGATTCTGGTACTCACGAGGCGGCCCGAGGCTTGGTCCGACAAGGTCGCTCCGGACTGCTGTCAACATCCCACGCGGAGTTATCCGCGACAGAGCCTCTCCCCCTCTTGGGAGCCTCCGCCTCCAAACTCGTGGAGGCCTCCCTTTCCTCACTTCCTCCCGCAGGAGGGGAGTCGCCTCCCTCCTCCTCATCGTCGGCGACGGCTGAGGGGTCTGTCTCATCGTCAGACAAGATGACCTAGGTGCTCCTTCGGCGAAGCCCATGCCTGGTCCCCTTGACCGTGGTTTTGACCTTCTTCTCCGGCACGTCGTAAGGCGCCGGAAATAGCATCTTGTTAAGAAGTGGGGTTTCTTCATCTTCGGGCAGCGAAGCCGGACTTTTAATCCATCCTGCTAGATCGACCCAGGCCTGAAAAAGAAATTGACAAGAAGGCTTAGTATCCATCCTCGAAGTGTATCCTTAAAGACCACACCTTGGCGGCTTACCGAATTGGTATGATGCTTAAAGTTGAGCCCGCCTTCTTTGGTCAAGGGTGCGGCGTCTCGCTGCCCTTGAAAAGCACCTTCCAGATATCTTCGTGCGTCGTGCCAAAGAGCCTTAGCAACGTCTGGTGCTCGGCCGGATTGAACTCCCACAAATAACAGGTCCGGTGCTGACACGGAAGGATCCAGCGTACAAGCATGACCTGGATCACATCAACGAGCTTGATCTTCAGGTTTATCATATTCTGGAGGCACGTTTGGAGCCCCGTCATCTCTTCCAGAGATCCCTAGGTCAGGCCCTTCTCCTGCCAGGAGGTAAGCCGCATCGGGACTCTGGATTGGAATTTGGGAGCCACCGCCCAGTTGGCGTCGCGCGGCTCGGTGATATAGAACCACCCCAATTGCCATCCCTTCACCGTCTCTACGAAGGAGCCTTTGAGCCAGGTGGTATTGGGCATCCTGCCCACCATGGCACCTCCGCACTTGGCCTGTTGGCCGCGCACCACCTTTGGCTTTACATTAAAAGTCTTCAGCCATAGGCCAAAGTGAGGTGGGATTCGGAGAAAGGCTTCACACACAATTATGAATGCGGAGATATTGAGGATAAAGTTGGGGGCCAGATCGTGGAAATCCAACCCATAGTAAAACATCAATCCACGGACAAATGGATGAAGAGGGAATCCCAGCCCACGGACGAAGTGTGTGAGAAACACAACCCTCTCATGGGGATCCGGGGTAGGGACGATCTGCTCTTTTTCGGGAATCGGTAGCAATCTCCCTGGCTAGATAGCTGGCCTCCTGGAGCTCCGTGATGTTCTTCTCCTTAACGGAGGAGGTCATCCACTTGCCTCCAGCTCCGAATCTAGACATGATTGGAGTGTCTTCTCGAGCGAGGAAAAGCCGAAAGCTTGGGTGCTAGAGCTCAAGGACGGAAGGACTGGAGATGAAGAAGGGTGTGGGTAAAGGAAGAGTGTCCTTATCCCCTTATAAAGACCGCAAATATCGAGCGCCTCCCCACTCGCCTTGAACTCGCCTGTTCCCGAGAGCCGTGCAAAACGGCACGGTTGGGTTACCCACGCCCGTATTGATGAGAATCCCGTAATAAGGGGGCACGATCTCTGCTTCGACAAGACGTGCCAATGACAACCGCGTCTCGCAGCGTGGAGCGGCAGACGAAAAACGGTTCGAAATTATGACCGGATAAACATGATGTCATGTTGTAAAAGCTGTCAGCGGATAAGACTCGTGTAAGAATATATATTCTCTCTGCGGTTATATATGGTGTGTGTGATAGGTCCGGATACAATGATCGCATCCGAAGACTAACTTGAAGTTCGGAAAGAAGGGAACCCGCCTTGCAATGCTGAAGACAAATCTTCGCGCCGGACTCCTCGTCATTGAAGCCAGGTTCAGGGGCTACTGAGGGAGTCCTGGACTAAGGGGTCCTTGGGCGTCCGACCTATTATCCTTTGGGCCGGACTGATGGGCTGTGAAGACGTGAAGGCCAAAGACTGCACCATGTCCGGATTGGACTCTACTTGGTCAATGAAGGTGTGGTCAACGTGGTCAACGAACAACATCCATCGGAAGAGGACTGTACGTGGAGAGGCTGGAAGCTGGGTTCATGGCCGCTCGCAAGGAAGTGCCTCCTTTTATGCTCAAAATAATGATTCCCCCACCTGACAGCGGGGACCCACCAGAAGGGCCTTTGTATTTTGTGAAAAAAAGTTCCTCCCGGTGAAAGCTCGAACCCACCAGCTATATCTTCGTATGCAAGGAAGTGCCTCCTTATTACGCACAAAAAAATGAATACTCCCCCTACTAGCTTGGACCCACCATATTTGGAGGCTGACTTGTGGGCCTACTAAGTTGACGCGGACGTAGGGCTTTGTCAACTTAGTCAATATAAACGATTCTAGCTGTAGTGACCGTACGATGTCCATCCAACGGCCGCCGTGCTTATTCAACCTCTGGCCTTCTTGCTCCAGCCGCCCAAACCAGCATCGGCCGTGCCGCCTGCTCCTGCCTCCCATGCCTGGTTGTGCTACCACGCAGGCCTCACCGCCCCACCCTACTCCCATCACTGGCCTGGCCATACCTGTACTCACACAAATCTCCTGTTATTCTCTGACGACGGCAGCCTCACACTACATCCGAAGAGTAAACCCTCGTGCTCCCGTTCGCGTGGGAAACAACTTCCGAGGTTTCCCCGGCTCTGGGTAATTCCCTTCCTAGGCCTCGCCGTTCTCCATCACCTTAGTACGCTCAGCGCAGCTTGGTCAACATGGTCAAGGAATGACTTCCATCGAAAGAGGATTGTACATGGAGAGGCTGACAGTTGGGTCCATGGCCGCAGCAAGGAAGTGCCTCCTTACTATGCATAAAATAATGATTCCTCCACCTGACAACAGGGACCCACCGGAAAGGCCTCTATATTTTGCGAAAAAATGTTCCCCCCTTGACAGCTAGGACCCACCAGCTACATCTTCGCACGCAAGGAAGTGCGTCCATATTACGGGAAAAATGATTCTTCGCCCCTGAGGGAGTCCTGGTTTAGGGGGTCTCCGGACAGTCGGACTATATCCTTTGGCAGGACTGATGGACTATGAAGATACGAGATTGACGACTTCGTCCCGTGTCCGGATGGGACTCTACTTGGCGTGGAAGGCAAGCTAGGCAATACGGATATGGATATCTCCTCCTTTGTAACCGACCTTGTGTAACCCTAGCCTCCTCCGGTGTCTATATAAACCGGAGGGTTTTAGTCCGTAGGGCAACATACAATGATACCATAGGCTAGCTTCTAGGGTTTAGCCTCTCTGATCTCGGGGTAGATCTACTCTTGTACTACTCATATTATCAAGAACAATCAAGCAGGACGTAGGGTTTTACCTCCATCAAGAGGGCCCGAACCTGGGTAAAACATCGTGTCCCCTCCCTCCTGTTACCATCCGCCTTGGATGCACAATTCGGGACCCCCTACTCGGGATCCGCCGGTTTTGACACCGACATTGGTGCTTTCATTGAGAGTTCCTTTGTGTCGTCACTGTTAGGCTTGATGGATCCTTCGATCATCGATAGCGATGCAGTCCAGGGTGAGACTTTTCTCCCCGGACAGATCTTTGTATTCGGCGGCTTCGCACTACGGGTCAACTCGCTTGACCATCTGGAGCAGATCGAGAGTTATGCCCCTGGCCACTAGGTTAGGTTTGGAAGCTTAAACTACACGGCCAACATCCGCGGAGACTTGATCTTCGACGGATTCGAGCCCCTGCCGAGTGTGCCGCACGGTCACGATGAGCATGATTTAGCTCTACCATCGGATAATGTTCAGGAGACCGCACCACCAACCGCTCTGACCCTCAACTCGGAGCCAATTGCGCCATCCATGGACGGGCGGATAAACCCCGCCACGGAGGCCGCATTCTCAGTGGCGATTGAGCCGAATATCAACCTTACCCTTCACAAGAGTCGTGACGCCAAATTGCCGGATTCTTCTCCGGCCATGGACTCCGAACCGCCTGTGCCCGTGCCTATCGAATCAGACTGGGAGACGATCATGGAGTTTACCTCCGCAGATATCTTTCGGCACTCGCCCTTCGGCAACATGTTGAACTCATTATGGTCTCTCTCCCTGTCAGGAGAGTCCTGGCCGAACTATGTTCGGCAGGATTGGGATGCGGATGATGAAGAAATTCGCTGCCCACCCACCACCCACTTAGTAGCCACTGTCGACGGTTTGACCGACATGCTCGACTTCAACTCCGAAGACATCGACGGTATGGACGACGATGCAGGACACAAATAGGAACCAATGCTCACAGGGCACTGGACGCCCACTTCATCATATGATGTATACATAGTGGACAGACCCAAAGAAAACGACGACGAGGAACGGAAGGACGCAGCGAAGGGTTGTTCCCTCAAGAAGCAGTCAAAGCGGCGGCGTAAGTGCCGCTCCAAATCCCGCCTCGGCAGAAGCATCGATCATATAAACCCAGCGATAGAGCAAGGCGAGCCAGCGGACGACAAACACAGCATTGAACCATCGTACGACCACGGCAACACGGAGAATCAAACCAAACAACCCGACTCCGTCGAAAACAACAGTCCGGATAACATCACACCGGACAGGCACCTGGAGCAACAGAATACCCATAAAAGGCTTGTTGCCACTGCGAGGAGTCTGAAAAAGCAGAAGCAAAGGCTCAGGTCCGCACAAGACACACTCAGAATCAAATGGAGTGAAGTACTCAACACTGAAGCGAAGTACGGCGGTAGTCGTCACACCAAGAGCTACCCGAAGCGAAAGTTGCTACCTGAATTCGATGAGGAGGCCTTAGATCCCCCGCAATAAAAAAAAGGTCATCCGGTCGGATAGACGACCTCGTGGCCAACATAGAGCGGCAAACGGCGCCGCACATAGGCCAGTACGCGATCCGCGTGAGGGCTCGCATCAAAAGGACGGCGCAATCAGATCCATCTACGGGCCACGCAAGCTCGCTCTAGCATGCAATGCAACACAACAAACATCCCAACACCACGGTACACCCAAATACAGGGGTGCCGCACACCCCCTATGTTTCACCGATGAGGTGCTGGACCACGAATTTCCAGAGGGATTCAAACCCGTAAACATAGAGGCATACGACGGAACGACAGACCCTAGGGTCTGGATTGAGGACTACATCCTCCATATCCATATGGCTCGAGGAGACGATCTCCACGCCATCAAGTACTTACCCCTCAAGCTCAAAGGGCCAGCTCGGCACTGGCTGAAAAGCCTCCCCGAAAACTCCATTGGAAGCTGGGAAGAGCTCGAAGATGCTTTTCGGGCAAATTTTCAAGGGACCTATGTCCGACCACCGGATGTAGACGATTTGAGTCATATAACTCAACAGCCCGGAGAGTCAGCCCGAAAGCTTTGGAATAGGTTCCTCACTAAAAAGAACCAAATAGTCGACTGCCCGGACGCCAAAGCCTTAGCAGCTTTTAAGCACAGCGTTCGAGACGAATGGCTTGCCAGACACCTCGGCCAAGGAAAGCCGAGAACAATGGAAGCATTAACAAGCCTCATGACCCGCTTTTGCGCGGGCGAGGATAGCTGGTTAGCCCGATGCAGCACCAGCGGCCCAAGTACATCCAAAGTAAGGGACAAAAATGGGAAACCATGACGCAGCAAAAACAAGCGCCAGAATAAAGAAGACAGCCCAAAGAGCACGGCGGTAAACGCCGGATTTAGAAGCTCTCGGCCAGGTCAACAAAATCTGCCCTCCAAAGGCAACAGAGACGAACTATCAAGCCTAAACAAGATTTTGGATAAAATATGTCAGATCCACATCACCCCGATAAACCTGCAAATCATACCCATAGAGAATGTTGGGTCTTCAAGCAGTCTGGCAAGCTCAACACCGAACATAAGGGGTAGGATACACCAAGCGAAGACGAGGACGAGCCTCGCAAGCAAAGCACTGGGGAATAGAAGAAATTCCCACCATAAGTCAAAACATTAAACGTGTTACACGTGACGAAGGGGAGAAACAAAGAGGCACTCCTAGAGACACATGCCCCAGGGCCTATCACCGCGGAGTTCTGCCACTGGTCGTCCCAACCGGTCACCTTTGACCATCAGGATTACTCGGCAAGTATCTGCCGTGCAGGATGGGCTGCCTTGGTATTAGACCCAATAATTGACGGATACCACTTCACACGAGTCCTGATGGACGGCGGCAGCAGTTTAAACCTGATATATCAGGACACAATCCGCAAAATGGGGATAGACCCAACAAGAATCAGCCATAGCGATACTACCTTTAAAGGAGTAACACTCCCTACTACTAGAGGTTTTATTTGGCTTTCCCGATAACTTCCACAGCGAAAAGTTAACCTTCCACATCGCTCCGTTCCAAAGTGGCTATCAAGCACTACTCGGACGTGAAGCTTTCGCTCGCTTTAACGCAATACCGCATTACGCTTCTCTCATGCTTAAGATGCCCAGTCCACGCAGCATCATTACAGTAAATGGAAATATTGAGCGCTCCTTGCGCGCGGAAGACCGTGCGGCTGCCTTGGCATCCGGACACTAAATGACCTCACCAACTAAAGCATCTGACAGGTCGTTAGGACCACTGACGCGGTTAGATGAGTCCGGCGCAGCTATATGTAATTAATACAGGTTTGATGGCTATACCCCTATTACAATACAAGGGGCTCAACGCGCGCAAACAAGTGACAATTAGGCTCAACTTTACTCATCTTGAACTGTACATGGTTTCTTTAGTATAATATACCTTTTAGCATGACCACTTTTCAACTAAGTTCCTCTCTTTTACAGATGACCATCGTGCTACACCCGTCCAGGATACGGCACAACAGAGACACAGGCGCAGACGTGAAGCAGGGACCCGTTCGAAGGATTCTTTTTAGATTAAGACCCTGTGTAAACCTTTTTTACTATCTCTTGTTGATACACATCCCCCGGATTCTCAGTACAATTGAGAAGGATGCTGACGTATTGGCATGTGGCCATGTTAGAATATTGCACGTACCTGGACACTAGGGGCTTATTACAAAGGGCACTGCTTAAGCCCGGTTTACACCATAAAGACCGAATACCTTAGGGAGTGTTCGGCGTCGCGAGTTTGGCCTTATATGCATCAGCTCCAAATCATGTCTTTGGTCAAATGTTAGGTTTTCCCGGATCCTGTGTTTTGCTGCCTTACGTTCCGCTCTATCGGCTAAGGCGGCACCAGGAGAACTACTGCGATTGTGCCCTGGTTCATCCGGACGAGCACCTCAGTAGAGAAAGCCGAAAACTGACTGTCATGATATAGCGTGAAACTGGTCAACCACTCGATGATCTAGCGGAATCTTCGGGATTCCTCCGCCTTAACGAAGGGCCGTTTCCCGGTCAGGCATGTACGCACCCCGAATTCGGATGAGTGCGGAGCCACCAGGGGCTATATAGTAGCCCCACTGTCAAACTCCTCTGGCTAAGTGAAAGTGTTAAAGCATTATAGTCCTATTGCCTAGTTCGCCGCGCTATCACCTCCTTAAGACCAAGACGTTGGATCAAGTGTGAACATGCATCTTCTGTGAACACCCCCGCATTATATGCGTGGGGGCTGAAGCCGACGATTGCCATCTTTCAGGTTATATACATATATACATAAATGGCCGCACAGGAGGCATCATAGTACTTTCGGGCAAAAGTATAAATACGTCCTTGATAAACTCAATAAAACATTGTTTTTACAATGGGAATACATGTCACTCAAACATAATATTCTTCGAGCACTGAGCCTCTATCGAACGAGCGCCTTCAAGAACTTCTTCAAACTAGTGCTCGGCAGCCACTCGGCCTATGGCTGAACCCTGTGCCGCAACAGTGGTGGCATCCATCTCCGCCCAGTATGTTTTGACACGGGCAAGGGCCATCTGCGAGCCTTCTATGCACGCCGACCTCTTTACAGCATCGATGCGTGGCACAGCACCAAGGAACTGTTGCACTAAGCTAAAGTAGCTATTCGGCCTTGGCCCTCCAGGCCACAGATGATCCACAACGGACCCCATGGCAAGTCCGGATAATCTATGGAGCTCAGCCCACTCGGCCATTTGCTCATTCAACAGCTGCGGACGGGCTGGAGCATGAAACTGTGACCAAAACAATTTTTCCACTACATGATCTTTCCGATCCTTGAAGTACTCTGTTGCGTCAGCAGCACTGGCAGCCAAATCCACGTAGGCGTCCGCAGAACTCCATAGCCGGTCCAGAGGTGCATACTTCGGATCCCCGAACTTAGTCCGCAACAACAAGGCTTCCTAGACACAATATCCGCAGCTTGATACAGCTCCTCCTTCGTCGCTCTAATTTTGGAGCGGGATTCCTTGGCAGCCACCCGGGCCTTTTCCAGGCCCGTCGCCTTCGCCCGGTTTTCTTCTTCAAAAAGCCGGTAGCGGTCAGCAACATCTTTTAAATCTACAGCCATCTTGGCTATTCTTTCTTTGCTCTCGCAATGAGTGGCCTGTTCGGCCCTTAACTCTTCGGCCACCCGTAAAGCGGCCGCATCACTATTCCTTGCTTGCTCCTTGGCTCGGGCAAGCTCTGCCCGAAGGGTCTCCACGGTGGCAGCTCCATCTGCAGTCACAACATATTAAAGATACTGGCATCATGCTGCTCTTATTATGTGACGATCACCAGAAAAATCACTCACCCTGTGCCTCGCCAAGCCGCTTGTTGACAAGCACGATGTCAGCATCTGTCGCAGCTCGTTGCCGCTTTAGTTTGGCAAACCCATCAGTCCGACTAGCCACCGGAGCTTCAACCACCTGCACATAAAGGTGGTTTGGTTATTACCTGGGACTATGATCCTCTGTTTGCCGCCGTTCTCGACGACAACCAGAGTCTCAAGGGCTACTATCTGCATGGGCATACCTAATGTATGCGGTACTATTAAAGGCATACATTACTTTACATACCTCAAAGCCTTTCAGCAGACTCATAAAAGCTTCATGCAAACCGCTTTCGGCAGATGAAATCCTTTCAATTACCGTACCCATTAGCATACGATACGCTTCCGAGACGACAGCTTTCCCTAGAAGATCCTTCAGCGCGTCCGACCGCACACAGTACAGACCCTTGCTGTCGCTCTCCTCAGGAGCTGGATACTGGGGACAATGGGCAGCCAAAGGGTTATCCTCTGGCGATATTGGATCCGGAGATACCCTTCGCGACGACACTTCAAGGTCACCCGCTTCTTGAGCTGGGGAGTCCGGGGGAGGCGTTTCACTCTCCATCATCTCCGGAAGAAGATCCCCCGAAGATGAACTTTGTCGAGAAGGGCTGCGGTCCAGACTACAATTTATAAGCATCGGTTATTATCTTCGGAAGTAAGGTAGGATATCCTCACTATTAAATACTTTTTGATTACTTACATCTCGGTAGAGGGCTGATCCCTGCGCGAACATTGTGCGGCAAGAATACCCTCCGAGGCAGGACCCTCTGGCGGAGACTTCTTCTCCCGTTTGGAAACCTTAGTTACCGGATATTCAGAGGTAGTCCTCTTCCTTCCCCGGGGAGAGAGAATGTCAGATTCTTCCCCTTGGTTATCCTCCCTCGCAGAGGCGCTCATTCCCTCGATTGGAATAGGTAGCGATGGAGGCCCACTTTCGCCCTCTTTATTCCCGCCTTCATCTTCCTTTGAGGGCACTAGACAAGGTGCTGGCTCAAGCATCTTTTCCAGCACCGGATTACCCAAGCCTTCAGGAAGGGGGGCTGAACACCGGATCATCTTCGCCTTTGTTATCCAGTCCTGGTCGAAGAGCGATTCTTCAGAATGATGTCATGATAAATAAAAGGACAATGTGTTCGGCCATGGGATTACTTACTTGGGCAGCGGGGCGGTTGCAGCTCAGGCCCACGTCCTCGGTAGTGTCTGGACACTCTATTTGGGGTCCGAAGAACAATTTGTACATCTCCTCGTGTGTCATGCCGAGGAAATTCTGAATGGTGTGCGGTCCTTCCGTGTTGAATTCCCACATGCGGAGGGGCCGGCATTTGCTAGGCTGGACTCGACGAACCAGCATAACTTGCATTACCATAACCAGACTAAAATCTCCCTCGAAGAGATCTCGGATACGGCTCTGTAGTATTGGCACGTCCTTGGTTGGACCCCATCTCAGCCCCCTGCTGATCCATGACATCAGTTGTGGTGGAGGGCACGAGCGAAAGGCGGGGGCAGCTACCCACTTGGCATTTCCGGGAGTAGTGACATAAAACCACTCCCGTAGCCACAATCCGGACACATCTAGAAAGGAACCCTTTAGCCATGGAGCATCAGGAATTTTGCTTATTAGAGCACCTCCGCACGCTGCGTTCTGCCCCTCGACCATCTTCGGCTTCACATCGAAGGTCTTGAGCCACAGGCCGAAGTGAGGGGTAATGCGGAGGAAGGCCTCACAAACGACAATAAATGACGAGATGAGAAGAAGGGAATCCGGGGCCAGATCGTGAAAATCCAGCCCGTAATAGAACATAAGACCATTAATGAAGGGATCCAGAGCGAGGCCTAGTCCTCGGAGGAAGTGGGAGACGAACACAACGCTCTCGTTGGGTTCGAGAGTAGGGACGACCTGCCCTCGGGCGGGCAACCTATGCGAAATTTCGGCGGTCGGATATCTGGCCTCCCTCAACTTCTTGATGTCCTCCTCCGTGATGGAGGAAGGCATCCACTGGCCTTGAAGGCTAGATTCGGACATGATTGAAGGCCCGAAGCACCTGACCTGGGCTTTGGGTGTTAGAACTCGAGGCGGGGGAAGGATTCGATTGAGCACGGGAGGGAAAAAAGAAAAAGCCTTGTCCCTTTATAAAGGGGACGAATATCAGGCGTCCTCCTCGTGGTCATTCGAGACTTATCTAAGATCTAGGAGTCATACCAACATGCACGATTGGGTTACCCACGTTCGTATTGATGAGAATCCCATGATAAGGGAACACGATCTCTGTTTTGACAAGACGTGTTAAGAAACCGCCTCGCGTTATGTGCGGGGCTGGTTAAAGAAAAATGGTTCAAATAATTACTGGGCCGTGGCATGATGTCATGCTGCCAAAACGTGTCAGCAGATTAGATTTGTGGAAATATTATTCTCTCTACGATGGTATGTGGAACTTATTTTGCAGGGCCGGACACTATCCTTGTATTCAAACTCTTCCGTGGTGTATTCGAAGGAGGAACCCGCCTTGCAATGCCGAAGACAACACTGCGCGCCGGACTCATCGTCATTGAAGCCTGGTTCAGGGGCTACTGAGGGAGTCCTGGTTTAGGGGGTCTCCGGACAAACGGACTATATCCTTTGGCCGGACTGATGGACTATGAAGATAAGATATTGAAGACTTCGTCCCGTATCCGGATGGGACTCTACTTGGCATGGAAGGCAAGCTAGGCAATACGGATATGGATATCTCCTCCTTTGTAACCGACCTTGTGTAACCCTAGCCTCCTCCGATGTCTATATAAACCAGAGGGTTCAAGTCCATAGGACAACATACAATCATACCATAGGCTAGCTTCTAGGGTTTAGCCTCTCTGATCTCGTGGTAGATCTACTCTTGTACTACTCATATTATCAAGAACAATCAAGCAGGACGTAGGGTTCTACCTCCATCAGGAGGGCCCGAACCTGGGTAAAACATCATGTCCCCTGCCTCCTGTTACCATCCACCTTAGACGCACAGTTCGGGACCCCCTACCCAAGATCCGCCGGTTTTGACACCGACACCCCCTGACAGCTGGGATCCACCGGCTATATCTTCGCACACAAGGAAGTGCCTCCTTATCCTCCCTGACAGCTAGGACCCACCCGTTCGAACCGTGTGTAGGGTTGTCTGTCTAGTCGCGTACGTGTACGTACATATTGGTTGACTGGTCTCTCTGCAACGATGAACCGTGTCTGAGTAAGGAGCGGCACGTGTCGTAGTAGAGCTGCCGACGTAGCATGTCACACAGTCCCGTCTATATGTATGTACAACCACGTTGCAAGAAAGTAAATATGGCTATGTACGTACATATAGGCAGGGGTCTCGAACATGTACATCGATTACCTCCTGTTCATCGGTAGCCATCCGGCTGGGTCGGAACGGAGGAAACATCGTCGTGTTCATTGGGAGGCAACCGACTGGGTCGGAATACGTCCTGTTCATAGGTAGCCAACCGGCTTGGACGAAACAGCCGAAACGAGGTCTGGTGTACCGCAGAACAGAGGAAACAGCCTTCTGTTCGACCACGTACGGTCGAAACGGGGTCCTGTTCATCGGGAAGGGTCTGGCATACCGTAACACGAAGGAAACAAACTTCTGTTCGAGTGCCTACGATCGAAATGGGGTCCTGTTAGATCGGAAGGGGTGTGGCGTACCGCCAAACAGAGGAAACAGACTTATGATCGAGCGCCTATGGTCCACACAGGGTCCTCCTGTTGATCGGGAGGGGTGTGGCGTACCGCAAAACAGAGGAAGCAAACTTTTGTTTGAGCGCCTACGGTCGAAATGGGGTCCTGTTGATCCACCGTCTACTGCCTCGCTCAAGCCTCCACGGGCAACTATTCATCCACCGTTGACTTCCTCCAGCATCCACCTACTATTCATCCATGGGCTACTATTCATCCAACCTCCACGGGGTCCTATTCATCCACCCCCAACCGGCTGGGGTGCGGCGGCCTCCTCGGAGTCCTGTTCATCCTGCGGCAACCGCCTACTACAATGGGGTCATGTTCATCCAACCCCCACCGGGAAATATTCATCCACGGCAAACCAACTAGCTTGACTCACCACATCTCGACTCGTTCTACGTATCACGCGCGCGGTAGCAACTGTCACTGTTCATTGAGAGGCAACCCAACACACCGGTTGGTTGTGTCTCGCACGGGGGCTCGATCAACTTCAGTAAGTAGCAATAGCGATCGATTGCTCGGGTTTAGTTAGCAGCAGCAGCGAAGGAATCGCTCGGCTTCAGTCGGTAGCGAAGGAATCGCTCGGGTTCAGTTAATAGCCAAGGGATTGATCGCTACAGTTCAGTAACGTAGCTAGTGCAATCGCTCGGGTTCAGTAAGAAAACGCCTCTCCCTCGGGTTCACTTACAGCCAACGCCTCGCACACACACGCGCCTACGCGTACAAGAGAAACACGCAAACCATAGTGCATCTCTCGGCCCCGACCACCCACCGTAACCGGGAACTCCGCAAAAATTTCCTCGCCCTCACTTCTATCATGATTTTTTATCTCATGGACGGCCCAAAGAATGTCATGCAAGTGTGTCCCCGGCTTGCCCAGGGCTAAACGCCCATTTTCTGTCATGATTTTTTGTCATAGAAGTAGGAGCCCACCACATCTTTGATGATACGTGTTTTTGTTACACTTATCGTCATAGAAGTGTCACAACCATGACAGAAAAAGTTTTCGTTCGGGCCATAATGTCACAGATGTGTCTTTTTTTGTAGTGTTGTTACCTTGTGGTTTTTAATTGTTTATATTATAAAAAACTATTTCTACCATCCATATTACACATCACCATCTCTTCGCCGAACTAGTGCACCTATAAAATTGACAACTATATTGGGTGTGTTGAGGACACAAGAGAGTCTTTGTATTTGATTGTTGGGTTGTTTGAGAGAAACCATCTTCATCCTACACCTACTATGGATTGATAAACCTTAGGTCATCCACTTGAGGGAAATTTGTTGTTGTCCTATAAAACTCTGTGCTTGGAGGCCCAACAGAGTCTACAAGAATAAAGTTGTGTAGTAGACATCACTCGGCGAACTCTTTGCTCGGGTGAACAAGTCGACTCTGGTGTACTGCGACAACATGCCCAGGGTCGATCTGACAACCAACTTGATGTAGGGTGGGACCCTAGGGTCCCATCTTTCACAAATTGGAGGGGGAATTCCCGAAGAACACACAAGAGGAAAACACACAAATCAAGTAGATCCAAATCATACATGTGCTAGATCCACATACATAGAGAGGTCACAAAGATCCAAGGACAACAAGGGATGATACAAAGGAACTAGGTCTTCTCGATCCTCGAAGGAAGGAGGTTTTGAATCCACAAAGGATCTTCCCACAAGGGGGTCTTGAATCCACTAGGGGGGTCTTATCCTAGGAGGTCTTGGTCTCCAATGGAGTAGCGGTACAAGTGGATGAGCAAAGCTCTGTCTCCAAAATGAGCTATCACAATGCTAACCCTAAAACGTAGATAGAGGGGGAGTATATATAGTCTAGGGGGCCAAGGGGTGCATGGGCCTTGACCCAGATGCACTACACGCAGGCAGGGGGCAGATGTCTGGGCGTCGGGCTGGATGTCCAGGAAGAGGAGGCCAGATGTTCGGGACTGGCTTTGGTTGCGTTCTGTGCAGGAGGGGCCAAATTTTCGGGCTGGCGCTGGATGTCCGAGCCTTCGCGTCAGGTCGGATGTCTCATGTCGCTTGAAGCTACATCGGGATTTCCCCAAAGAGGAAGGGATGATGCAGCATAGCGGCGGTAGGTATTTCCCTCAGATATGAAACCAAGGTTATCGAACTAGTAGGAGAACCAAGAAACACAACGTAAACAGCCCCTCCACACAAATAACAAATACTCGCAACCCGACGTGTTAAAGGGGTTGTCAATCCCTTTCGGGTAACGGTGCCAGAAATTGGTGCGTGGATGGGAGAAAGTTGTAATAGATTGAATAAATAGATCGCAAATAAAATAAAGTGGAGCAAAGAATTTTTGTATTTTTGGTTTAGTAGATCTGAAAATAAATGCAAAGGAAAAGTAGATCGCAAAGGCAAATATATGAGAAAGAGACCCGGGGGCCGTAGGTTTCACTAGTGGCTTCTCTCGAGAAAAATAGAAAACGGAGGGTGAAAAATTACTGTTGGGCAATTGATAGAACTTCAAATACTCATGACGATATCTAGGCAATGATCATTACATAGGCATCACGTCCAAGATTAGTAGACCGACTCCTGCCTGCATCTACTACTATTACTCCATACATCAACCGCTATCCAGCATGCATCTAGTGTATTAAGTTCATGGAGAAATGGAGTAATGCAATAAGAACGATGACATGATGTAGACAAGATCTATCTATGTAGAGATAGACCCCATCATTTTATCCTGAGTAGCAATGATACATACCTATCGATTCCCTTCTGTCACTGGGATCAAGCACTGTAAGATCAAACCCACTACAAAGCACCTCTTCCCATTGCAAGATAAATAGATCAAGTTGGCCAAACAAAACCCAAATATCAGAGAAGAAATACGAGGCTATAAGCAATCATGCATAAAAGGGATCAAAGAAACTCAAATACTTTCATGGATACAAAAAAGATAGATCTGATCATAAACTCAAAGTTCATCGAATCCCAACAAACACATCGCAAAAGAGTTACATCATATGGATCTCCAAGAGACCATTGTATTGAGAATCAAGAGAGAGAGGAAGCTATCTAGCTACTAACTACGGACTCGAAGGTCTACAAAGAACTACTCACGCGTCATCGGAGAGGCACCAATGGAGGTGGTGAACCCCATCCGAGATGGTGTCTAGATTGGATCTGGTGGTTCTGGAATCTGCGGCGGCTAGATCAATATTTCATCGACTCCCCTAGGTTTTTGGGAATATTGGGGTATTTATAGAGCAAAGAGGCGGTTCGGGGGGCACAACCCACCAGGGCTTGCCTGGGCCTCCTGGCGCGCCCTAGTGGGTTGTGCTCTCCTTGGAGCACCCCCCAGGCACAGCCAGGGCCCATTATGTTCCTTCTAGTCCATAAAAATCTCCGTAAGGTTTCATGGCATTTGGACTTCGTTTGGTATTGATTTTCTGTTATGTAAAAACATGGAAAAAACAACAACTGGCACTTGGCACTATGTCAATAGGTTAGTACCAAAAAATGATATAAAATGACTATAAAATGATTGTAAAACATCCAAGATTGATGATATAACATCATGTAACAATCAAAAATTATAGATACGTTGGAGACGTATCAGCATCCCCAAGCTTAACTCCTACTCATCCTCGAGTAAGGAAGTGATAAAAACAGAATTTTTGATGTGGAATGCTGCCTAACATGTCATATCATATTATTTTCTTTATAGCATGGACATTTGGACTTTTATATTGTTCAAAGCAATACTCTAGTTTTTACATGATAATTTAAATACTCAAGCATATCAACAAGCAACCATGTCTTTCAAAATATCAACGCTAAAATAAGTTATCCCTAGCCCATCATGCTCAACCATTGATCCATTCATGAAACACACTCGCATATTACCTACACCCAATACTCAAGTACGATCATATTGCCTCCTATTTGGTGCTTTTATAAGATAAGATGGAGACTCAAATTCAAAAATAAAAATTGCATAAAGTAAAAGAAAGGCCCTTCGCAAAGGGAAGTAGGGATTTGTAGAGGTGCCAGAGCTCAAAGCGAAAATCTTAGAGATAAAAACATTTTGGGAGGTGTGTCCTTCCCACCAATGAAAACGACTTAGAGTTCCCAACACTTTCCATGCTAGATATATCATAGGCGGTTCCCAAATGGAAAATAAAGTTTATTCCTTTTTCCACCATACTTTCACTTTCCATGGCTAACCGTATCCACGGGTGCCTTCCATACCAACACTTTCCAAGGAATTTATTATTTGACAACATAAAGTAAATTCATTTTTCATTTCGGGACTGGGCATCCCTAATACCTTTGCCTTACTCTCGTGCAATGATAAGTGAATAAACACTCATCGTGAGAATAACACATCTAGCATGGAAAATATTAGCCACCCCTCACCGCTCCGCGAGCGAAACAAACACACAAAAGAGAAGTTTATTTCGAAAATTAGAGATGGCACATACAAATTTGCTTAGAACGGCAAAAGAATACCGCATATAGGTAGATATAGTGGACTCATGTGGCAAAACTGGTTTAAAGGTTTTTGGATGCACAAGTAGTGATCATACTTAGTGCAAAACAAAGGCTAGCAAAAGATTGGGAAGCGACCAACCAAGAAACGAATAATCTCATAAGCGATCATTAAGCATAATTAACACAAAATAATGCACCACAAGTAGGATATAATTTCATTGCATAATTATTGACTTTCGTTCTTGCATAGGGAATCACAAACCTTAACACCAATATTCTTACTAAAGCATAATTACTCATCAACATAACTCACATATCACATCATCATATCTCAAAACTATTACTAAGAATCAAGTTTATTTTGTCCAATGATCTTCATGAAAGTTTTTATTATATCCTTATTGAATATCTATCACTTTGGGACTAATTTTCATATGTTGCTTTTGACAAGCTCAAACAAATATAAGTGAAGATCATGAGTATAATTTTTCTTTCTCTCAAATTAATTTAAGTGAAGTAAGAGAGAATTTCTTGAAAATTTTACTAACTCTCAAACAAATCTAAGTTAAGCAAGAGAGCATTTCTTCAAAAATACTAAATCACACCGTGCTCAAAAATATATAAGTGAAGCACTAGGGCAAGTCCATAGCTCATAAAAATTTAAGTGAAGCATAGAGAGCAATTCTAACAAGTCATGACATAATTTTTGCTCTCTCAAATAGGTGTTTCTAGCAAGGAATCAAGACTTAAAACACAAAATAAAACAAGCAAAGACACATATCATACAAGACGCTCCAAGCAAAACACATAGTATGTGACGAATAAAAATATAGCTTCGAGTAAAATACCGATGGTCGTTAGAAGAAAGAGGGGATGCCACTCGGGGGCATCCCCAAGCTTAGTTGCTTGGTCTCTTTTGGATAATAGCTTGGGATGTCGGGGCATCCCCAAGCTTAGGCTATTCTTACTCCTTATTACTTCATGCATCGTAAGATAACCCAAAACTTGAAAACTTAAATCACACAAGACTCAACAAAAGTCTTCGTGAGATCCTTTAGTATAAGAAAACAAATGACTACTATATGTGTTGTAGTAAACCAATTCATATTTTGTTCTTGCATTATATCTACCATATTCCAACTTTTCTATGGCAAAAACTCATCAAAGAAAACCATAGAGACATCAAAACAAGCACACAACGCAAAGAAAACAGAATCTGTCAAAACAGAATAGTCTGTAGCAATATGACTATTTCGAATACTTCTGTAACTTTAAAAATTCTGAAAAATTAGGACGGCCTGAGCAATTTGTATATTGATCTATTGCAACTTGAATGGGTATTTTTATCGCTCTCTGGTAAAAATTGAGAATTATTTTCGTGAGTGCAAAAGTTTGTCTTTTTTCAGCAAGATCAAACAACTATCACCCAAGAAGATCCTAAAGGCTTTACTTGGCACAAACACTAATTAAACATAAAAAAACAATCATAAAAGTAGCATAATTGTGCTAAAACTCAAAAACAAGAAGCAGAAAAGCAAAATTAAATTTTATTCATTGGGTTGCCTCCCTACAAGCGCTATAGTTTTACGCCTTTAGCTTCGCATAAAGCAAGGATCTAAGTTTTGTCATCTTTGGTTCGAGATCCATAAGATGCCCTCTTGATAGATTCATATGGTGACCTAATTCTTGTTCTAGGAAAGTGTTCCATACCCTTCCTCAAAGGAAATTGGAACTTAATATTTCCTTCTTTCACATCAATCACGCCACCAATAATGCGTAAAAACGGTCTACCAAGAATAATTGGACAAGACGGATTGCAATCAATATCAATAACGATAAAATCTATGGGCACATAATTCCTATTTGCAAGAATAAGAACATCATTAGTTCTTCCCCTAGGCTTTTTAATAGTAGAATCCACCAAGAGAAAATTTAAAGAACATTCTTCAAGATCAGTAAGACCAAGCACATGACATAAAGATTTCAGAATTGTAGAAACACTAGCACCTAAGTCACACAAAGCAAATCACTCATAATTTTTAATCTTGACTTTGATAGTAGGTTCCCACTCATCATTCAATTTTCTAGGTATTGAAACTTCTAATTCCAACTTTCCTTCTAAAGCTTTCATCATAGCATCGACAATATGTTTAGTAAAAGCTTTATTTTGTTCATAAGCATGGGGTGAATTTATCATGGATTGCAACAAAGAAATACAATCAATCAAAGAGCAACTATCATAATTAAAGTCTTTGTAATCCAAAAGAGTGGGTACATCACTACCTAAGTTTTGACCTCTTCAAACCCACTTTTATCAATTTTCTCAGCAAGATTTTCACCCTCCGAATCATTAGGACGCCTTCTAGCTAACGTTGACTCTTCTCCAGTCCCTTTTTCATCAATCTTAACTTTACTAAACAAGGAATGAATAGAAGAAACACCAATCATTTTAAGATCATCATCACTTTCGCGAAAGAAATCACTAGAAAACACTTTTTCTTAAAAATCACTTTTAGCTCTAAGCATAGCGGTTCTTTTCTTACTTTCATCCATAGAAACATAAAGAGCTTTAATTGATTCATAAACCTTAGGCACAAAAATTTTCATTTTGAGATTTTCCACATCATGAGCAATTCTATCAATACTTCTAGACAAATCATCAATCTGACTCAACTTTTCTTCTAAGGAAGTGTTGAAAACTTTTTGTGTGTTGATAAATTCTTTAATGTTGTTCTCAAGATCAGAGGTGTTCCTATTATTTTATAAGAAGGATTTCCATAGGAATTACCATAATTATTAGAGGAAATACTAGGAAAAGGCCTAGGATTAAAATTACCTCTATAAGCATTGTTGTTGAAATTATTTCGAGAGATAAAATTCACATCTATGGCATCACTAGTTTGCCAATCAAAGTAGACAAAGGCATATCATTAAAATCAATACGAGCACTTTTACTAGCAACCATTTTCATAAGAGCATCAACTTTTTCATTCAAAGAAGAAACTTCTTCAATTGAATTCAATTTTTTACTAGTAGGAGCTCTTTCGGTATGCCATTGTGAATAATTTTCCATGATATTATCAAGCTATTTGGTGGCTTCACCCAAAGTAATTTCCATAGAAGCACCACCCGCGGCGGAATCTAAAAGATTACGAGAAACAAAATTCAATCCCACATAAATTTTTTGTATGATCATCCAAAGATTTAACCCATGAGTTGGGCAATTCCTTAGCATCATTTTCATCCTTTCCCAAGATTGTGCAACATGCTCATGTTCAAGTTGCTTGAAATTCATGATCTGGGTTCTAATGGAAATAATTTTTGCGGGCGGAAAATACTTAGTGATAAAAGCATCTTTGCACTTATTCCAAGAATCAATACTATTGCGAGGCAAAGAAGAGAACCAAATTTGTGCGAAATCACGCAAAGAGAACAAAAATAATTTCATCTTCAAAACATCATTGTCCACATCTTTTTCTTTTGCATATCGCATAATTCCATGAAGGTATTAAGATGGGACGCGGCATCCTCATTAGGAGTACCGGAAAATTGATCTTTCATAACAAGATTCAACAAAGCAGTATTAATATCACAAGACTCCGCACTAGTGGCGGGAGGAGCAAGCAGAGTGCCAATAAAATCATTGTTGTTGGTATTTGAGAAATCACACAACTTTGTGTTCTCTTGAGTCATGATGACTACACAACAAGATTGCACTCAAAATAGATCCGACAAGAAAACGGCGAACGAAAAAGAGGGGCGAATAAAACTGCAAATTTTTGTGAAGTGGGGGAGAGGAAAATGAGAGGCAAATGGAAAATAATGTAAATTGCGAGGAGATGAGATTTGTGATTAGGAACCTAGTATATGTTGAAGATCCTCCCCAGCAACGGTCCCGGAAATTCCTTTTGATGTCTGTCGGTGTCAAAACCGGCGGATCTCGGGTAGGGGGTCCCGAACTGTGCGTCTAAGGCGGATGGTAACAGGAGGCAGGGACACAATGTTTTACCCAGGTTCGGGCCCTCTTGATGGAGGTAAAACCCTACGTCCTGCTTGATTGTTCTTGATAATATGAGTAGTACAAGAGTAGATCTACCATGAGATCAGAGGGGCTGAACCCTAGAAGCTAGTCTATTGTATGATTGTATGCTATCCTACGGACTAAAGCCCTCCGGTTTATATAGACACCGGAGGGGGCTAGGGTTACACAAGGTCGGTTACAAAGGAGGAGATATACATATCCATATTGCCTAGTAAGGGAGTCCTAGATTAGGGGGTCTCCGGACAGCCGGACTATATCCTTTGGTCGGACTGTTGGACTATGAAGATACAAGATTGAAGACTTCGTCTCGTGTCCGGATGAGACTCTACTTGGCGTGGAAGGCAAGCTAGGCAATACGGATATGTGTATCTCCTCCTTTGTAACCGACCTTGTGTAACCCTAACCCTCTCCGGTGTCTATATAAAGCAGAGGGTTTTAGTCCGTAGGACAACATACAATCATACCATAGTCTAGCTTCTAGGGTTAACCTCTCTGATCTCGTGGTAGATCTACTCTTGTACTACCCATATCATCAATATTAATCAAGCAGGACGTAGGGTTTTACCTCCATCAAGAGGGCCCGAACCCGGGTAAGACATCGTGTCCCCTGCCTCCTGTTACCATCTGCCTTAGACGCACAGTTCGGGACCCCCTACCCGAGATCCGCCGGTTTTGACACCGACATTGGTGCTTTCATTGAGAGTTCCTCTGTGCCGTCGCCAGAAGGAAGGATGTCTCGTCCCGTCTTTAAAGACGGTACTACTGTCGGGGGAGCTTTGGCGGTCGGCCAAACTCTCCGGCTAGGCGGGTTCATCATGACCGCCTGTTCGGCTGCCGCGCCAACGATGACTTCTCGGGTCATCGAAAACATCCTCCACGTCAAATCGGCACTCGCCGAACAGATGGATCCAATGGAGCTCACCTCCTTAAACGAGCTCTTGGATCGCATCGCCGCCTTGGGAGTCGCTACGGACTATGATCGGATTGGGCTTAAACCCGACCAAAGGGAGATTAACTCTCCACCGGTCACCCATCATATTGCAGTGGTGGAGGAACAATGCGGCGACCTTTCCTCTATCTTAAGGACCAACTATGTCCGGATTCCTGAGTTCTCCGAGCCGGACGCCCGCTCGCGGGAGGACAACATCAAATCCCTGAACTTAGAGTCAGGCAGCAGACCAGGATTATCGGGTAACACCCCGGAACCGGAACTTCCAAAATTGGAAACTCCTCGGCCCCTGGATCCCAGATCGGGTAAGGGTTCGGATTCAAATCCACCCACCCACCCAAACATAGACGATCTTTCCCACATCAGGCAAGAGCCCCAGGAAACAGTACATCACTATTGGGCCAGATTCCTCCTTGCGATGAACAAGGTTAAGGACTGTCGCGAGGAAGACGCAATCTCATTTTTCTGCAATAATTGCACGGACAAGGGAATCCTTAACGCCATAAATCGCCATGAGATAACACGCTTCGCCGACTTGGCGTCCATAGTACGAAAGTACTGTGCGATGGAAAGTGCCTGGAAAACCGAAACAAACTTTTGGGATAATCCGGCCCTAAATACAAACCCAGTCCGAAATAAAAGGGTGCATTATCACAATACACCCGGGTCAACTACCAAAAAGCAAAAACCCTCTACAGGGCATGGAACCGTCCTAGAGGGCTGGCTCAATGGACCCTGCAAAATTCATAGCACAGCGGATATAATACCAACGCACAGCCTTAGAGCATGTTGGATACTCTGGCAGGTGGCCAAAAGTGGTGAGGATCTTCTTATCCCAAATACCACAGAGCACCATCTCGTGGATAACAATACGGTGTTAACAGTGTTCGAGACCTTTGCGTCAAATAATAGGCGCAAGCGAACACTCCGCAGCATGGCCGAAATCTGCCATGTAGCAGCAATAAATCCATGGAGTGACACGGCTATTACCTTCAATGCCAGTGATGAACCTAAATTCCGAACAGCCCGAGCACCAGCCGCACTAGTCCTTAGTCCAATCGTGGACGGCTTTCGACTCACTAAAGTACTCATTGGCAGCGGTAACGGACTAAACCTCATCTATGAGGAAACTCTTCAAAAGATGGAAATAGACTAGAACCGCATCGAGCAAAGTAGCACAACCTTTAGAGGAATTATCCCCAGTCAGGAAGCACGCTGTGCTGGGAAAATCACACTAGATGTGGTATTCGGCACGCCGGACAATTACAGGTTCGAAGAAATTACATTCCAAGTGGCCCCGTTCAGCAGTGGCTATCATGCTCTTTTAGGACGGGAGGTGTTTACAATCTTCCAAGCCGTACCCCATTACGGGTACATGAAGCTTAAAATGTCCGGGCCCAACGGAATCATCACTCTCGCCAGTGATCCGGACACATCACTCCGCGTCGAAAACAAAACAGCCGCATTGGCCCTCGAGGCATTATCCGAAGCCCTCTCAGCCGAGGAATTAACCACAATACGCTCCACAGTGGACAGGGACGATGTGATACTCGACAAGAGATCCAAGTCCACCTCTTTTAAACCAGCGGATGAAATAGTCAAATTCCAAGTCCACCCAACGGACCCTACAAAAACAGCCTCCATCGGGGCACAGTTAAACCCTGCTGTGGACGCCGCACTATGAGAGTTCCTGCGCGAGAATTGGGACATATTCTCCTGGCATCCATCAGACATGCCAGGAATCCCACGCAGGCTGGCCGAGCATAGCCTCAATATCCTAAAGGGATTCAAGCCGGTCAAGCAAGCTCTTCGGTGTTTCTCCGAACCTAAGAGACAGGTGATGGGAGAAGAACTAGCCAAGTTATTGGAGGCCGGATTCATCAGAGAAATAAAACATCTGGACTAGCTAGCAAACCTGGTGATGGTACCAAAGAAGGACAAATCCTGGCGCCTTTGTGTCGATTTCAAAGGCCTCAATAAAGCTTGCCCAAAGGATCCCTTCCCCCTCCCACGCATCGATCAAATCATTTATGTTACCGCGGGACACGAGTCATTGTGTTTCCTCGACGCATACTCCGGTTACCACCAAATCAAGATGGCGGAGTCCGACTGTCGGTGTCAAAACCGGCAGATCTCGGGTAGGGGGTCCCGAACTGTGCGTCTAGGCCGGATGGTAACAGGAGGCAGGGGACACGATGTTTTACCCAGGTTCGGGCCCTCTTGATGGAGGTAAAACCCTACGTCATGCTTGATTGATATTGATGATATGGGTAGTACAAGAGTAGATCTACCACGAGATCAGAGAGGCTAAACCCTAGAAGCTAGCCTATGGTATGATTGTATGTTGTGATTGTTGTCCTACGGACTAAAACCCTTCGGTTTATATTGACACCGGAGAGGGTTAGGGTTACACAAGGTCGGTTACAAAGGAGGAGATATCCATATCCGTATTTCCTAGCTTGCCTTCCACGCTAAGTAGAGTCCCATCCGGACACGAGATGAAGTCTTCAATCTTGTATCTTCATAGTCTAACAGTCCGGCCAATGGAGATAGCCCGGCTGTCCGGAGACCCCCTAATCCAGGACTCCCTCAGTAGCCCCTGAACCAGGCTTCAATGACGATGAGTCCGGCGCGCAGTATTGTCTTCGGCATTGCAAGGCGGGTTCCTTCTCCGAATACATCACAGAAGAATTTGAATATGAGGATAGTGTCCGACCCTGCAAAATAAGTTCCACATACCACTGTAGAGAGAATAATATTTTCGCAAATCCAATTTGCTGACTTATTTTGGCAGCATGACGTTATGTCATGGCCCGGTGATTATTCGAACTGTTTTTCTTCAACCAGCTCCACACATAACGCGAGGCGGTTTCTTGACACGTCTTGTCAAAGCAGAGATCGTGTTCCCCCAATTACGGGATTCTCATTAATGCGATCGTGGGTAACCCAACTGTGTCTAGGACTCCTAGATTATAGGCAAGTCCTAAACGGCTACAGAGAGGATGCTTGATATTCACCCTCTTTATAAAGGGACAAGGTTTTCGATTTTTCCCTCTCGTGCTCAATCGAACCCTTCCCCCGCCTCGACTTCCAACACCCAAAGCCCAGGTTAGGTGCTCTGGATCTTCAATCATGTCCGGATCCAGCCTTCAAGGCCGATGGATGCCCTCCTCCGTGACGGAAGAGGACATCAAGAAGTTGAGGGAGGCCAGATACCTGACCGCCGAGATTTCGCATCGGCTTCCTGCTCGAGGGCAGGTCGTCCCTACTCCCGAACCCAACGAGAACGTCATTTTTGTCTCCCACTTCCTCCAAGGCCTAGGCCTCACTCTGGATCCCTTCGTCAGGGGTTTGATGTTCTATTACGGGCTAGATTTCCACGATCTAGCTCCGGACTCCTTTCTCCACATCTCGACATTTATTGTCGTGTATGAGGCCTTCCTCCGCATTACCCCTCACTTCGGCATGTGGCTTAAGAACTTTGAAGTGAAGCCGAAGATGATCGAGGGGCAACATGCAGCGTGCGGAGGTGCATCAATAGGCAAGATGGCAGGAGCTCCATGGCTGAAAGGTTCCTTTCCAGAGGTGTCCAAATTATGGCAACGGGAGTGGTTTTACGTCATGGCTCCCAGAAGTGCCAAGTGGGCGGCTGCCCCCGCTTTCCGCTCGGGCCCCCCACCACGACTAATGTCATGGATCAGCAGAGGTCTGAGCTAGGGTCCAGCCAAGGACGTGCCTATACTGCAAAGCCACATTCAAGATCTCTTCGAGGGAGATTTTAATTTGGTCGTTGTAATACAAGTTATGCTGGTTCGTCAAGTCCAGCCTTGCAGACGTTGGCCCCTTCGCTTGTGGGACTTCAACCCAGAAGGACCGCGTGCCATTCAAAGTTTCCTCGGCCTGACGCACGAGGAGATGTACAAGTCATTCTTCGAACCTCAAATAGAGTGTCCGGATACTACCGAGGACGTGGGCCTGAGCAGTAACCACGCCGCCGAACAAGTAAGAAATCCTCTAGCCGAACACACTGTCTTTTATTCATCATGAAGTTATTTCTGAGAGTTTGCTCTTTGACCAGGACTGGCTAACAAAGGCGAAGATGATTCGGTGTTTGGCCCCCCTCCCTGAGGGTTTGGAAAATCCGGTATTGGAAAAGATGCTCGAGCTTGCACCTTGCCCGGAGCCCTCGAAGGAAGATACGGGGGGGATAATACGGGCGGACGCGGGCCCCCATCGCTACCAGTTCCCACCGAGGGAATGAGCGTCTCCATGAAGGAGGATAACCGGGGGAGGAAAAGGACTGCTCCCGAGGATCCGGAAGCCGAGGCCTCCAAACGGGAGAAGAAGTCTCCCACAGAAGGTCCTGCCTCGGGGGGTGCCTTAGCCCCTCTCAGCCGAGCTCGTCTTCGGTGGATCTTCTTCCAGAGATGATGGAGAGCGAAACGCCTCCCCCGGACTCCTCCGCTCAAGAAGCGGGCGACCCCGAAGTGTCGTCATGGAGGGCCTCTCCGGATACGGTGAGGCCAAAAGATAATCCCATAGACCCCCGAAGTCCCCAGCGTCCGGCTACCGAAGAGAGCAAACAAAAGAGTCCGGCACCGTCTGGTATGCGGTCGGACGTTCTGAGGGAGCTGGTGGGGCGAGCGGCCATCTCAGAAGAACACCATACGCTGATGGGTACGGTGATGGAGAGAATTTCATCTGCCGAAAGTGGATTACATGAAGCCTTTATAAGTCTACAGACAGGCTTTGAGGTACGTGAGATAATATGTGATAGTACCGCACATGTTAGGTGTGCCCTGTGTAGATAGTAGCCCTTGAGACTCTGGTTGTCATCGAGAACGGCAGCGAACAGAGGATCATAGTCCCAGGCAATAACCAGACTGCCCGCATGTGCAGGTGGTGGAAGCTCCGGTGGCTAGCCGGACTAGTGAGTTTGCCAAATTAAAACGGCAACTGGATGCGGTAGACGCCGACATCGAGCTTGTTAACAAGAGGCTTGATGAGGCACATGGTAAGTGTTATTATCTGGTGAACGCCACATAGTAAGAGCAGCATGATGCCAGTATATTTAATATATTGTGACTGCGGATGGAGCTGCCACCGTGGAAACCTTGCGGGCAGAACTTGCCTGAGCCAAGGAACAAGCGAGGATTAGTAATGCGGCTGCTTTGAACGCGGCCGAAGAGTTGAAAGCCGAGAAGGCCGCACATTGCGAGAGCCAATAGAAGATGGCCAAGATGGCTGTAGAATTAAAAGACACTGCCGACTGTTGCTGGCTCCTTGAAAAAGAAAACCGAGCGAAGGCAACGGACCTTGAGAAGGCCACGATGGCGGACAAAGACACCCACTCTGCTATGAGAGCGAAGAAGGAGGAGCTGCGAGAAGCCGGGGATATTGCGGCTGGGAAGCCCTTCATGCTATGGAGGAAGTTCGGAGATCCACGGTATGCCCCTTTGGATCGGATGTGGAGTTCAGCAGATGCGTATATTGACTTGGCGGCAAGCGCTGCCGATGCAGCCAAATACTTCCAAGGTCAAATGGATCGTGAAGTGGACAAGCTATTCTGGTCGCAATTCAACGTTCCAGAGCGTCCGCTTCCATTGACTGATCAGCTAGCCGAAAGGGCCGAACTAAATAGGTTGTCCGGACTCGCCATGAGGTCTGTCGTGGATCAGCTATGGCCGAAAAAGCCAAAGCCGAACAACTATTTCAGTTTAGTACCGCGGTTCCTTAGTGCGGTGCCGCGCATTAATGCGATGAAGAGGTCGGCGTGCATAGAAGGCTCACGGATGGCCCTTGCCCGTGTTAAAGCATACTGGGCGGAGATGGACGCAACCACTGTTGCAGCGCAGGGTTCGTCCATAGGCCGAGTGGCTGTCGAGCACTATTTCGAGGGGGTTCTCAAGGGTGCTCGTTTGATAGAGGCGTTGTAAGTGCATCTAGTGCCACCCCTAGTTGGTTTTGGAGTATTGACAACAAACCTAGTTGAGGGACTAATGTGTTTGTGAGAATTGCAGGATAACACAGGTAGAAGTCCCTCATTGATTCGGTTTTACTACCAGAGATGACCCCTAAAAATGTATGAAGACATTGAAGTCAAAGGTGGTATATGAAGATATTCACATTGAAGACTATGACAAAAGAAAGACACGTTATGAAGCCTATGGAGCTCGAAGAACTTAGATCTTTCGTAGTTCTTTATCTTTTGTGTTGAGTCATAGGAACCACCGTACTATTAAGTGGGGTCCAAGAGAACCAGTCAGAATGACTGAAGTGATGCCTAAACAAAAAACCTATGTCTTCGAGTGAAGACTATGAGAGCAAATCTTGTCCAGAGTCGGACAAGTCAGCTTTGCTTGTAGCCCAAGTAAAGTTGCCGTGTGGATTTGAAATCTGACCGTTGGAACACATGTCAGTTCCTTAGTGACCCAGGGTCATTTCGGACAAATCAGGTCGGGTTGCCAAGTGGCTATAAATAGCCCACCCCCTACAACCATAAACGGTTGGCTGCTTCAGATTTAGTGCACGGGCTTTTGTGTTTGAGAGCAACCCACCTCAAAGCCTTTGACAGAAAAATTCCTAGCGAGGAGAAAGCCCTAACCACCCAGAGCCAGAGTAAATTGGGCATCACTTAAGTCTTCTTGTCTGAGTGATCTGAATTATTACACTTGAGGAATGTGCATCCTCCAGACGGTTAGGCGTCGCGTTCTGAGCATCCAAGAGACATTGTGGATTGCCAGTGAACGAAGTCTGTGAAGGTTTGGGAGTCTACCTTGAAGACTTACCTGAGTGATTGGGCGAGGACTATGTGACCTTAGCTCAAGGAGAATACGGTGAGGACTTGGTGTCCTGAGCTGCGTGTTCAGGACTGGGTGTCCGGGACTGTGTGTCCTAAGGTTTAAATACCTAGCCGCTCCAACCAGACGTACAGTTGTCACAGCAACTGGAACTGGTCCAACACATCATTGTCTTCAACGAGTCACTGGTTTCATCTTCACTTCCTTTTACTTACTGTTACTCATTCTGAAGCCATTGCATGCTTGCTATATATTTTGTCTTCACAACGTAACTGTATGATTTGTTTGGCTTCATAACTTCTTCCTACCTGATCCTTATTACACTGCAGCTACTTGTCATTGTGATTTCACTCTATTGAATACTTGACCATGGCTTACCTAGTGTAATCTAACTTCTGCTGCATAGTGATAGGCATATCTCTACTGTTTGTCTTCAAAACTTCCACGTTTTGAAGACTTTCATAAAAATCACCTATTCACCCCCCCTCTAGTCGATATAACGCACTTTCAATTGGTATCAGAGCAAGGTCCTCCCTTGTTCTGTGTGATTCAGTTTAACCACCTGGAGTTTTAGCTATGTCGACTGCAGGGATAATTAAAGTCTCCGCTGCGTGCCCCGTCTTCTATGGAACTGAATATCCCTACTGGAAGAATAAGATGCGTATGCATCTTTAAACCATTGACGTCGACCTATGGTATGTCGTCGAGAATGGCGTTCCCAAGGCTGGAGAAGGTGTCACTGCTGCTGCTGTCAAGAAATTCGTTCAACTGGACTCTACTGCCAAGAACATCATCTGTGGTCATCTGACCAAAGGACAGTATGGCCGTGTGAGTGCTTTGAAGACATCCAAGCTGGTCTGGGACTGGCTCTCCAAGGTCAATGAAGGCATCCCAACCCAGAGAGATCAGAGAATCAGTGTTCTTCGCAACCTCTTCAACCGCTTCAAGAGAAATGACAATGAGAATGTCCAGCACACATTTGATCGACTCACTGACATCACAAATGAGCTTCAAGCTCTCGGCGCTACTGAGATCACCAAACATGAAGTCGTCAAGACACTGCTGAGATCACTTGATAGTTCGTTTGACATCCTAGCCCTGATGATTCAAGAACGTCCTGATTTCAAGACACTCGATCTGTCTGACATACTTGAGAGGCTCAACACACATGAGTTTCAGCTTTCTGAGAAAAGAGATATCTATGGTCCAAACTATGGGCGAACTCGTGCCTTGAAGGCAAAAGCTGTTTCCTCATCTGAAGAAGAATCTGATAGCAGTTCTGATGATCCTGAAGACATTGGAAGGGAACTTGCAATGCTTGTGAAGAAGTTCCAAAAATTCACCAAGAAGAAAGGCTTCAGAAAGTCTTCACGATCAAGCTCAAGGAATGATGAAGCTTCTGCTCATGACTACAAGAAGAAAACATGCCACAAGTGCAAGAAAACTGGACACTTCATCTCTGAGTGTCCATAGTGGGACAATGAGAACAGAAAGAAGAAGAAGAGCAAGGAATATGACTCTGACGACAAGAAGAAGAAGAAATACACAAAGTCTTCTTCCAAGTCTTCCTCAAAGTCTTCATCACACAAGAAGAGCTCATCTGGCAAGGCACGTGCGTTTGTTGGCAAGGAAATGGATTCAGAGGAGGAGTCCGCTTCTGAGGAGGCAGAGGTGGAATCTGAGGAGGAGTCTGATTCTGGCATTGCAAGTCTGGCTACAGCATACGTCGCCAAGTCCATCTTCAACACTGAAGACAATGACTTCATCACCGACACCGATGCAAATGACAAGGACTACTCCACTCCTACCTACTGCTTCATGGCACGCGGTGCCAAGGTAAACAAACGCACTACTCACTATCAAACATCTAGTGACGATGACTCTGATTGTGATTCAAAACCCAGTTACAAAACACTTGCTAAAATTGCAACTGAACAACAGAAAGCCATGGAACATATTCAAAAACTATTAGACAGAAGCAATGATCTGTTGGGTGCTAAAATGACTCGATCTGAATCCTTAATTGAAGACATAAAAAATCTTCATGTTAAGTATCAGGAACTTGAAGATCGTCATGATACTCTCTCAACAACTCATGAAAAGCTTTCCTATGATTATCTTCAAAGGAAGCAAGAACTTGAGAAATTGAGAGCGGCTCATGAAGATCTTCAAAAGGAAAATGAGTCACTTCGCGTCGAACAGATCGGTTCCGCTCAGGAAGGATTTGAACCACCATGTCTTAAATGCATTGAGCATGATAGTGCTACTTTTGTTGCTGAATGTTCCATTGCTACTGTGGTTGCAATATCTTCAACTGTTGATGTGGTAACTAACCCCTCTGCTGAGGATACCACTGCTATTGCTGATGAGAATGCTAGGTTGAAGACATTGCTTGAAACAGGGATGTACAAAAGTCTTAAAGGACATCAGACATTATGTGATGTCCTCAAGAAGCAGATTCTGAACCGCAACCCTAGGAAAGAGGGTGTTGGGTTCGTAAGGAAAATAAATGCAGATGGCTCTTACTGGAAACCTGAGCAGTACCCCAAAACCAAGTGGGTTGCTGGAAAGGAACCTTCAGCAGATCCATCCAATTTATCTGGCTTCACTTGTGCTAACCCCATTATCATTGATGAATCCTTTGATGCAAACTACATACTGTTTAAGAATCAGAATGGTGAAGTGTTTGCCAGGTACATTGGTACTAACTGCAGGAATGGACCGCCTATGAAGAAGATCTGGGTTCCGAAAAAGTGTCTGGAAAATCTTCCTGTGAATGTCTTCATGACACCTCACTTGAAGAAGACAAACCTCAGACCAAAGGCTTCATACGGTCCAAAGGCTTCATACAAACAGAGGACTCACCTGAGTCACACTAACGCAAATGTTTTGCAGGGAAACCATACTCGGGCATATGAATATGAGAGCGGTTCATCAAACCGTCATGTTCATATGACCAAAAATTATTCTGCTTATTCTTATGAGTACTATTGTCCACCTGCAAGACTGTTTGCTAAGGCTTCAAAGCCAAAATTCTCAGATGCTGCACTTAGACTTATTGCTTCTAAGCCACCCTTGAAGATGTGGGTGGTTAAGAAGGCTTAACTCTCTTTTGCAGGGAAAGGTCTCCAGCAGAAAACCAAAATCTTCTGACGCTATTGTTGGGGACCTTAAAAAACTTGTAGGGCGCAAGATAAAATGCCCGAATGGCATCATTATGTACTTCGTTCCTGAATCGCATGCTACTCTCCCTATTAGTCCTAATCTGGATCTAAGTTTTCATAACCCACTGGTTCGTCAAATGTTTTTGCTTCACAATTCTCTTCGTGAAGCCTATCCCCCTAACTGCACTGTAGGGTACGACACCAGCGTCTTCAAAGTCTTCAGAATGGATTATTGACAGTGGGTGTACAAATCACATGACTAGCAAAAGAAGCCTTCTTATGGACTCAACCTTACGTCCATCCGACAAGAGCCACATCACATTTGCTGACATTGGTAAAAGTAAGGTATTGGGTCTAGGTAGAGTTGCAATCTCAAAGGATCAACACATGGATAAAGTCATGCTTGTTGAATCCCTTGGCTTCAACTTAATGTCTGTCTCAATGCTTTGCGATTTGAACATGATCGTAATGTTTGGAAAATATCGTTGCCTTGTACTAATGGAATCTGACATGTCTCTAGTGTTTGAAGGGTATCAAAAAGATGATCTGTACGTGGTAGATTTCTCAGCAGGGCCACAACTTGCAGTATGTCTTCTTGCAAAAGCTTCAGAATGCTGGCTTTGGCATCAGAGGTTTGGGCATGCTGGCATGAGGAACCTCCACACCCTTGCGAAGAAGAAACATGTCATAGGCATCGAGGGCATCAAGTTCAAGAAAGATAACTTATGCGGTGCCTGTGAAGCAGGGAAGATGACGAGGGCAAAAGATCCCTCGAAGACAATCATGATCACTACTCGACCCTTCGAACTGCTTCACATGGATCTTTTCGGTCCCACTCACTACTCAACTTTTACTACTACTGCTTGCCTCTATGGCTTTGTCATTGTTGATGATTACTCTAGATATACTTGGGTGCACATAATCCTTTACAAGACTGAAGTGCAGGATGTCTTCAGACGCTTCGCCAATCGAGCTATGAACAACTTTGGCGCCAAGATAAAGCACATCAGAAGTGACAATGGCACTGAATTCAAGAACACTGGCCTTGATACATATCTTGATACCTTGGGCATCACACATGAATTCTCAGCTCCGTACACGCCACAGCAGAACGGCGTCGTCGAACGCAAGAACAGAACACTCATTGAGATGGCCAGAACGATGCTAGATGAATACAAGACTCCAAGAAAATTCTGGACTGAAGCCATTGACACTGCATGCCATACAATCAATCGTGTTTATCTTCACAAGCTTCTGAACAAAACATCTTATGAGCTCCTTACTGGCAAAAAGCCAAATGTCAGTTACTTCAGAGTATTTGGCGCAAGATGCTGGATCAAGGACCCACATCACACCTCAAAATTTGCACCAAAAGCACATGAGGGTTTTATGCTTGGATATGGAAAGGATTCGCACTCCTACAGAGTCTTCAATCTCTTTCATTACAAAGTGGTTGAAACCGTGGATGTGTGGTTCGATGAGACAAATGGTTCACAAAGAGAGCAACTGCCAAATGTGCTAGATGAAATTCCTGCTAGTGAATCAATCAAGCTAATGGGAACTAGAGAGATTACACCTTCTGAAGCTCATCCTGAAGAAGAACTTATCATCTCAGCACCTGATCAACATGAAGACAATGCTCAGCCTGAAGACATTCCTCCCAACATCAACACAGATCAGCAAGAGCAAAGTCTTCGCCCTGTACATCCTCGTGTTGCCAATGAAGTGCAGATTGACAGAATAATTGACAGCATCAATGCACCTGGTCCACTCACTCGTTCAAGGGCAACTCAGCTAGCAAATTTCTATGGGCACTTCGCATTCGTCTCAATATCAGAACCCAAGAAAGTTGAAGAAGCCTTCATGGAACCTGAATGGATTCAAGCTATGCAAGAAGAGCTTCAACAGTTTGAGCTGAATAATGTATGGGAACTAGTTAAGCGTCCTGATCCAGGGAAGCACAACATAATAGGCACCAAATGGATATATCGCAACAAGCAAGATGAGCATGGTCAAGTTGTCAGAAACAAAGCTCGTCTCGTTGCTCAAGGATATACTCAAGTGGAAGGCATTGACTTCGATAAAACATTTGCTCCTGTGGCTAGGCTTGAAGCCATACGCATACTGCTGGCCTATGCAAATCATCATAACATACTTCTATATCAAATGGATGTAAAGAGTGCCTTTCTCAATGGCAAGATTGAAGAAGAAGTGTATGTTGCACAACCGCCTGGCTTTGAAAATCCAAAACATCCTGACATGGTATACAAGCTCAACAAGGCACTGTATGGCCTCAAACAAGCCCCTAGGGCCTGGTATGACACACTCAAATACTTCCTGAAGAGCAAAGGCTTCATACCTGGTTCCCTAGATCCCACTCTTTTCACGAAGACATATGATGGTGAACTGTTTGTGTGCCAAATATATGTCGATGACATTATCTTCGGCTGCACCAATCAGAAGTACAGTGAAGAGTTTGGCTATATGATGCAAGAGCAATATCAGATGTCTATGATGGGGGAGCTGAAGTTCTTCCTTGGTCTTCAAATATGACAACAACGCAATGGCATCTTCATATCTCAAGAGAAGTATCTCAAAGATTGCCTGAAGAAGTTCGGTATGCAGGACTGCAAAGGCTTCACAACACCAATGCCAGCCAAACATCATCTGGGTCCCGACGAAAATGGTAAAGAGTTCGATCAAAAGGTATACCGCTCCATGATTGGTTCTTTACTTTATCTATGTGCATCTAGGCCAGATATTATGCTTAGTGTTTGCATGTGTGCTCGATTTCAAGCGGCACCAAAGGAGTCGCATCACTTAGCTGTGAAGCAAATTCTTCGATATTTGGCTCACACCCCAACTCTAGGATTATGGTATCCAAAGGGCTCAGAGTTTGATTTGGTTGGATTCTCGGATGCTGATTATGCTGGTGACAAAGTAGATCGCAAGTCTACATCAGGCACATGTCACTTTCTGGGATGATCACTTGTATGTTGGTCTTCAAAGAAGCAGAACTGTGTATCCCTCTCCACTGCTGAATCTGAATACATTGCTGCTGGATCTTGCTGCGCTCAGCTTCAGTGGATGAAGCAAACACTCAAGGACTATGGCATTCATCTGAAGCAAGTGCCACTTTACTGTGACAACAAAAGCGCCATCAAGATTGCCAACAACCCAATTCAGCATTCAAAGACAAAGCACATTGAAATTCATCATCACTTTCTCAGAGATCATGTTGTGAAGGAAGACATTGATATCATACACGTCAACACTGAAGAGCAACTGGCAGATATCTTCACCAAGCCCTTGGATGAGAAGAGGTTTTGCAAGTTACGGTGTGAGCTAAATATCCTGGAATCCTCAAATGTCCTGTGATCAGGCACACATCCTAACCCTTATGCAGATTGATGACTTAGATGTGCAACACACGAAGTGAAGTATATCTTCAATCAATGAAGACATACATTCTAAGTGTGAATACATTAATGTGGAAATTGACTTCAGAGCGCCACGATAATTGTGCGCCGTGTCTGGGTCTAATACTTCCTATACGGTGGGTAACGCCACCACCAAACGTTCTATTTTGAAGTGTTTCACTCTTGGCGTTACCTTGCAATGTCCTCACATTTGGTTTGGCTTCGAACTCAACATATATTTATGATTATCTTCACTACGTTGATTATATAGATATATATATACTAGTGTTCTGTCCTCTACAGCATTCACTTATAGCTATGTCTTCTTGGTTGAATCTTTTGAACTAAGTGAATGTGATCGGACCCTAATCTCTCTATGCTCTCTATCTCAAACTCTATCTCTCCAAGTCATATGCATTCTATTGAAACTGTCGAATGTCTTCTCTGCATCCTTGTCAGTAAAAGACACAAACACAACCTTTAAAACCGTTTTCAATGCTCATTTATCCACATGAAATCCGGAGAAGTAGGAACGACCACCCGACAATCCAGGCGTGCGTGGGACGTGAAACTGCCCCCAAAATACCGCATGATGGCCACGTACTACTTAGATGCGAATCACCAGGGGCACCTGAGTAATAGCGCAGTGCCGCCCCTGCGCCTATAAATTCACACTTACCGCGGTCATTATCTCCTTCTTCCACCCTCGCACGAACCCTAGCGCCACCGCTAGCTCTCGACGATGCCGGCGACGAAGCGCTTCGCTGCCGCAACCTCTCCGACGCCGTCTTCACGCCGATTGCGGACATCATCCTCTCCGCCGTCGCCGTAGGTGTCTTCCGTCGCCAAGTTAGGGCACGGAGGATTGAACTGCTCGGCATCATCTCCCACTCCGTCTAGCAGTTCCAAGTGTGGTAAATAAAACTTCTTTTTACAGCCCCTGTTGATCTCATGGTTCTGTCACTTTCTACCATAAGAAGTTTCTCTTCACACAAGTTAGATCTTTCAATCTGCATCTCATAACATGCCTAGTATATTCACTTGTGCTTCATGAGGTAGTTAGATTCCTCATCTGTGGGTTCGTACAAATCTGGAACCAACTTCCTTTCTATGAGTGAATGTCTTCGCACGATGAGGTCAATGTCTTCTAAAATGATTTATCTTCAAAATCTTCTAAGAATGCATATGACCTCTTCCCCTTCCCTCGCACCTTAATGCTGTCACAGGTACATGTCCGTGGGAGAATCCTTTGGTTCTCATAGTCTGCATTCATTTGCAGAATTCTTATAGCATCACATAAATTCTCCTGAAGCCAGTTCCTGTTGGTCCAGCAAGAAAAAGCCTTTGAAGCCTTTGAACGTCTTGAAGCCTTTCAAGTTAAAGTTTATGGCTTCAGAAATAGCAGCAAGGAAGGGGGGCAGACAACGACGTGGAGGAACATCCAAAGATCTGCCTGATGAACTGGCAGAAACGTATAAAACAGATCCTGAAGAGAATTATGGTCAGCACAAGACCCGAATCCAATGGATTCGACGCTATTGGGCAGAACAATGGTTCAAGTACCGCTTCACAACCCAAGAGTATGCTGAGAAGAGTGCCATCAAAAGACCATGGGGAGACATCTTATTCAAGAACCTTGTACCCAGGTCCAGAGATGAAGCTATTGCCCAAAGATTCTATCCATGCATGGTTCGTGGGCCACAGCCTGATGATGCACATCCGTCGTCACTACTCTGGTGTCGTGACGACAATCTGTTCAAGCGCAACTTCTAGTTTGCCCAACAATCAGCGAAGCAGAACAAGAAGAAGTTGGGGTTAGACTTCAACCCTTGTCCCTTCGCACCAAGGGCAGATGGCACACGCGACGCAGAACCCAATATCATCGGTCCATATGCCAACCTTGAGGGCCTCATCACCCGCATCTTAGTCCAAGGGACTGCCGTGAATGACCCTCCAGCTGACTCTGAGTCTGATGAAGCTCCTGCTGTACCGAAGCCAAAGCAGTCGAAGAAGCCAAAAGCTTCAAAGCCGGCCCCTTCACCAAAAATCTCAAGGGCGAAGCCATTGGCAACTGCACCTCCTGAAGACAGTGTGCAGTCTGAAGACGTATCCCACGTCTCCAAGCCCCAGAAGGCCAAGATGCCTCAGCCACACACCGGCAAAGAGCTCACAGCTGCTGCCATCCTGCGCGGCGAAGCCATTGATCTGTCGAGTGATGAAGATCTTGGAGATGACGCTCTCGAGCAGCTCATCAAGAGCAAAGAAGAAGCTGAAATCTTCAACAATTTTCCTCTCTTTGATGTCGCCATCATCCACAACTTCATCAACGAATGGTTTGCCACACCAAACATCAGCTTCGAAGATCTGCAGCTGCCCGTTGGCCTCAGCGTCGCCTTCCAAGGCTCTATTGCTTCAAAACTTGCAATTGCCTAGCGCATTGTTGAACTGAAGCAGAAAATTGATCATGAAAAGGCTCAGTTCAAGAAGGATATGGCCAAGCTCAGCGTGCAAGAAGTGAAGAGCTTCAAGGTCATGATGCACGAACTAAAGAAAAACTTTCTGAAGAAGCGTGCAGAAGCTCAAGGTTCGCGGGAGCGAATGAAGTCTCTGGCAGACAGATGTGTGCAGGCCTACAATGAGGCCGAGAAGCGCAAGGCACTTGGGCGTCCTGGCATCGACCCCAGAATGGCCGCGAAGAAGAAGAAGAAGCCTGCTATGGCTGAACCAGAGGCACCAAGGCAAGAAGCAGTTCCAATTGTCTTCCCAACTACAACGACTGGCTCGAAGCCAAAGAGCCGGTCAACCGCTTCAGAGCTCAAGAAGACGTGAACTGCAGAGGCTGAAGCTAGGAAGCGGAAACATACTGAAGCCTCTCCTTCTGCTCCCACTCAGAAGAAGCGAAAGATCAAGAAAGCTCAGGCTGCTCCCAAAGATCCCTTGATGGTTGAACCCCTTTCTGTCGTCCATCCTGACGTAGAACGACAACTGACAGTTCATGAGCCTGCTTCCACAGAGGCTCCTGAAGCTGAAGACATACCAGCAGCCGACCCCATCGCTGTTGAAGACATTGGTCATCAGGACAATGTACAAGATGATGCAGCTCTTCCTCAGTATGAACACAGCGAACTCATCAGCATTGGTCGTCCTCTGACGCCAATTGCACAAGATGCGTCATGGGCGGATCGCCCTCAAGAGGAAGAAGACTTTGAGGCCCAGCCCACTCCAACCCCACAGGCGTCGTCTGCGTTCCGCAGGCTTCGCAAAGGTCCAAGGCCTCAAGTCTATGCTGAAGACATTCCGGCTGCATCAGCCGAAGAAAATGAAGAAGTACCACAAGATCCTACTTCCCCGCTACACCACGAAGCAGTTCTCCAGGAGAACGTGCCTGAGTCTGACCCTCCAGCTAGTCAAGAGGCGGCTGAAAATATTAAGGCTGCCACAACCAACACTGAAGCCAATGTGGAACCCTCCCCACCAAAAGCTTCAGAAGACAGCGAAGCTGCTGATCCAGACACTTCTGTTCCTGAGTCTGCTGCAGGTCCTCAATTTGATTACCATGTTGAGCACAGGCCTCATGTCCAGAAGCCAGTCCCAAGGCTACTGAGGTTCCCAGGTCCTGCATCAGCACCTGGCTCCTTTAACATCAATAGCTTCAAGGCAGATAATACGTTCTTCAACAGCTCCAAGAACCCCTATTCAAGGGAAAGGATTTCATCAGATAGGTTCTGGAGCTATCCTCAGCACAGCTACTATTCATGCATCCTATACAATCAAGGTCGCATCTTCCCGCACAAGCGCCTTGATGTTGAAGCCATTGCTGGTCTGCCCTGTTTAGAGGAAGCGTTGGATTGCTTCAAGCAAGTGGGTCTGCTGCAGTTTGTAACTGATGAAGAGCACTGGAATGAAGAGCTTCTGCTGCAATTCTATGCCACCCTCCACATCAAAGGATACAACAGAGATCCGAAGACTTGGGCCCTGGAGTGGATGACCGGCAATGTCCATCACGAAGCCAATGCATTTGATATCATTGAGCTCACCGGCCTGCCCACTCCTGGCGAATTCTTCGAGGAAGGCTGTCCACTACACACTGAAGCTCTTGAGAGCATATTCCAGAGGCCTGAACCCGAATATGAGTCAGATGCTCTCCATGATGAAGCCATTGCCCCCCGATGCTCCTTATCCAACAGAGTTCTTCGTTGAAGACTTTGAGTACCTGCCCAGAACCATCTATCACATTATCCGGCGGACTCTCTGGCCTATCAAAGGGCACTCTCCAAATGCCAAGATCGAGGGTGCAATGAAGACTCTGATATTTTGTATCCTTCATGGCAAATGCTTCAACGCACAGGACTTCTTCATACGCCAACTTGCTGCATCAGGCTCAGATTTACTTGGTTTGAAGTTCTATGCTCCTTGGGTAATGAGACTGATCAAGCTTCACTCTGCGATCTCATATCAGCCCTCAGCCCGCAACCATCGGATCTTCTTGCCAGATGTGGATACCTCTGCTGAAGCTATATATCCTGAGCCTGCCAAGCAACCTTTGAGTCTTCAGAATGCAGAACACCAGAGCTTCACTCAGAACGATGAAGGTGTTGAAGCCATCTCCAGGGTGTATCCTTTGGCTGGCACTACTCGTGCCCCACCCCTTTCTTCAACGAAAGCCACTGACAGTGCAACTGCTTCAAGACCCAAGAAGCGCGCTCGTGTTCTCAATGACCGAGAGCTTCTTGTGGCCCTTCATCAAAAACAAGATAGGCATCATGACTGGCTAAAGCATCAGATGAAAAGCCTCTTGGTGGATGTTAATCATCTTCGAAATCTTGCCACCAAGAATGCTTTCGTCACTCATGAAACCTGTCGTCGTACATGGAAAGGGCTATCAATGATGTGTACTGAAGCTGAACTTGAAGAGGATGGCTTCACTGAGCGATTCAAGTTTGACACCACACCTCCTAGAAGGGCTGTGATGCGAAGCACCCATCACTTGAAGACTCTGAGTTTTCTTCATCTGCTGCCACAGTCACTGCCAGAATCATTGATGAAGAAGACGATGCTACATCACCGCCACCTGCTTCAGCACCTCCAAGCTCTTCTGCACCGCCAAACACCTCCAACGACCCTCTGCTCCTGGGAGAACATAGAGCTCTATAGTCTTCAAGCGGGTTCATATGGGCGGGTGCCTTATATTTTGCTTCGTGCTTACAACTCTCGTTTTTTGCTACATTTGGTTCTTATGAGTTGTAACACTTAAACCAGATGGTCGTCTGCTACTTGTTTGCCACCCTGTTTTGCGAAGATAAATTCCGCATGTGCGACGATAAATTCCGCACTTATCTCATTCTGCAGACGTCCATTTTCCATTATGCATGTCATTATCTTCATATACTTTCACATGCATAGTGGATTGTCATCATAAGCTGAAGTGGATCTCCACAAGTACAACCTGCCATGTGCATTTGCATTCCAAAAGCAAATTAACTTATATGCACATCTTCAGGGGGAGCCCTTGCAACTTATGAAGACAATTCCTTATCCTTTACAATTTCACAGACTATATTCCCCGTTGAAAACTTCAACTAGTTTGTCATCAATCACCAAAAAGGGGGAGATTGTAAGTGCATCTAGTGCCACCCCTAGTTGGTTTTGGAGTATTGACGACAAACCTAGTTGAGGACTAATGTGTTTGTGAGAATTGCAGGATAACACAGGTAGAAGTCCCTCATTGATTCGGTTTTACTACCAGAGATGACCCCTAAAAATGTATGAAGACATTGAAGTCAAAGGTGGTATATGAAGATATTCACATTGAAGACTATGACAAAAGAAGACACGTTATGAAGCCTATGGAGCTCGAAGACTTAGATCTTTCGTAGTTCTTTTTCTTTTGTGTTGAGTCATAGGAACCACCGTACTGTTAAGTGGGGTAGGAGAACCAGTCAGAATGACTGAAGTGATGCCTAAACCAAAAACCTATGTCTTCGAGTGAAGACAATGAGAGCGAATCTTGTCCAGAGCCGGACAAGTCAGCTTTGCTTGTAGCCCAAGTAAAGTTGCCGTGAGAGTTTGAAATCTGACCGTTGGAACACGTGTCAGTTCCTTAGTGACCCAGGGTCATTTCGGACAAATCAGGTCGGGTTGCCAAGTGGCTATAAATAGCCCACCCCCTACAACCATAAACGGTTGGCTGCTCAGATTTCAGTGCACGGCTTTTGTCGTTTGAGAGCAACCCACCTTCGAAGCCTTTGAGAGAAATTTCCTAGCGAGGAGAAAAGCCCTAACCACCCAGAGCCAGTAAATTGGGCATCACTTAAGTCTTCTTGTCTGAGTGATCTGAAGACTTATTACACTTGAGGACTGTGCATCCTCCAGACGGTTAGGCGTCGCGTTCTGAGCATCCAAGAGACATTGTGGATTGCCAGTGAACGAAGTCTGTGAAGGTTTGGGAGTCTACCTTGAAGACTTACCTGAGTGATTGGGCGGAGGACTATGTGACCTTAGCTCAAGGAGAATACGGTGAGGACTTGGTGTCCTGAGCTGCGTGTTCAGGACTGGGTGTCCGGGACTGTGTGTCCTAAGGTTTAAATACCTAGCCGCTCCAACCAGACGTACAGTTGTCACAGCAACTGGAACTGGTCCAACACATCATTGTCTTCAACGAGTCACTGGTTTCATCTTCACTTCCTTTTACTTACTGTTACTCATTGTGAAGCCATTGCATGCTTGCTATATATTTTGTCTTCACAACGTAACTGTATGATTTGTTTGGCTTCATAACTTCTTCCTACCTGATCCTTATTACACTGCAGCTACTTGTCATTGTGATTTCACTCTATTGAATACTTGACCATGGCTTACCTAGTGTAATCTAACTTCCGCTGCATAGTGATGGGCATATCTCTACTGTTTGTCTTCATAACTTCCATGTTTTGAAGACTTTCAGAAAAATCTCCTATTCACCCCCCTCTAGTCGATATAACGCACTTTCACGAGTGCTCGAAGAATATTATGTTTGAGTGATATGTATTCTCATTGTAAACACAATGCTTTTATGAAATTTTATAAGGCTATGTTTATACTTTTGCCTGAAAGTAGTATGATGCATCAGTGCGGCCGTTTATGTATACATGTTTATAACCTGAAAGATTGCAGCCATCGGCTTCAACCCCCATGCATATAATGCGGAGGTGCTCACGAAAAATGCGTGTTCACACTTAACCCAACGTCTTGGTCCTATTGAGGAGGTGATAGCGTAGCGAACAAGGCAACCAGACTATAATGCTTTAACACTTTCACTTAGCCATAGGAGTTTGACAGTGGGGCTACTAGATAGCCTCTGGTGGCTCCGCACTCTCCCGATCTCGGCGTGCATACATGCCTGGCCGGAAAACGGCCCTTCGTTAAGTCGGAGGAATTCTAACATTCCGATAGGTCATCGAGTGGTTGACCAGTCTCATGCTATATCATGACAGTCAGTTTTCGGCTTTCTCTACTGAGGTGCTCGTCCGGATGAACCAGGGCACAATCGCAGTAGTTCTCCTGGTGCTGCCTTAGCCGATAAAGCGGAACGTAAGGCACCAAAACACAGGAGCCGGGCAAACCCAACATTTGACCAAAGACAATGATTCGGAGCTGATGCATATAAGGCCAAACTCGCGACGCCGAACACTCCCTATGGTATTCGGTCTTTATGGTATAAACCGGGCCTAAATAGTGCCCTTTGTAAGAAGCCCCTTGTGTCCAGGTACGTGCATTATTCTGACGTGGCCACATGCCAAGACGTCAGCATCCTTCTCAACTGTGCTGAGAATTCGGTGGATGTGTATCAACAAGAGACAGTAAAAAAGGTTTATGCAGGGTCTTAATCTAAAAAGAATCCTTGGAACGGGTCCCTGCTGCACACCTGCGCCTGTGTCTCTGTTGTGCCGTGTCCTGGACAGGTGTAGCACGATGGTCATCTGTAAAAGAGAGGAATTTAGGTGAAAAAGTTGTCGTGCAGAGAGATAGTTTTTAAAGAAACCATGTATAACTAGAAATGAGTATAAATTGCCACTTGTCTGCGCGCGTTGGGCCCCTTGTATTTGTAATAGGGGTGTGGCCATCAATCCGGTATAAATTACATATAGCAGCGCCGGACTCGTCTAACCGCGTCCGTGGTCTTGACGACCTATCAAATACTTTAGTTGGCGAGGCCGTTTTTAGTGTGCGGCTGCCAAGGCAGTCGCATTCCCTTTGGCGCGCAAGGATCGCTTAATACTTACGTTCACTGTAATGATGCCGCGTGGACCGGGCATCTTGAGCGTCAGGGAAGCGTAATGTGGTATTGCATTAAGGCGAGCAAAAGCTTCGCGTCCAATTAGTGCTTGATAGCCACTTTGGAACGGAGCGATGTGGAAGGTTAAATGTTTGCTACGGAAGTTATCAGGGAAGCCGAATATAACCTTTAGTAGCAGGGAGCCTGTGCAATGAGCCCCTGGGCCTGGCGATACTCCTTTAAAGGTAGTATTGCTATGGCAAATTTTCATTGGGTCTATCCCCATTTTGCGGATTGTATCCTGGTATATCAGGTTGAGACTGCTGCCACCGTCCATCAGGACTCGTGTGAAGTGGTATCTGTCAATTATTGGGTCTAATACCAGGGCAGCCCATCCTGCATGCTGGATACTTGCTGAGTAATCACGATGGTCGAAAGTGATCGGTTGAGACGACCTGTGGCAGGACTCCGCGGTGATAGGCCCTTGAGCATATTTTTCTGGGAGTGCCGTTTTGTTTCTCCCCTTGATCACGTGTAACACGTTTACTGTTTTGACTTCTGGTGGAAATTTCTTTTGTTCCCCAGTGTCTTGCTTGAGAGGCTCATCCTCGTCTTCGCTTGGCGTATCCTCCCCCTTGTGTACAGCGTTGAGCTTGCCGGACTGCTTGAAGACCCAACATTCTCTGTGGGTATGATTAGCGGGTTTACCAGGGGTGCTATGGATCCGACATATTTGGTCCAGAATTTTGTTTAGGCTGGACAGTTCGTCTCTGGCGCCTTTAGAGGGCGGCTTTTGCTAACTTGGCCGAGAGCTTTTGAATCCGGCGTTTACTGCCGTGCTCTTCATGTTGTCTTCTTTATTCCGGCGTTTCTTATTGCTGTTGCGCCATGATTTCCCGTTTCCATCTCTAACTTCGGATGTACTGGGGTCGCTAGTGCTGCATCTGGCTAGCCAGCTATCCTCACCCGTGCAAAAGCGGGTCATGAGGCTTGTTAATGTTGCCATTGTTCTCGTCTTTTCTTGGCCTAGGTGTCTGGCAAGCCATTCGTCACGGACGCTATGCTTAAAAGCTGCCAAGGCTTTGGCGTCCGGATAGTCGACAATTTGGTTCTTTTTAGTAAGAAACATGTTCCAAAGCTTTTGGGCTGACTCTCCGGGCTGTTGAGTTATATGACTCAAATCATCCGCATTCGGAGGTCGGACATAAGTCCCTTGAAAATTTGCCCAAAAGGCGTCTTCGAGCTCTTCCCAGCTTCCAATGGAGCTTTCGGGGAGGCTCTTAAGCCAGTGCCGAGCTGGCCCTTTGAGTTTGAGGGGTAAATACTTAATGGCGTGGAGATCATCTCCCCGAGCCATATGGATATGGAGGATATAGTCCTCAATCCATACCCCAGGGTCTATTGTTCCGTCATATGCTCTATGTTTACGGGTTTGAATCCCTCTGGAAATTCATGGTCCGGCACCTCATCGGTGAAACATAGGGGGTGTGCGGCACCCCTATATCTGGGTGTACCGCGTTGTTCAGATGTTTGTTGTGTTGCATCATATGCTGGAGCACGCTTGCATGGTCCATAGATGGATCTGGTTTCGCCCTCCTTTTGATGCGAGCCCTTGCGTAGACCGTGTATTGGCTTTTGTGCGGCGTTGCTTGCCGCTTTATGTTGGTCGTGAGGTCGTCTATCTGGCCAGATGGTTGTTTTAATTTTTGGTTGTGGGGGTCTGAGGCCTCCTCATCGAATTCAGGTAGCAACTTTTGCTTTGGGTAGCTCTTGGTGGGGCGATTGCCGTCGTACTTCGCTGCTGTGTTGAGTACTTTACTCCATCTGATTTGGAGTGTGTCCTGCGCAGCCTTGAGCCTTTGCTTCTACTTTTTCAGACTCCTCGCGGTGGCAACAAGCCTTTGACGGGCATTCTGCTGCTCCGGGTGCCTGTCCGGCGTTATGTCGTCCGGACTATTATCTTTGACAGAATTGGTTTGTTCGGTTTGATTCTCCGTATTGCCGTGGTCCGGCAGTAGTTCGCCCTGATCCAATGCTGGGTCTGTATGATCGTTATATTTGCCGAGGCGGGATTTGGGGCGGCGCTTACGCCGCCGCTTTGACTGCTTCTCGAGGGGACAAGCCTTCGTTGCGTCCTTCTGTTCCTCGTCGTTGTCTTGTTTTGGTGTGTCCACCATGTATACGTCATATGATGAGGTGGACGTCCAGCGCCCTGTGGGCGGTGGTTCCTCTTCACCTCCCGCATCGTCGTCCATACCGTCGATGTCTTCAAAGTCGAAGTCGAGCATGTCGGTTAAATCATCGACAGTGGCTACGAAGTGGGTGGTGGGTGGGCATCGAATTTCTCCGTCGTCCGCATCCCAATCCTGTTGGCCATAGTCCAGCCAGGGCTCTCCTGACAAAGAGAGAGAGACCTTAGTGAATTCAGAATGTTGCCGAAGGGCGAGTGCTGAAATATATCCGCGGCGGTGAGTTCTATGATCCGCGCCCAATCAGATTCGATTGGCAGGGGCGCGGACGGTTCGGAGTCTAGAAAAGAGTCCATCACCTTGGAGTCACGGGCTTCGCAGAGGATTAGGCTGGTGTTCGGCTCGATCGCCGTTGACACTGCAGCCCCTGAGGCAGTGTCTAGCCACCCGTCCTCGATTGGCGCAGTTGGCTCCGAGCTATGGGTCGAAGCTGATGCGGGCGTGGCCTCTGGGGTACTATTCGTTGGTAGAGCTAGGTCATACCCATCGTGACAGTGCGGCGTGCCCGGCTGTGGCTCGAATCCATCGAAGATCGAGTCTCCGCGGATGTCGGCCGTGTAGTTCAAACATCCAAATTTGACCTGACGGCCAGGGGCATAGCTTTCAATCTACTCCAGATGGCCAAGCAAATTTGCCCGCAGTGCAAAGCCGCCGAATATGAAGATCTGTCCGGGGAGAAAAGTCTCGCCCTGGATCGCATCACTATCGATGATAGTAGGAGCCATCAAGCCTAAGGGCGACGTCACAGAGGAACTCTCAATGAAAGCACCAATGTCGGTGTCAAAACCAGCAGATCTCGGGTAGGGGGTCCCGAACTGTGCGTCTAGGCCAGATGGTAACAGGAAGCAGGGGACACGATGTTTTACCCAGGTTCGGGCCCTCTTGATGGAGGTAAAACCCTACGTCCTGCTTGATTGATATTGATGATATGGGTAGTACAAGAGTAGATCGACCACGAGATTAGAGAGGCTAAACCCTAGAAGCTAGCCTATGGTATGATTGTATGTTGTGGTTGTTGTCCTACGGACTAAAACCCTTTGGTTTATATAGACACCGGAGAGGGTTAGGGTTACACAAGGTCGGTTACAAAGGAGGATCTATCCATATCCGTATTTCCTAGCTTGCCTTCCACGCTAAGTAGAGTCCCATCCGGACACGAGACGAAGTCTTCAATCTTGTATCTTCATAGTCTAACAGTCCGGCCAATGGAGATAGTCCGTCTGTCCGGAGACCCCCTAATCCAGGACTCCCTCACCGACGAAGCCGCACCGGCATTCATCACACCATACGGTCCATTTTGTTTCAACACAATGCATTTTGGGGTCAAAAACGACGACGCAACATATCAGCGCATGATTCAGACATGTCTGGAGAAACAAATCGGCAAAACAGTAGAGGCATACATAGACGATGTGGTCGTCAAAACCAAACACATCGACTCTTTGATAGACGACTTGAGGCTCACATTCGACAACATCCGAACATATGACATCAAGCTCAATCCGGAAAAATGCGTTTTTGGCGTGCCAGCCGGAAAGCTCTGGGGATTCATTATCTCCAGTAGAGGTATTGAAGCTAATCCGGCCAAATCCGAGCTTTGTCACAGTTGGCTACCCCAACAGACCTCAAACAAATCCAGAAGTTAACTGGATGCGTGGCGGCTCTAAGCCGCTTTATCTCCCGCTTAGGAGAAAAGGCTTTACCCCTTTATCACCTCCTTCAGTGCACCGAACACTTCGAGTGGACGGACGCGGCCACAGCCGGATTGGAAGAAATAAAGGCCATTTTTGCAACCAACCCAATCTTGGCCGCGCCAAACATCGGCGAAGCAATGTTGTTGTACATTGCGGCAACTCATCAAGTTGTAAGCGCGGTGCTCGTTGTCGAACGAGCAGCGGAGGGACACAAATTCCCTCTTCAAAAGCCGGTATACTATGTATCCACTGTCCTCACTCCATGCAAATCACGGTACCCGCATTACCAAAATATAGCATATGCGATATTCATGGCATCGCAGAAACTGCGACACTACTTTCAAGAGTGTTCGATTATAGTAGCCTCGGAAGTGCCACTTAATGATATTATAAACAACTGCGATGCTACGGGCCGGATTGCCAAATGGGCCATTGAGCTCCTCCCATTCGACGTAACATACAAACCTCGATGAGCCATTAGATCGCAAGTATTCGCCGACTTCGTCGCCGAATGGACGGAGGCCGAACTCCCTAAAGAGTATAGCGCATACTCCAATTGGATCATGCACTTCGACGGTTCTAAAATGTTGGCCGGTCTAGGGGCTGGCGTCGTCCTGACGTCCCCAACCGGAGATACCGTTTGGTACGTACTGCAAATATTGTATACAGACTCCAACAATGCAGCCGAATACGAAGCTCTGTTGCATGGTCTTCGGATGGCAGTCTCCATGGGCATTTAACGCCTGGAGGTGCGTGGGGATTCAAGCCTCGCAATATCCCAAATAAACGGAGACTTTGACGCCAAGGATCCGAAAATGGCGGCCTATCGAAATGCCGTCCTAAAAATGTCAGCTCAGTTCGAGGGGCTCGAATTTCACCATGTGGCTCGGGAAAACAATCAGGCGGCGGATATCCTCGCCCGCATCAGCGCAAAACGCGATGCGGTCCCCCCAACATATTTTTGGAAAGGCTGTTCAAGCCATCCGTAGTATGGGAAGGGGACACCGGTAACAACAGTCTGGACCCGGCCAAAATACCTGATACCGAACTCTCTGACACAATCAGAGGCTCCACCACCGAAATAACACCTTCAGCCCATGAAATAATGGCCATTATTGCCCCGTGGACAGAACCATTCCTAGCCTACCTAACTAGACAGGAACTTCCAGAGGACCAAAATGAGGCACGCTGCATAGTGCGGTGATCCAAGGCCTACAGGGTCCATGAGGGAGAATTGTACAAAAAAAGCACTACCGGAGTCCTTCAAAGGTGCATCTCCGAAGAGGAAGGGCGGAATCTTTTGGCAGAAATTAATGCCAGACTCGGCGGTCATCACGCTGCAACCCGGGCTCTTGTAAGCAAGGCCTTCCATACAGGATTCTATTGGCCAACGGCCCGGGCAGATGCACAGGACTTGGTCCAACGTTGCGCCGGTTGCCAGCTCTTTGCAAATCAAAGCCACATGCCACCCACCGCCCTCCAAACAATCCCCATTACATGGCCCTTTGCGGTCTGGGGGCTTGACATGGTTGGACCCCTTAAAGGGGGAAGCCACAAGAAAAAAATACTTATTGGTCATGGTGGATAAATTCACCAAATGGATAGAGGCCAGACCGGTTAAAACAACCGAATCCGGACCGGTGATAGATTTCATATCTGGGGTTGTACACCGTTATGGCGTCCCCCACAACATCATCACTGATAATGGCACGAACTTCACAGCCGACGAGGTAAAACTCTGGTGCAGCAAAATGGGCATCAAGCTCGATTATGCTTCAGTCTATCACCCACAAACCAACAGTCAAGTCGAGCGAGCAAACGGTCTTATAATGAGCGGCATTAAACCCAGATTAGTGTGTTCCTTAACAGAGTCTAACACGCACTGGGTAGAGGAGCTCGACTCCGTACTCTGGGGGCTGCGGACCACGCCAAATCGTAGTACCGGATATACACCCTTCTTTATGGTGTACGGCGTAGAGGCAGTCTTGCCCTGTGACATAATTCATGACTCACCTAGAGTGCGCGTGTACGAAGAAAGAGAAGCCGAGCTCGATCGGCAGGACAGTCTGGACACCTTGGAGGAGGAGCGCGACGTAGCCAAAGCCTGTTCCGCATTTTATCAGCAACAGGCTCGCAGATACCAAAGCAGAGAAGTACGGGCCAAAACTTATAACATTGGCGAACTAGTTCTACGCCTGCCGGATAAGAAAAAGAACAAGCTCGAGCCCAAATGGGAAGGTCCCTTCATTATTGACCAAGTTCTGACCGGTGGAGCGTACCGACTGCGGGATGCATCAACTAGTCGACTCAAGCCGAACCCATGGAACGCGGCCAGGCTCCGAAGATTTTACGCCTAGCACCGGACTCTATGTTGGTCCCCTCCCTTTGTCCATTTTTCGCATATACATTATTTGTCTTGTTTTCCTTTCTTTCTTTCTTTTCTTATTCCTCTAGGCCTTCAAGGGTCACCTTGTGCCTCGCTTGCACATTACAGATGTGCTAGCCGCACTCTTCATACCCGGGGGCTTCTTTCACAGAAGCTTAAATTATTTATCCGGGCTTCATGCCCAACACATGTGTTATACTTCTGCATGTACCTTTTTTCACCATTATATGCATCAATATGACTTAAGTTTTGGCCAAGATGGGTTGCCTGGCTCTTGTATTTATGCCCTATGTTCCCGTTAATTCGGCTAGGGCATAAGGGGAGCACCTCTGTGATTGTTACTGCTGGGTCAGCTGGATGTGTACCTCAGACTGGGTGAAGCCGAAAGCTAGCGTTCTTAAGGGAATATTCGGTCGATGAACAAAAGATGATTTTTATTTTTCATATCTGCCCCCAGATGTTTTTCCTATGTTTCCTATCGCAGTCTGGACATGCACTTTAGGGCATGCTTACCCAGGGAAAGGAACCCTTAACGGAACTATTCTCCCTGGAAGATGTTTCTTACTACCCATGTAATATAACGTAACTAGTTGGGCACTTGTCTGATAAAGCACTAATGACCCCTACGCCTGGTCTCCACGCATACCCCGGTTTTATATAACTGAGCGGGTATTCGGATACACTCCGGACTATTGGGCCCGGACGCTGAAGCGAAAAGGTCCGCAACGACAAATGATCTACAATCCGGGTAGAAGGCATTATACATGTCACTTTAATTACATAGTCATGCAGACTGATTAAATTCTTCTTCTATACCATCCAACAGGCGGTCTAGCTTACAATCCTGTTGGGAATACTTTGCGGCTAATTCTACTTGCCCATAAACTAAGCTAACGGGGATCTCTTTTCCATCGGGCCCCACAGGTCCGACCTCGGCCATGTGATTTGGGTCTGCTTTGGTATACCGTGTCTTCACCATGGCCCAGGCTTCTCTGGCACCCTGTCGGCAGGCTGATATCTTCCATAATCAGAAGCGCCGCCGTGCTCCTTTGAGCTTCTCCGCAAGCTCTGTAACGCCCTCTGGCAGGGAGACGAACGACCACAAGGCCTGGGCAACACCCTGCATCACCTGCCGAACTTGTTCGTGCAGATGTGACAGCTCGGACAGAAGATCACCCGTAGACCCGGGCATTTCCTCCGCGGGACGACCCGTGTCAGGACCCCGATTCCAAGTCACATCGATCTAGCCTGTAACACATTATATCACTTTGCGGCCTCATGCACGGTATTCCCACGGGTGTCGCCTTACCATGGCCCGGGACTGTTTGCGCCTTTTGGCTCACGTATATGATAGTGTCTCTAGCATCCATATGACAGAGAACCCGGGCCGGCATGGCTAGTCGTGAACCGAAAGTGGCACCAACCTATGGGGACAGGCATACATGAATCACATCGAGCATGTCGGTCAGCAGCATGTGAATCCGGGTTGTAGCACTGGGCTAACAGGACTCCGGGAACCCGGGCTCTAGCAGGCTAGGCACGACTCCGGATGTCACCGCGTGACATTTCCCCGAAGGGACAGACACAGGAACAAAGTGAAACACATGCTGGCCAGTCAAGTGTCATGAGCAGTAGTGCTGGGCTAGCAGGACTCTGGTGAACAACTAGACTACATTTCCCCATAAGAGAGGCTGCCAAGGATAAACAACTAGATTGTCGGATCCCACACATACCAAGCATTTCAAACATACACACAATACGCTCGATATGTGTAAATACAACATGGCATCACAACATAACTCTACGACTCAAGCATTTATTCATTAGACTCCGATGAGCGAGATATTACAAACATGGGTCTCATGACCCAACAATCATAGCATACAAATCAAAGCACATGCGGAAGCATAACATGTCTGAGTATAGACATCTACAAATGAAAAAGGCTAAGAAGCCTGACTATATACCAAATCCTGCCAAGGGCACAAGATTGTAGCTGAGGTATCAAGCTAAACGCCAAAGTCCACGTGGAACTACTAGCGAGACTGAAGTCTCTCTGCAAAACATAAGCAAACGTGAGTACGAATGTACCCAGCAAGACTTACATCAGAACTAACTACATATGCATCGGTATCAACAAAGGGGGGTGGTGGAGTTTAACTACAGCAAGCCAGCTTTGACTCAGTGGCTAACTTGAACTACGACTGCAAGCAACTCTTTTGAGGTGGCGCACACGAGTCCACATATTCACCATATCAATACCCCACTATGGATCCGCTTCCATCTCCCTACGAGAACGCCATCCATAGCACTCACGCTTATCTTGCGCATTATAGAGTATCCACTTTCACTTGTCTATGAAGTGTATAGGCAACCAAGTAGTCCTTTACCGCGGACGCGGCTATTCGAATAGATGATGTTAACCCTGCAGGGGTGTACTTCTTCATACACGCTCTGACCACTTATCGCCGTTTACACGACATGTACTCGGCAACCTTCAAGCGGAAGCCCAACGAGGGTGTCGGCCACGGCCTACCTAAACACTCAAGTCTCTAGTCCAGGTTTATCACCTATCCAGGTTCCATCCGCAGGGAGTCTGGCCAAGGTTTCCACATACGGCCCCGAACAATGTGTACAGGGTTCCGAGACACCAAACGGGCGCCCGGCATGCCCGGCCACGGTGTATCTACCGCAACATAGCCCACCCCTAGGGTCAGCACTACGCACGGCCGCCAACACATCCTATAAACACCAGAAACTAGTTGCAACTCCTAGACAGAGGACTAGAGTGGTTAAGAAGCCGAGAGGGTCCATTGGTTTCGGGCCCAATGCATGGTAGTAGCTGGTTCTTAAATCACACATACAGATCTCAGTTCTTAAGGACAGCCTCAATGAAACAACCCACCATGTACTCCTACATGGCCTCTCATCGATACCTTTACCAAATCGTGTTCAACACACTTAGCTCACACACGGTAGGACATGTTCACAACTTTCCAATTCATCCCCGATGAATCAGACCTGACACGACTCTAAGCAATAGCAGGCATGACAAACAAACATGAATGGGTAGGCACATCAGGGCTCAAACAACTCCTACTCATGCTAGTGGGTTTCATCTATTTACTGTGGCAATGACAGGTCATGCAGAGGAAAGGGGTTCAACTACCGCAACAAGTAATAGTTGAATCGTTGTTGTCCTAATGCAGTAAAAGAGAGCAGGAGCGAGAGAGTGGGATTGTATCGGGATGAACAAGGGGGTTTTGCTTGCCTGGCACTTCCGAAGATGATATAGCTCTTCATCGGTGTCATTGATCACATCGTCGAAACATACGTCTACCGAGGGGGAACAATCACCGGCAAACACAGAAAGAAATACAATCAATGCAATGCACAACATGATGCATGATCATGACATGTCAATATGATGTGTTTGAGCTAATGCAACTAAACCAGGGTGGTTTGAGCTTATTTGAATCAAAGATTCAAATACTAGCCTAAACTATGAACTCATATAAGTGCATTATCATGTTTCATCTAAACAGCAAGGTTAGGTTGCTCTAACATGCATGAAACCAGTACAGATGGATAGATTGGATTTTTCTGATCATTTTTCATATATAAATTATTTCCATTGGAGTTATAGATTATTTTCTATGATTTTTTGAAGTTTTAGCTATTTTCTGGAATTTCTTGATTATTAATAAATCCAGAAAATGTATTACTGCGTCAGCATCAGGTCATGCTGACGTCAGCAGGTCAACAGGGGCTGGTCCGGGTCAAACCTGACTAGTGGGGTCCACTGGTCAGTGACCAAGTGCTGCCTAGGTCACAGACAGGTGGGGCCAGTCAATGGCCACGTCAGCGAGGTCAACGCCGACGCGTGGGGCCACTGTGATTAAATAAAAGTAAACAGAAATTAAACTGGTGTTAGTTAAGGGCGTGGGGCCCAGTAGTCAGTGAGAGAGGGGGTTAGTTAGCCCCGTCATTAGCAGTTAACGATGTTGCCACGTCGGCCCGCCAGCGTTCAGCCACCGGCGACCATTTGCCGCGGCGAACGTGCGTCAGAAAAGCGCTAGGGGCCGTGGTTTCTCATGCAGAAAGCATCTGGGAGAAGCCCTTGCTCGGGCGCATCCAATGGGCCAGACAGGGGGTCGGGGGGCGGCCGGAATCTCGCCGGCGACGAGCTTTGGCGGCGGCGCAGCTACGGGTTTGCACGGGCGCGGCGTGGCGGAGCACGGGGAGCTCAACCAAGGGCATAGATGGCGTCGTGGGGTCACCAGGAGCATGTCTATGCCACTAGGGCGAGGAAGCGAAGCTCAGGAGCGCGTGGCTCAACGTCCATGGCGGACGGCAGCTCCAGTTACTCGCGGGGCAGTGGCTACGGGACAAAAACGACGACGTGGTTAAGGGGGAAAGGACCGGTAGCTCACGGTGAGGCTGAGGACAGGCTCAGCTGGCTCGGGGACGACCGGAAGGCGATGAATCCGTCGATGGAGTCCGGTGGCCGTGCTCGGGGAAGACGACTCGTGGCGGCGATGTGGGGCTCCCGCAGTGGCGTGGCTCGGGGTGGAAGAAAGAGGGGGCGAGGCGGAGCCTCTGGGCATGTCGGAGAGGCGACGGGGAGGCGGTGGCAACGGTGGTGCACGTCGGCGGCGACGAGCGCGTTCGGGGAGAGAGCAGAGAAGGGGGAGGGAGCCGTGGAAGAGTGAGAGAGTCCAGGGGAAGGGCGGGGCGATGCACGTGGCGCTCGGGGTAGACTCCAGCAGCGGCAAGCAAGCAGGAGGTGGCCGGACGCGTGCTCGCGCACGCCGGCCACGCGCTCGTCCTCCTGGCAAGGGGGAAGACGACAGGGAGGAGCCCCTGGTGGGCTGGGCCGGCTCGGGTGGGCTCCTGCTACCGGTAAGTTTCTCTGCTCTGTTTTATTTCTGTTCTGTTTCCTTTTATTAATTCATTTTGCCACTATTTTGAACTCCAAACAATTAAAAACAGTGACAACATTCCTCTGAATATTTTTATATTGCACAATGGGATTATCCAGTGGCACATAAATTATTTCAGAGTTATCTGAAATTATATTCCATATATTAAGAATATAAACCCAAATCCAAATACAATATTGATTTAAATTCAATGCCCAAATAATTCCTTAAAAATGTTCATTATTTTTGGTTTGGAACAAAGCCCTTGCCAAAAATACCAAATATCAATAAGGATCATTTTTGGTTTCATTGAATGCAAATTTTAGTTGAACCTAGTTTGATTCAAGTGGTGCTAGGGTTTCAACATTCCCATTTCAAGATTCAAAAGAATTTAAACATGATGCATGGATGCAATGCCACTAGTTACAAGCAAACTCTAGGGCTGTGACAACTCACCCCCACTAAACAAGAATCTCGTCCCGAGATTCTAGTCGTGAGGTAAGAAGACAGAGGGACACAAGCTAACATATTCTTCACGGTCCAGATGTCTTTCTCGAGGAGGTTGATTTGATAACTCAAGTCGATCTTGACATCTTTGCTTTCGAGATCTTCATCCAACACAAGGACAAAAGAGCGAGACATGTCTACATGGATGGATCATCCTAATGATCACAAGATCAACTCACGGAATGAGACATAGAAACATCTCTCGAGCTAAGACACGAAACATACATCCAAAGGGATGGAGAAACAATTTGACGAGGGTTTTTGGTAGCGAGGAAAAAATTACCATGATCCCATAACGGGGCACCTTAAAGGAGGTGACTCATAGAATTACTCCCTTAAGTGGCAAAAGAATTGCTTTTGATCCATCGATCATTGAAACTCTCTATACCATCCTAAGGCAATAACAACAATCGTTTGGCGAAGTAAGAAGGGATGGCATACCCAGACTAGAATGGATGATGTGGACTACCTTGTTGAAGACAACGCAATGGATGATTTTTGCTTATCATCGGAAATGGATGGGACCCATGACAGGACCACTTTTGAAGATGGTCCTGGACAGCATGCTGAGAAGGACATCCCATGGAAAGTTGACACAATGGGGTGCAAGCTGGGAACAAAATGCAAATGTTGGGAATGTTCCAACCATCATATCTGCTTGAGATTCGGATCTGGTTAGAAGCAGGATACTTCAGACTCACATGTCTGGAAAGAAAAGTTGCAACAGAAATCGACGAGATAACGTTGCGAGACTCTCGGGAGAAGAACTACGATAGCAAGCTCCAAAACATGAGCTGGTTCTGCTACACTCCTATGAACACACTGTCCAAGACAAGCATGACCACATGGTAGTCTTATAATAAAACACTACCGAGTTCTGGTTGGGAACCAACATCGAGGATAACGAAATCCTGTACAAATCCATCTGGTACCTTCAGGACTAGCACTTAGAACTTATTATCCTTGAACAAGTCAATTAGTGGCTTGGCGTGCTAGGAAATACATTTGGAATGGAGGTAGCTAATCTCACAAACCAATGTATACTTCGCACATGCATGACTGACTTGGGATGATTCCAGAGGAAGCAACAACAAGCTTTCTCGAATCCACGGCGGCAACTTACATCGATTGCACGTGAACTTAGAGTAAGTCGCTACTTTCATCCAAATATATGCTTCATGAACGGAACATGAAGGCATCGTTTACAAAGTTTCCAACACTAGCTTCATGTTTAACATGAATCATGGTGGAGACAAGATGCTGCTGATGGCTCAACAACAACTCATCGGAATTTTCAATATCACTGGAATTCCACCATTATGTGAACAATGTGATAGTATTGGTCAAACCAAAGGATGTAATGGTGTATGCTCGAGGAACAACCACGAGTAAGACAACATTATGAATATCGTTGGTTCTAACTTGATTTGACGATAGCCCACACTCAAATCAAGGTTTGGATAAGACGATAGATTCAACAGCTGATCACGAGGAACAATCGATGAAGATATCATCTCTCGTCAACACACACACACACGCAAGATATCCCCTTTAAAGTGAACTAAGTGGATTAAGCTTTTGTCTTCCAACTCTCCAAGTTGTTGTTTGGTTTAACCAACTAGCTCAGGGGTATCCAACACAGATTCTTGGAGAATGGGTGGTTTGGAGGAAAACCAACATGATCACGAACTCAACATAGCGGTCAGGTGACAACCTGGTAATACTTCCGAGAAGATATTCGGAACATCACGAACCACCGATATGTTACTAAGCTCGAGAACAATCTTGCTTTTCAGAGCAAGATGATATGATCAAATAAGCAAGGGGTTGAATAATCCTAACTCATTGATCGAAAAGTGCACCGGAAATAAGGACTAGGTAGCACGATCAATCCTAGAATAGTGTTTCAATAACCAACACGCTAAGAATGATATTAGTGTCCATTAACTACCAAGCAACATGGTTGCTAGGAGTATTGATTTCACACATCATGGTTCACTTGCCGGCATTCCGGTTGCGACAACATGGGACCGAGGAATGAATGATGATGGTGCGAAGTATCACTGCATCAAGAATTCATAAGAGATGGTGCAATTCCCACGATATTCTTGACATAAAGTGGGTAATACTTCAGGGTAGAACAGAATCAAAAGCTTGATTGCATTTGATCTGCGGAATACAACTGCTTTGACCCAATCCTAGAAATGGATGAGGTACTGGAGCTTGTTTCTCCTAGTCATTCTGGAATAGAATGGCTTGACGGACCACAAGAATAATAAGCATTGATAAACACGGATGCACAATTACTCCTGACTATCAATTGATAGATGATGGTCGAAATACAAATGAAGAGGAACAACTCAAGGAACATATAATTTTCTGAGTTATGGATGCATGGATTAGCATGTTATTTCTTCCGGATAACCCATGCAGAAATGTTGAACTGGCAGAGTCACAATATAGAATGGAGAACTCCTCAAGAGTACTCTGATTGTGATATTTTGGTTCAAGAGAACTCCTGCCATATTGGTGCATGGTATTGGAAGAACGTTGTAGCATGGACCTCGAGGACTATCGCAAAGGTTACTAATATCCTAAAGGAACTATCAAACTCTAACAACATGAGGTAAGTAGGGTGAATCTTGGGTTCAAGAACCCATGAATAGAATACCTACCACTACATGGCATCACGGGATGCTTTCGAGAATAATGGCCAGAATCACACACTGGGGATACAAAACATGGCTAGATCACTAGGTGACTCCCTGAAACACCTAGGGTCATAATAATAACTCCAACATACACGTCAAGGCAACAGAGTACCTCAACACACCGATTTAGTGTGCTTAATCTGGCCCAAAAATACAACGGGGACATGGAGGAAAGATTTGCAAGTGCATCAGACTATTTGGAAACCTAGGATGACTCGGATAGCATAACGGCTGTAAATGCTCAAAATGATTTGAGACATTCTGCAAAATGGTGGCATAACCACTCAACATCACAATATCAAAGTTCTGAGGCCAGCTATGACATATGGAAGTAGTAGGAACTGAACTGAGGCTTGAACTCAACAATCCTAGGCAACTACTGTTTAGCAACACGTCATCCTGAGAGATAGAAGAGAAGCCTAGTTCTTAACCCCCGCAGAAAAGAAGAGGGTGACTCAGATCAGAAGGCATAGGGTATAAGAAGTAAAAGAGCCTTACGTTCCCTTCCACAATCAATTCCCCTACATAACTAAAGCATTTCTAGATACAACTTCGACCAGTTTGGCTTGGTAATCCTACAGGCAATCAGGCTCCTATACCAAAGCTGTCAGGACCCCGATTCCAAGTCACATCGATCTAGCCTATAACACCTTATATCACTTTGCGGCCTCACTCACGGTATTCCCACGGGTGTCGCCTTACCATGGCCCGGGACCGTTTGCGCCTTTTGGCTCACGTATATGATAGTGTCGCTAGCATCCATATGACAGAGAACCCGGGCCGACATGGCTAGTCGTGAACCCAAAGAGGCACCAACCTATGGGGACAGGCATACATGAATCACATCGAGCATGTTGGTCAGCAGCGTGTGAATCCGGGCTGTAGCACTGGGCTAACAGGACTCCGTGAACCCGGGCTGTAGCAGGCTAGGCACGACTCCGAATGTGACCGCGTGACATTTCCCCGAAGGGACAGACACAGGAACGAAGTGAAACACATGCCGGCCAGTCATGTGTCCTGAGCAGTAGTGCTGGGCTAGCAGGACTCCGGTGAACCGGGCTGTAGCGGACTACTATGGCTCATGGAAGCACTAGACTACAATTCCCCATAACAGAGGCTGCCAAGGATAAACAACTAGATTGTTGGATCCCACACATACCAAGCATTTCAAACATACACACAATACGCTCGATATGTGTAAATACAACATGGCATCACAACATAACTCTACGACTCAAGCATTTATTCATTAGGCTCCGAGGAGCGAGACATTACAAACATGGTCTCATGACCCAACAATCATAGCATACAAATCAAAGAACATGCGGAAGCTTAACATGTCTGAGTACAGACATCTAGAAATGAAAAGGCTAAGAAGCCTGACTATCTACCAGATCCTGCCGAGGGCACAAGATCGTAGCTGAGGTATCAAGCTAAATGCCGAAGTCCACATGGAACTACTAGCGAGACTGAAGTCTCTCTGCAACACATAAATTAAGCAAACGTGAGTACGAATGTACCCAGCAAGACTTACATCAGAACTAACTACATATGCATCGGTATCAACAAAGGGGGGGTGGTGGAGTTTAACTACAGCAAGCCAGCTTTGACTCAGTGGCTAACCTGAACTACGACTGCAAGCAACTCTTTTCAGGTGGCGCACACGAGTCCACATATTCACCATACCAATACCCCACTATGGATCCGCTTCCGTCTCCCTACGAGAACGCCATCCATAGCACTCACGCTTATCTTGCGCATTTTAGAGTATCCACTTTCACTTGTCTATGAACTGTATAGGCAACCAAGTAGTCCTTTACCGTGGACGCGGCTATTCGAATAGATGATGTTAACCCTGCAGGGGTGTACTTCTTCATACACGCTCTCACCACTTACCGCCATTTACACGACATGTACTCGGCAACCTTCAGCGGAAGCCCAACGAGGGTGTCGGCCACGGCCTACCTAAACACTCAAGTCTCTAGGCCAGGTTTATCACCTATCCAGGTTCCATCCGCAGGGAGTCCGGCCGACGTTTCCACATACGGCCCCGAACAATGTGTACAGGGTTCCGAGACACCAAACGGGCGCCCGGCATGCCCGGCCATGGTGTATCTACCGCAACATAGCCCACCCCTAGGGTTAGTGCTACGCACGGCCGCCAACACATCCTATAAACACCAGAAACTAGTTGCAACTCCTGGACAGAGGACTAGAGTGGTTAAGAAGCCGAGAGGGTCCATTGGTTTCGGGCCCAATGCATGGTAGTAGCTGGTTCTTAAATCACACATACAGATCTCTGTTCTTAAGGACGGCCTTAATGAAATAACCCACCATGTACTCCTACATGGCCTCTCATCGATACCTTTACCAAATCGTGTTCAACACACTTAGCTCACACACGGTAGGACATGTTCACAACTTTCCAATTCATCCCCGATGAATCAGACCTGACACGACTCTAAGCAATAGCAGGCATGACAAACAAACATGAATGAGTAGGCACATCAGGGCTCAAACAACTCCTACTCATGCTTGAGGGTTTCATCTATTTACTGTGGAATGACAGGTCATACAAAGGAAAGGGGTTCAACTACCGCAACATGTAACAGTTGAATCGTTGTTGTCCTAATGCAGTAAAAGAGAGCAGTAGCGAGAGAGTGGGATTGTATCGGGATGAACAAGGGGTTTTTGCTTGCCTGGCACTTCCGAAGATGATATAGCTCTTCATCGGTGTCATTGATCACATCGTCGAAACATACGTCTACCGAGGGGGAACAATCACTGGCAAACACAGAAAGAAATACAATCAATGCAATGCACAACATGATGCATGATCATGACATGTCAATATGATGTGTTTGAGCTAATGCAACTAAACCAGGGTGGTTTGAGCTTATTTGAATCAAAGATTCAAATACTAGCCTAAACTATGAACTCATATAAGTGCATTATCATGTTTCATCTAAACAGCAAGGTTAGGTTGCTCTAACAGGCATGAAACCAGTACAGATGGATAGATTGGATTTTTCTGATCATTTTTCATATATAAATTATTTCCATTGGAGTTATAGATTATTTTCTATGATTTTTTGAAGTTTTAGCTATTTTCTGGAATTTCCTGATTATTAATAAATCCAGAAAATGTATTACTGTGTCAGCATCAGGTCATGCTGATGTCAGCAGGTCAACAGGGGCTGGTCCGGGTCAAACCTGACCAGTGGGGTCCACTGGTCAGTGACCAAGTGCTGCCTAGGTCACAGACAGGTGGGGCCAGTCAATGGCCACGTCAGCGAGGTCAACGCCGACGCGTGGGGCCACTGTGATTAAATAAAACTAAACAGAAATTAAACTGGTGTTAGTTAAGGGTGTGGGGCCCAGTAGTCAGTGAGAGAGGGGGTTAGTTAGCCCCGTCATTAGCAGTTAACGATGTTGCCACGTCGGCCCGCCGGCGTTCAGCCGCCGATGACAATTTGCCGCGGCGGACGTGTGTCGGGAAAGTGCTAGGGGCCGCAGTTTGTCATGAAGAAAGCATCGGGGAGAAGCCCTTGCTCGGGCGCATCCTATGAGCCAGACAGGGGGTCGCGGGGTGGCCAGAATCTCGCCGGCGACGAGCTTTGGCGGCGGCGCAGCTACGGGTTTGCACGGCCGCGGCGTGGAGGAGCACGGGAAGCTCAACCAAGGGCATAGACGGCGTCGTGGGGTCACCAGGAGCACGTCTGTGCCACTAGGGAGAACAAGCGAAGCTCGGGAGCGCGTAGCTCAACGTCCATGGCGGACGGCGGCTCCGGTTACTCGCGGGGCAGTGGCTACGGGACGAAAACGACGATGTGGTTAAGGGAGAAAGGACCGGGAGCTCACGGTGAGGCTGACGACAGGCTCAGCTGGCTCGGGGACGACCGGAAGGCGACGAATCCGTCGATGGAGTCCGGCGGCCGTGCTCGGCGAAGACGACTCGTGGCGGTGATGTGGGGCTCCCGCGGTGGCGTGGCTCAGGGTGGAAGAAAGAGGGGGTCGAGGCGGAGCCTCTGGCATGTCGGAGAGGCGAGGGGGAGGCGGTGGCCACGGTGGTGCACGTCGGCGGTGACGGGCGCGTTCGAGGAGAGAGCAGAGAAGGGGGAGGGAGCCGTGGGAGAGTGAGAGGGTCCAGGGGAAGGGCAGGGCGATGCACATGGCGCTCGGGGTAGACTCCAGCAGCGGCAAGCAAGCAAGAGGTGGACGGACGCGTGCTCGCGCGCGCCAGCCACGCGCTCGTCCTCCTGGCAAGGGGGGAAGACGACAGGGAGGAGCCCCTGGTGGGCTGGGGCGGCTCGGGTGGGCTGCTGCTACAGGTAAGTTTCTCTACTCTATTTTATTTATGTTCTATTTCCTTTTATTAATTCATTTTGCCACTGTTTTGAACTACAAACAATTGAAAACAGTGACAACATTCCTCTGAATATTTTTATATTTCACAATGGGATTATCTAGTGGCACATAAATTATTTCAGAGTTATCTAAAATTATATTCCATATATTAAGAATATAAACCCAAATCCAAATACAATATTGATTTAAATTCAATGCCCAAATAATTCCTTAAAAAATGTTCATTATTTTTGGTTTGGAACAAAGCCCTTGCCAAAAATACCAAATATCAATAAGCATCATTTTTGGTTTCGTTGAATGCAAATTTTAGTTGAACCTAGTTTGATTCAAGTGGTGATAGGGTTTCAACATCCCCATTTCAAGATTCAAAAGAATTTAAACATGATGCATGGATGCAATGCCACTAGTTACAAGCAAACTCTAGGGTTGTGACAACCCGTCAGCATACCTATAGACATAACGATGTTAGTCGGCTTCTTCGCCGAATACCTTTAAAAGGATTCGTTCAAGCACTTACTGAAAATGCCGCGCTGAAGCCTCTTATTCTCCTTCTCGGAGTCTGCAAGCTAGCCCCGAATGTCTTTTAGTTCCACGTTCAGCTTTATATTGGCATCTTGGAGATTTTTTTTCTCCCGCCTAACCTCAGTCAGCACGCGTTTGCCAGCCTCTAGCTACCGCATAACATGCTGGTCCCCCGGATTTTCTCCGGATTCATCTGCAAAATCTATTGTTAGATCTGCAGCCACGCCGCACACTATATGGTAACCATCACTCTTTAAAATGTTACCAGCGGGAGGCCTTTTGTGTTCCTGCAATGCGGCAACAGCGGCCTGCAGTTGGGTCTTGCATTCCTCCAGCTCCTGGGACAGCCTAGTATTCTTCTCTGTAAGAACCTGCACAATAACGATGATCCTTAAATCAGTTCTGCTAACTGTTTCAAGTCTCAGGGGCTACTGATACATATAAATCGTCAGATTCACTCACCCGTACATCCTTTACATACTGATTCTTGGCTCTGGCTAGACCATCTTGAGTGGCACGGAGGTACGCCTCTCCAGAATTGAAGGCATCAAATGCCTCTGGTGAGAAACAAGCGTCACGGAGTACGGCCCGGCGACGCCTATGATTCCTGGCGCTTTCCACTTCTGAGTTTGTAGTGGGTAATCTATCAGCATCCTCTGTAGGGGGATTATCCGGCGCTTGCCCCATATCGGCTTTTGCCTCCATGTCCGGTCCTGGCGCCCGACTGGTGGAAGCGTGATTGGCAACATCGCCGGACATATTCCGGCGAGCGCTTTTTCTGTTAAAGAAACACGGGTGTCATTACATTTCGAGAAAGACGACAACCACGGAGCGGGGTTTGTTATACCTTTGTGCCGGTGTCTCCGTCCTGACCGCCTTCCTTTTTGGCCTACCCGGCCTCGGTGCCTCCTGTTGGCGCGTTGCTGCGGGTTCGGCAGGGCGTCCCGAATGCCTTCCGTGTAAAAGATGCCATGTGTGTATGGTTGGTGAAGTGCCTAAAAGGGGATCCTAGTTTTGGAGTTGGGATTTTTGGTTTTCCTTACTTGCGATGCAGGGAGCAGTCCGGGATAGTCAGCTATAATGGCCACCATGGCATCATCGCAGCTTAACTGATAGAACTGCCGATTTATCAGCTCCACAAATATAACCGAATCTTCCTCAAGTCCAGAGTCGAGGGCCCGGTCAGGGTCCTCTAGTTCTGGAGAAGGGTTGCTGACCTCCTTTATGACTTTTCGCAGTTCCTGCCACAAAGTGGCAAGGTGAATACTTACGACAAAGAGTGCAGGAAAAATGGGAGCAGGGAGATATAACTTACCCAGCTTGGAGGATTGTACATGGAGAATCTGTCTCCTGGCTTGATGCGGGTGAACTCCTCTTCCTCACCCTTGAACAATTTGGACAGAATCTGCGCTAAAGCGGTAGCATTGTCCGGACCCTTACGCCCGCTGCAGGTGGCGTCATCCGCCCCGTTATAACACCACAAGGGGTGACCTCGGTATTGAAGTGGTTGCACTCCCCGCATTATGCAAATCGACATAACTTCCATCATTGTCAATCCTGATTGAGCCATTGCTTTGATCCGGCTCATCAAATAGAGGACTTCTCTGTTGTCTTCCGCCTGGGGGCTCCGTGGGCGCCAACTTCGGTGCTTCTTCAGCGGAGCATTGTCGAACTCAGGAAGACCCCGCCGAACGGGGTCCGGAAGGGGAACGTCCTCCATATAAAACCATTCTGAAGGCCAGTCTTCGGATGACTCCTTCGGGGTACCGGACGGGTATCCGGTATCGGCAATGCGCCATATTTCGGCTCTGCCCACTTGATAAAGTGATCTCCCCTGTATGCGAGGGACGAGGCAGAATAGCCTTTTCCACAGCTCGAAGTGAGCCTTGCAGCCCAGGAACAACTCGCAGAGAGCAACATAGCCGGCGATGTGTAGAATGGAGGCAGGGGTAAGATTGTGTAATTGGAGGCCGTATAACTCCAGGAGCCCGCGGAGGAACGGATGAATTGGAAATCTGAGTCCCCTCAGTAGATATGGAACAAGGCAGACCCATTCCCCCATGGAGGGACAGGGAAAGCTCTCCGTTTGCTCCCCGCCATTGTAGGTGGCAAGCCCGGCTCGAACGGGCACCATATACACCGGAGGGAGAAATCCCTTAGTCTGCAGTTCGACTAATCAACTGTGCGGGACTGAACACCTCTCCCAATCACCAGGCTTAGGGCTACGGGGGCGGGAGGAGGAGCTGCGAAGGTCGGCCATGCTGGAATGGATCTTTCCGAAACGCGCTCTGATGGATTCTCGCTGGGGGAGGATGGTATGGGTCGGATCTAAGAATCCCCATCCCTTTAATAGACAATTTATTTATCTGGCTAGGGGGGCGAATGTAAAAACGCCCTGGCGCCTCATATTCATTCGATGCATGGGAGATAGCCCTTATTGGGCACAGAAGCCAAGAGGTTCAACATTTATGGAGCCGGACACTGCTTACGAACACTTGAAGATCGGAGAAGAACTCGCCTTGCAATGTCGAATACAACACTGCACGCCAGACTCATCGTCATTGAAGCCTGGTTCGGGGGCTACTGAGGGAGTCCTGGATTAGGGGTTCTCCGGACAGCCGGACTATATCCTTTGGCCGGACTGTTGGACTATGAAGATACAAGATTGAAGACTTCGTCTCGTGTCCGGATGAGACTCTACTTGGCGTGGAAGGCAAGCTAGGCAATACGGATATGTGTATCTTCTCCTTTGTAACCGACCTTGCGTAACCCTAACCCTCTCCAGTGTCTATATAAACCGGAGGGTTTTAGTCCGTAGGACAACATACAATCATACCATAGGCTAGCTTCTAGGGTTTAGCCTCTCTGATCTCGTGGTAGATCTACTCTTGTACTACCCATATCATCAATATTAATCAAGCAGGACATAGGGTTTTACCTCCATCAAGAGGGCCCGAACCTGGGTAAAACATCATGTCCCCTGCCTCCTGTTACCATCCGCCTTAGACGCACAGTTCAGGACCCCCTACCCGAGATCCGCCGGTTTTGACACCGACACCTAGCTTGCCTTCCATGCCAAGGAGAGTCCCATCCGGACACGGGACGAAGTCTTCAATCTTGTATCTTCATAGTCCAACAGTCCAGCCAAAGAATATAGTCCGGCTGTCCGGAGACCCCCTAATCCAGGACTCCCTCGGTAGCCCCCGAACCAGGCTTCAATGATGATGAGTCCAGCGTGCAGTATTGTCTTCGGCATTGCAAGGCGGGTTCTTCTCCAAATTTCGAATGTTTGTTAAGCAGTGTCGGGCCCCATAAATGTTGGACCTCTTGGCTTCTGTGCCTGATAAGGGCTATCTTCCATGCATCGAATGAATACGAGGAGCTAGGGCGTTTTTACATTCGCCCCCCTAGCCAGATAAATAAATTGTCTATTAAAGGGATGGGGATTCTTAGATCCAATCCATATCATCCTCCCCCAGCGAGAATCCATCGGAGCGCACTTCGGAAAAATCCACTCCATCATGGCCGACAACCGCAGCTCCTCCTCCCGCCCCCGTAGCCCTAAGCCCGGTGATTGGGAGAGGTGTTCTGTCCCACACAGTCGATTAGTCGAACTGCAGACTAGGGGATTTCTTCCTCCAGCGTATATGGTTCCCGTCTGAGCCGGGCTCGCCACCTACAACAGTGGGGAGCAAGCGGAGAGCTTCCCCAGCCCCTCTACGAGGGAGCGGGTATGCCTTGTTCCTTACTTATTAAGGGGACTCGGATTTCCAATTCATCCGTTCCTCCGCGGGCTCCTGGAGTTTTACGGCCTCCAACTGCATAATTTCACCCCTGCTTCCATATTACACATCGCCGGCTATGTTGCCCTCTGCGAGTTATTCATGGGCTGCGAGGCTCATTTCGAGCTGTGGAAAAGGTTATTTTGCCTCGTCCCCCGTACACAGGAGGGGTCACTTTATCAAGTGGGCGAGCCGAAATATGGCACATTGCCAAAACCGGATACCTGTCCGGTACTCCGAAGAAGACGTCTGAGGACTGTCCTTCGGAATGGTTTTATATGGAGGACGTCCCGCTTCCGGACCCTGCTCGGCGGGGTCTTCCTGAGTTCAACAATGCTCCTCTGAAGAAACGCCGAAGCTGGCGCCCATGGAGCCCCCAGGGGGGAGATAACGGAGAAGTCCTTTACCTGATGAACCGGATTAAAGCGCTGGCCCAATCAGGATTGACAGTAATCGAGGTTATGTCAATATGCATAATGCAGGGAGTGCAGCCACTTCAATATCGAGGGCACCCCCTGTGGTGTTTTAACGGGGAAGATGATGCCACCCGTTACGGGCGTAAGGGTCTGAACAATGCTGCTACTTTAGCAAAAATTCTGTCCGAGTTGTTCAAGGGAGAGGAAGAGGAGTTCATCCGCATCAAGCCACGGGATGGATTCTCCATGTACAACCCTCCAAGCTGGGTGAGTTATATCTCCTTACTCCCATTCTTCCTGCATTCTTTGTCGTAGGCACTCACCTTGCCATTTTGCGGCAGGAACTGCGAAAAGCCATAAGGGAGGTCAACAGCCCATCTCCACAACCAGAGGACCCTGACCGGGCCCTCGGTCCCGGACTTGAAGAAGATCCGGACATATTCGTGGAGCTGATAGACCGGCAATTCTATAAATTAAGCTGTGATGACGCCTTGGTGGCCATTATAGCCGACTACCCTGGGCTACTCCCAGCCTCGCAGGTAAATGAGACCGGAGTCGCAACCTTTGAAAAGGATTTCCTTTTATGCACTTCACCTACCGTATACAAACGGTGTTTTATAGGGAAGGCCCTCGGGATGCCATGTCGAGCCCGCGGCGACTCGCCAACAAGGGGTTTCAAAGCCGGACAGGCTAAAAAGGAAGGCGTAATACGTCTCCAACGTATCTATAATTTTTGATTGCTCCATGCTTATTATCTATTGTTTTGGGCAATATTGGGCTTTATTACCCACTTTTATATTACTTTCGGGACTAACCTATTAAGTGGAGGCCCAGCCCAGATTTGCTGTTTTTTGCCTATTTCAGTGCTTCGAAGAAAAGGAATATCAAACGGAGTCGAAACGGGATGAAATCAACTGGAGAAGTTATTCTCAGAAGGAAACCTACCGGATAGACTTGGACCCTACGTCAGAAGATGAAGGAGGAGCTCACAAGGGTAGGGGCGCGCCCACCCCCCTGGGGTGCGCCCCCCTGCCTCGTGGCCCCCCCCCTTCGGTCCACCGACGTACCTCCTGCACCCATATATACCTACGTAACCTAAAACTTCTAGAACAGAGATTAGATCGGGAGTTCCGCCGCCAGAAGCCTCCGTAGCCACCGAAAGCCAATCTAGACCCGTTCCGGCACCCTGCCGGAGGGGGAATCCTTCTCTGGTGGCCATCTTCATCATCCCGGTGCTCTCCATGACGAGGAGGGAGTAGTTCTCCCTCGGGGCTAAGGGTATGTACCAGTAGCTATGTGTTTGATCTCTCTCTCTCTCGTGTTCTTGATTTGGCACGTTCTTGATGTATCGCGAGCTTTGCTATTATAGTTGGATCTTATGTTTCTTCTCCCCCTCTACTCTCTTGTAATGAATTGAGTTTCCCCTTTGGAGTTATCTTATCGGATTGAGTCTTTAAAGATTTGAGAACACTTGATGTATGTCTTGCATGGGATACCTATGGTGACAATGGGGTATTCTATGATCCACTTGATGTATGTTTTGGTGATCAACTTGCGGGTTCCGTGACCTTGGGAACCTATGCATAGGGCTTGGCACACGTTTTCGTCGCGATTCTCCGGTAGAACTTTGGGGCACTCTTTGAGGTCCTTTGTGTTGGTTGAATAGATGAATCTGAGATTGTGTGATGCATATCGTATAATGATACCCACGGATACTTGAGGTGACAATGGAGTATCTAGGTGACATTAGGGTTTTGGTTGATTTGTGTCTTAAGGTGTTATTCTAGTACGAACTCTAGGGCTTTTTGTGACACTTATAGGAATAGCCCAACGGATTGACTGGAAAGAATAACTTTGAGGTGGTTTCGTACCCTACCATAATCTCTTCGTTCGTTCTCCGCTATTAGTGACTTTGGAGTGACTTTTTGTTGCATGTTGAGGGATAGTTATGTGATCCAATTGTGATATTATTGTTGAGGGAACTTACACTAGCGAAAGTATGAACCCTAGGCCCTATTTCCTATCATTGCAATACCGTTTATGCTCACTTTTATCACTTTCTACCTTGCTGTTTTTATTATTCCAGATTACAAATACCTTTATCTACCATCCATATACCACTTGTATCACCATCTCTTCGCTGAACTAGTGCACCTATACAATTTACCATTGTATTGGGTGTGTTGGGGACACAAGAGACTCTTTGTTATTTGGTTGCAGGGTTTCTTGAGAGAGACCATCTTCATCCTACGCCTCCTACGGATTGATAAACCTTAGGTCATCCACTTGAGGGAAATTTGCTACTGTCCTACAAACCTCTGCACTTGGAAGCCCAACAACGTCTACAAGAAGAAGGTTGTGTAGTAGACATCAAGGCGGTCCGGACGGAGACGCCGGCGCAGAGGTATGATGCAACACCTCACTCTGTGGTTGTCGTCTTTTAAAAACATAATAACACCCGTGTTTCCTAGAAGGAAGAATGCTCGTCGGACAATATCCGGAGAGGTCGCCGATCACGCCTCTACCAGTCGGGCTCCAGGCCGGACACAGGGCGGAAGCTAACACGAGGCACACACCGGATGCTCCTTCTACAGAGGATGCGGATAAGATATCCGCTACGAATTCTGAAGTGGAGAGCGCCATGAATCACAGGCATCGCTGGACCGTACTCTGTGACGCGTGTTTCTCCCGAGAGGCGTTTGATGCATTCAACTCAGGAGATGCATACATTCGTGCTGCTCAAAATGGTGTAGCCAGAGCCACGGACCAGTATGTAAAGGATGTACGGGTAAGAAAATTTGATGAGTATATATATATATATCAGTAGCCCCTGAGACTTGAAACAGTTGGCACAACTGATTTAAGGATCATTTATTGTGCAGGTTCTTATAGAGAAGAATACTCAACTGTCACAGGAGCTGGAGGAATGCAAAGCGCAACTTCGGGCCGCCGTTGCCGCATTGAAGGAACCTGAAAAGTCCCCAGCTGGTAACATTTGTTTCAAAGAATGATGGGTACCATATAGTATGCGGCATGGCTGCAGATCTAACAATAGATATTGCAGATGAGTCCGGAGAGAATCCGGCGGGCCAGCATGTCATACGACAGCTAAAGGCTGGCGAGCGCGTGCTGACTAAGGTCATGCTGGAGAAAAAAAGCTCCAAGACGCCAATACCAAGATGAGCGTGGAACTGAAAGATGTTCGATCCCAGCTTGCGGACTCCGTGAAGGAGAATAAGCGGCTTCGACGCGGCATTTTCAGTAAGTGCTTGAACGAACCATTTAAAAGAGTACGGCGAAGAAGCCGGCTGACAGAGTTATGTCTGCAGGTATGCTGACGGGTCGTCCCGCGAAGGAGATGCCCGGGTCTGCGGTTGATCTTCTACCCGAGCTCTCACAACTGCACGAACAAGTTTGGCAGGTGATGCAAAGTATTGCCCAGGCCTTGTGGCCATCCATCTCCCTGCCAGCGGGCATTGGAGAGCTTGCGGAGAAACTCAAGGGAGCACAGTGGCGCTTCCGATTATGGAAGATATCGGCCTGCCGTCAAGGTGCCAGGGAAGCCTGGGCCATGGTGAAGAAGCAGTATACCAAGGCTGACCCAAACCACATGGCTGAGGTCGGACCTATGGGGCCCGATGGGAAAGAGATCTCCGTTATCTTAGTATATGGGCAAGTAGAATTGGCCGCAAAGTATTCCCAACAGGATTGTAGGCTAGACAGCCTGTTGGATGGTATAGAAGAGGAATTTAGTCAGTCTACATGACTATGTAATTAAATTGACATGTATAATGCCTTCTAGCCGGATTATAAATCATTTGTCATGGAAGACCTTTTCGCTTCAACCTCGGGACCCGATCGTCCGGAGTGTATCCGAATACCCGCTCAGTTATATAAGAACCGGGGTATGCATGGAAACCAGGCGTAGGGGTCATTAGTGCTTGAACAGACAAGTACCCAACTAGTTATGTTATATTACATGGATAGTTAGAAACATCTTCCAGGGAGAATAGTTCCGTTAAGGGTTCCTTTCCCTAGGTACGCATGCCCTAAAGTGCATGTCCGGACTGCAACAGGAGACGCGGGCAAAAACATCTGGGGGCACATATGGAAAAATAAAAAAGTCATCTTTTGTTCACCGACCGAATATTCCCTTAAGAACGCTAGCTTTCGGCTTCACCCAGTCTGAGGTACACATCCGGCTGACCCGGCAGTAACAATCGAAGAGGTGCTCCCCTTATGCCCTAGCCGAATTAACGGGAACGTAGGGCGTAAATACAAGAGCTAGGCAACCCAGCTTGGCCAAAACTTAAGTCATATCGATGCATATAATGGCGAAGAAAAGTTACATGCGGAAGGATAACGCCTGTGTGGGGCATGAAGCCTAGATAAATAATTAAGCTTCTGTGTAAGAAGCCCCCAGGTATAATGAGCGCGGCTAGCGCGTCAATAGTGTGCAACCAAGGCACAAGTTGGCCCTTGAAGGCCTAGAGAAAGAATAAAAGAAAGAAAGAGAGAAAAAACAGATAATGTATGTGCAAAAATGGACAGAGGAAGGAGACGAACATAGAGTCCGACGCTAGGCATAGAATCTTCGAAGCCTGGTTGCGTTCCATGGGTTCAGCTCAAGTCGATTATTCGATGCATCCCGCAGACGGTACGCTCCACCGGTCAGAACTTGGTCAATAATGAAGGGACCTTCCCATTTGGGCTCGAGCTTGGTCTTTTTCTTCTCCGGCAGGCGTAGAACCGCCTCTGCGTCGTACACCATAAAAAAGGGTGTGTATCTGGTAGTACGATTCGGCGTGGTCCGCGGCCCCCAGAGTACGGAGGCAAGCTCCTCTACCCAGTGCGTGTTAGATTCCATTAAGGACCGCACTAATCTGGGTTTGATGCCGCTCATGATAAGACCATTTGCTCGCTCAACATGGCCATTAGTTTGTGGGTGATAGACAGAAGCATAATCAAGCTTGATGCCCATGTTGCTACACCAGAGTTTTATGTCGTCAGCCGTGAAGTTTGTGCCATTGTCAGTGATGATGCTGTGGGGGACGCCATAATGGTGTACAACCCCGGATATGAAGTCTATCACCGGTCCGTATTCGGCCGTTTTAACAGGTTTGGCTTCTATCCATTTGGTGAATTTATCCACCATGACCAGTAGGTATTTTTTTTCTTGTGGGTTCCCCCTTTAAGGGGTCCAACCATGTCAATCCCCCAGACCGCGAAGGGCCAGGTAATGGGGATTGTTTGGAGGGCGGTGGGTGGCATGTGGCTTTGGTTTGCAAAAAGCTGGCAACCGACGCAGCGTTGGACCAAGTCCTGTGCATCTACCCGGGCCATCGGCCAATAAAAACCTGTACGGAAGGCCTTGCTTACAAGGGCCCGGGCTGTGGCATGGTGGCCGCCGAGTCCGGCGTGAATTTCTGCCAAAAGCTTCCGCCCCTCCTCTTCGGAGATGCACCTTTGAAGGACTCCGGTAGTGCTTTTCTTATAAAGCTCTCCCTCCTGGACCCTATAGGCTTTAGATTGCCGCACTATGAAGTGTGCCTCATTTTGGTCCTTGGGGAGTTCCTGCCTAGTTAGGTAGGCCAGGAATGGTTCTGTCCACGGGGCGATGATGGTCATTATTACGTGGGCTGAAGGTGTTATTTCGGTGGCAGAGCCTCCGATTATGTCAGAGTGTGCGGTATCGGGCATTTTGGCCGGGTCTGGACTATTGTTACCGGCATGCCCTTCCCATACCACGGATGGCTTAAACAACCTCTCCAAAAAGATGTTGGGGGGGACCGCATCGCGTTTTGTGCCGATGCGGGTGAGGATATCCGCCACCTGATTGTTTTCCCGAGCCACATGGTGAAATTTGAGCCCCTCGAACCGAGCTGACATCTTTTGGACGGTGTTGCAATAGGCCGCCATTTTCGGATCCTTGGCATCGAAATCTCCATTTATTTGGGATATTATGAGGTTCGAATCCCCACGCACCTCTAGGCATTGAATGCCCATGGAAACTGCCATCCGAAGACCATGTAATAGGGCTTTGTATTCGGCTGCGTTGTTGGAGTCTATATACAATATCTGGAGTATGTATTGAACTGTATCTCCGGTAGGGGACGTCAGGACGACGCCAGCCCCCAGACTAGCCAGCATTTTGGAGCCGTCGAAGTGCATGATCCAATTGGAGTATGCGCCGTACTCTTTAGGGAGTTCGGCTTCCGTCCATTCGGCGACAAAGTCGGCCAATACTTGCGATTTAATGGCTCGTCGGGGTGTGTATGTTATATCGAACGGGAGGAGCTCAATGGCCCATTTGGCAATCCGGCCCATGCCATCGCGGTTGTTTATAATGTCATTGAGTGGCACCTCCGAGGCTACTGCAATTGAACACTCTTGAAAGTAGTGTCGCAGCTTCCGGGATGCCATGAATACCGCATAGGCTATCTTTTGATAATGTGGGTACCGTGATTTGCATGGAGTGAGGATAGTGGATACATAATATACCGTCCTTTGAAGGGGGGATTTATGTCCGTCTGTTTCTCGTTCGACGATGAGCACTGCGCTTACCACCTGATGAGTTGCCGCAATGTACAACAGCGTTGGTTCGCCGATGTTTGGCGCGGCCAGGATTGGGTTGGTTTCCAGTATGGCTTTTATTTCTTCCAATCCAGTTGTGGCAGCGTCCGTCCACTCGAATCGTTCGGTACGCTGAAGAAGGCGATAAAGGGATAATGCCTTTTCTCCTAAGCGGGAGATAAAGCGGCTTAGAGCCACCACACATCCGATTAATTTCTGGATTTGTTTGAGGTCCGTTGGGATAGCAAACTGTGACAGAGCTCAGATTTTGGCCGGATTTGCTTCAATTCCTCTATTGGAGACAATGAGGCCTAGGAGCTTTCCGGCTGGTACACCGAAAACGCATTTTTCCGGATTGAGCTTGATGTCGTATGTTCGGAGGTTGTCGAATGTGAGCCTCAAGTCGTCTATTAGAGAGTCGACGTGTTTGGTTTTGACGACCACATCATCTATGTATGCCTCTACTATTTTGCCGATCTGTTTCTCCAGACATGTCTGAATCATGCGCTGATATGTTGCGCCGGCGTTTTTGAGCCCAAAAGGCATTGTGTTGAAACAGAAGGGGTCGTATGGTGTGATAAATGCCGTTGCGGCTTGGTCGGACTCCGCCATCTTGATTTGGTGGTAGCCGGAGTATGTGTCGAGGAAACACAATGAATCGTGTCCTGCGGTAGCGTCGATAATTTGATCGATGCGGGGGAGGGGGAAGGGATCCTTTGGGCAAGCCTTGTTGATGTCCTTGAAATCGACACATAGGCGCCAGGATTTGTCCTTCTTCGGTACCATCACCAGGTTTGCTAGCCAGTCCGTGTGTTTTATTTCTCTAATGAATCCGGCCTCCAATAACTTGGCTAGCTCCTCTCCCATAGCTTGTCTCTTAGGTTCAGAGAAACGCCGAAGAGTCTGCTTGACCAGCTTGAATCCCTTCAGAATATTAAGGCTGTGCTCGGCCAGCCTGCGTGGGATTCCCGGCATATCTGAGGGATGCCAGGCGAATATGTCCCAATTCTCGCACAGGAACTCTTGTTGTGCGGCGTCCACGGCGGGGTTTAACTATGCCCCGATGGAGGATGTTTTTGAGGGTCCATTGGGTGGACTTGGAATTTGACTATTTCATCCGCTGGTTTAAAAGAGGTGGACTTGGATCTCTTGTCAAGTATCACGTCGTCCCTGTCCATTATGGAGCGCAGCGCAGTTAATTCCTCAGCCACAAAGGCTTCGGATAATGCCTCGAGGGCCAATGCGGCTGTTTTGTTTTCGGCGCGGAGTGTTGTGTCCGGATCACTAGCGAGAGTGATGATTCCGTTGGGCTCGGGCATTTTGAGCTTCATGTACCCGTAATGGGGTATTGCTTGGAAGATCGTGAACGCCTCCCGCCCTAAAAGGGCGTGGTATCCGCTACTAAACGGGGCCACTTGGAATGTAATTTCTTCGGACCTATAGTTCTCCTGCTTGCCGAATACCACATGTAGTGTGATTTTCCCAGCACAACGTGCTTCCCGACTGGGGATGATTCCTCCGAAGGTTGTGCTGCTTCGCTCAATGCGGTTCCAGTCTATTTGCATTTTTTGAAGAGTTTCCTCATAGATGAGGTTTAATCCACTGCCGCCGTCCATGAGTACTTTGGTGAGTCTAAAGCCGTCCACGATTGGACTAAGGACCAGTGCAGCTGGTGCTCGGGCTGTTCGGAATTTAGGTTCGTCACTGGCATTGAAGGTAATAGCCGTGTCACTCCATGGATTTATTGCTGCCACGTGGCAGATTTCAGCAAGGCAGCGGAGTGTTCTCTTGCGCCTATTATTTGATGCGAAGGTCTCAAAGACTGTTAATACCGTATTGTTATCCCCGGGATGGTGCTCTGTGGTATCTGGGATGAGAAGATCCTCACCACTTTTGGCCACCTGCCAGAGTACCCAATATGCTCTAAGGCTGTGTGTTGGTATGGTATCTGTTGTACTATGAATTTTGCAGGGTCCGTTGAGAGATCCCTCTAATACAGTTCCGTGCCCTGTAGAGGGTTTTTGCTTCTTTGTAATTAACTCGGGTGTCTTATGATAGTGCACCCTTTTACTTCGGACTGGGTGTATATTCGGAGCCGGATTATCCCAAAATTTCGTTTCGGTTTTCCAGGCACTTTCAATCGCACAGTACTTCGTACTATGGACGCCAAGTCGGTGAAGCGTGATATGTCACGGCGACTTATGGCGTTAGGGATTCCCTTGTCCGTGCAATTATTGTAGAAAAATGAGACTGCATCTTCCTCGCGACAGTCCTTAACCTTGTTCATCACAAGGAGGAATCTGGCCCAATAATGATGTACTATTTCCTGGGGCTCTTGCCTGATGTGGGAAAGATCGTCTATGTTTGGGTGGGTGGGTGGATTTGAGTCCGAACCCTTACCCGATCTGAGACCCAGGGGCCGAGGACTTCCCAATCTTGGAAGTTCGGGTTCCGGGATGTTGCCCGATAAGTCTGGCCCACTGCCTCACTCTAGGTTCAGGGCTTGGGTGATGTCCTCCCGTGAATGGGTATCCGGCTCGGAGAGCTCAGGAATTCGGACATAGTTTGTCCTCAAGATAGAGGAAGAATTGCCACATTGTTCCTCCACCACCACAATATGATGGGTGACCGGTGGAGAGTTAATCTCCCTTTGATCGGGTTTAAGCCCAATCCAATCATAGTCCGTAGGGACTCCCAAGGCGGCGATGCGATCCAAGAGCTCGTTTAGGGAGGAGAGCTCCATTGGATCCATCTACTTGTTAGGGAGGAGAGCTCCATTGGATCCATCTACTTGGCGAATTCCGAGCCGACGTGGAGGCTGTTTCCGATGACCCGAGAAGTCATCGTCGGTGCAGCAGCCGAACGGGCGGTCATGATGAAACTGCCTAGCCGGAGAGTTTGGCCGGCAGCCAGGGCTCCCCCGGCGGTAATGTTGTTTTTAACAACAAGATGAGGCATCCTTCCTTACGGCGACGGCACATTGGAACTCTCAATGAAAGCACCAATGACGGTGTCAAAACCGGCGGATCTCGGGTAGGGGTTCCCGAACTGTGCGTCTAAGGCGGATGGTAACAGGAGGCAGGGGACACGATGTTTTACCCAGGTTCGGGCCCTCTTGATGGAGGTAAAACCCTACGTCGTGCTTGATTGTTCTTGATCAGAGAGGCTAAACCCTAGAAGCTAGTCTATGGTATGATTGTATGTTGTCCTACGGACTAAAGCCCTCCAGTTTATATAGACACCGGAGGGGGCTAGGGTTACACAAGGTCGGTTACAAAGGAGGAGATATACATATCAGTATTGCCTAGCTTGCCTTCCACGCTAAGGAGAGTCCCATTCGGACATGGGACGAAGTCTTCAATCTTGTATCTTCATAGTCCAACAGTCTGGCCAAAGAATATAGTCCGGCTGTCCGGAGACCCCTAATCCAGGACTCCCTCAATGTCGCTTGAAGCTACATCGGTATTTCCCCAAAGAGGATGGGATGATGTAGCACAACGGCGGTAGGTATTTCCATCAGATATGAAACCAAGGTTATCGAACCAGCAGGAGAACCAAGCAACACAACATAAACAACCCCCTGCACACAAATAACAAATACTCGCAACCCGAGTGTTAAAGGGGTTGTTCAATCCCTTTCGGGTAACGGTGCCAGAAATTGGTGCGTGGACGGAGAAAGTTCTAATAGATTGAATAAATAGATCACAAATAAAATAAAGTGCAGAAAAGAATTTTTGGTTTAGTAGATCTGAAAATAAATGCAAAGGAAAAGTAGATCGCAAAGGCAAATATATGAGAAAGAGAGCGGGGGCCGTAGGTTTCACTAGTGGCTTCTCTCGAGAAAAATATCAAATGGTGGGTGAACAAATTACTGTTGGGCAATTGATAGAACTTCAAATAGTCATGACGATATCCAGGAAATAATAATTACATAGGCATCACGATCCAAGATTAGTTAGACCGACTCCTGCCTTCATCTACTACTATTACTCCATGCTACCTCTTGAGCACTGCGTTGGTTTTCCCTTGAAGAGGAAAGGGTGATGCAACAAAGTAACATAAGTATTTCCCTCAATTTTTGTGAACGAGGTATCAATCCAGTAGGACACTACATGCAAGTCCCTCGTACATACACAAACAAATAAGAAGCTCGCAAGCAACGCGATAAAGGGGTTGTCAATCCCTTCATGGTCACTTACGAGAGTGAGATTTGATAGAGATAATAATAATAAGATAAATATTTTTGGTATTTTTATGATATAGATTGGAAAATAAAGATTGCAAAATAAACGGTAATAGAAAATAGCTTGTTGACGGTAGATTAATATAAAGGAGAATAGACCCTGGGGCCATAGGTTTCACTAGTGGCTTCTCTCAAGATAGCATAAGTATTACGGTGGGTGAACAAATTACTGTCGAGCAATTGATATAAAAGCGAATAATTATGAGAATATCTAGGCATGATGATGTATATAGGCATCACGTCCGTGACAAGTAGACCGACTCCTTCCTGCATCTACTACTATTACTCCACACATCGACCGCTATCCAGCATGCATCTAGAGTATTAAGTTCATAAGAACAGAGTAACGCATTAGGTAAGATGACATGATGTAGAGGGATAAACTCAAGCAATATGATATAAACCCCATCTTTTTATCCTCAATGGCAACAATACAATATGTGTCGTTTCCCTTTCTGTCATTGGGCTCAAGCACCGCAAGATTGAACCCAAAGCTAAGCACTTCTCACATTGCAAGACAGATCAATCTAGTAGGCCAAACCAAACTGATAATTCGAAGAGACTTGCAAAGATAACCAATCATGCATAAAAGATTTCAGAGAAGAATCAAATATTGTTCATAGATAGACTTGATCATAAACCCACAATTCATTGGATCTCGACAAACACATCGCAAAGAGTTCGAATAGATCTCCAAGAAGACCGAGGAGAATTTTGTATTGAGATTCAAAGAGAGAGAAGCCATCTAGCTAATAGCTATGGACCCGAAGGTCTGAAGTAAACTGCTCACACATCATCGGAGGGGCCATGGAGTTGATGTAGAGGCCCTCCGTGATCGATGCCCCCTCCGGTGGAGCTCCGGAAAAGGCCCCAAGATGGGATCTGTTGGGTACACAAGGTTGCGGCGGTGGAAATAGGGTTTCGTTGTGCTCCTGGATGTTTTCAGGGAATATGAGTATATATAGGAGGAAGAAGTAGGTCGGTTGAGCCACGAGGGGCCCACGAGGGGGAGGGCTCGCCCAGGGGGGTAGGTGCGTCACCCTGCCTCGTGGCCTCCTTGTTGGTTGCTTGACGTCCACTCCAAGTCCCCTGGATCATGTTTCTTCCAAAAATAACTCTCCCGAAGGTTTTATTCCATTTGGATTCCGTTTGATATTCCTTTTCTGCGAAACACTGAAATAGGCAAAAAACATCAATTTGCACTGGGCCTTGGGTTAGTAGGTTAGTCCCAAAAATAATATAAAAGTGTAAAATAAAGCCCATTAACATCCAAAACAGATAATATAATAGCATGTAACAATCAAAAATTATATAAACTTCGGAGACGTATCAAGCATCCCCAAGCTTAATTCCTGCTGATCCTTGAGTAGGTTAATGATAAAAACAGAATTTTTGATGTGGAATGCTACCTAGCATAATTCTCAATGTAATTCTCTTTATTGTGGCATGAATATTCAGATCCGAGAGATTCAATACAAAAGTTTAATATTGACATAAAAATAATAATACTTCAAGCATACTAACTAAGCAATTATGTCTTCTCAAAATAACATGGCAAAAGAAAGTTCATCCCTACAAAATCATATAGTTTGGTCATGCTCCATTTTCGTCGCACAAGAATGCTCTCATCATGCACAACCCTGATGACAAGCCAAGCAATTGTTTCACACTTTAGTAATCTCAAACTTTTTTCAACTTTCACGCAATACATGAGCGTGAGCCATGGATATAGCACTATGGGTGGAATAGAATATGATGATGGGGGTTATGTGGAGAAGACAAAAAAGGAGAAAGTCTCACATCGACGCGGCTAATCAATGGACTACAGCTATAAATGTATGAAAGCTCAACAAAAGAAGCTAAGTGGGTGTGCATCCAACTTGCTTGCTCACGAAGACCTAGGGCATTTGAGGAAGCCCATTGTTGGAATATACAAGCCAAGTTCTATAATGAAAAATTCCCACTAGTATATGACAGTGACAAAACAAGAGACTCTCTATCATAAAGATCATGGTGCTACTTTGAAGCACAAGTGTGGAAAAAGGATAGTAGCATTGCCCCTTTTTATTTCTTTTTCTTTTTTTCTTTCTTTTTTTTCTTTGTTTGGGCCTTCTTTTTTTGGCCTTTATTTTTTATTTTTTTATTTGGTACAATTCTCTATTAATGATGATCATCACACTTCTATTTATTTACAACTCAATGATTACAACTCGATACTAGAACAAAGTATGACTCTATATGAATGCCTCCGGCGGTGTACTAGGATGAATCAAGAGTGACATGTATGAAAAATTATGAACGGTGGCTTTGCCACAAATACGATGTCAACTACATGATCATGCAAGGCAATATGACAATGATGATGTGTGTCATGATGAATGGAACGGTGGAAAGTTGCATGGCAATATATCTCGGAATGGCTATGGAAATGCCATAATAGGTAGCTATGGTGGCTGTTTTGAGGAAGATATAAGGAGGTTTATGTGTGATAGAGGGTATGATATCACGGGGTTTGGATACACCGGCGAAGTTTGCACCAACTCTCAAGGTGAGAAAGGGCAATGCACGGTACCGAAGAGGCTAGCAATGATGGAATGGTGAGAGTGCGTATAATCCATGGACTAAACATTAGTCATAGAGAACTCACATACTTATTGCAAAAATCTACAAGTCATCAAAAACCAAGCATTACGCGCATGCTCCTAGGGGGATAGATTGGTAGGAAAAGACCATCGCTCGTCCCCGACTGCCACTCATAAGGAAGACAATCAAATAACACCTCATGTTTCAAACTTGTTACACAACGGTCACCATACGTGCATGCTACGGGACTTGCCAACTTCAACACAAGTATTTCTCAAATTCACAACTACTCAACTAGCACACTCTAATATTACCACCTTTATATCTCAAAACAATTATCAAGTATCAAACTTCTCATAGTACTCAATGCACTTTTTATGAAAGTTTTGATTATACCCATCTTGGATGCCTATCATATTAGGACTAGTTTCATAACCAAAGAAAATTACCGAGCTGTTCTAAAGGGCTCCCAAAATAATATAAGTGAAGCATGAGAGATCAATAATTTCTATAAAATAAAAGCACCACCGTGATCTAAAAGATATAAGCAAAGCACTAGAGCAAAATTATCTAGCTCAAAAGATATAAGTGAAGCACATAGAGTATTCTAATAAATTTCAATTCATGTGTGTCTCTCTCAAAAGGTGTGTACAGCAAGGATGATTGTGGTAAACTAAAAAGCAAAGACTCAAATCATACAAGACGCTCCAAGCAAAACACATATCATGTGGTGAATAAAAATATAGCCTCAAGTAAAGTTACCGATAGAAGAAGACGAAAGAGGGGATGCCTTCCGGGGCATCCCCAAGCTTAGGATTTTGGTTGTCCTTGAATTTTACCTTGGGGTGCCTTGGGCATCCCCAAGCTTAGGCTCTTGCCACTCCTTGTTCCATCAAATCTTTACCCAAAACTTGAAAACTTCACAACACAAAACTTAAACAGAAAATCTCATGAGCTCCATTAGTAAAAGAAAACAAACCACCACTTAAGGTACTGTAATTAACTCATTATTTGTTTATATTGGTGTTAAACCTACTGTATTCCAATTTCTCTATGGTTCATACACTCAAATACTATCCATAGATTCATCAAAATAAGCAAACAACACATGAGAAACAGAATCTGTCAAAAACAAAACAGTCTGTAGTAATCTGTAGGTTTCGAATACTTCTGGAACCCCAAAAATGCTAAAATACATTGCTGGACGTGAGGAGTTTATCTATTAATCATCTGCAAAAGGAATTAACTAAACAGCACTCTCCAGTAAAAAATGGCAACAAATCTCGTGAGCGCTAAAGTTTCTGTTTTTTACAGCAAGATCGCAAAGACTTTCCCCAAGTCTTCCCAAAGGTTCTACTTGGCACAAACACTAACTAAAAGCATAAAACCACATCTAAACAGAGTCTAGATGAATTATTTATTACTAAACAGAATCAAAAAGCAAGAAACAAAAATAAAATTGGGTTGCCTCCCAACAAGCGCTATCGTTTAACGCCCCTAGCTAGGCATAAAAGCAAGGATAGATCTAGGTATTATCATCTTTGGTATGCAATTCTTCAATAGAACACTTATAAATATTGCGAGTTTCCTCCTTTTTTATTAATTATCAAACTCCTAGGAAAGAAATCAAGAAATTCATTTGTAGCAAAAGGTTCTTTAATGATATTAAAGAAGTTGGGGTAAACACTTATAGATTTGAGATCCGCAATTTCCTTACTAGAAGTTTCACCCTTATTGTTAGGAACATACATAAATTTGGCAGATCCTAAATTAGTAATGATATCCTCAAGTTTACCATTTCTTGTGGAATCTAGATCTATTCTTTCGTTAACTATAGGTTCTTTTTCTTTAAAAAAATTCAGAGTAGCTCCTACCTTAGATCCATATTGAGTGATTTGGTGGTGGATCTTTTTATCCAAATTTTCAATCAACTCCACAGAGGCAACTTTATTTTCGATAATTTCAAGCCTTTGCATCACATGTTCCAAAGTTAAAATAGTTCCATTAACCAAGAGAGGTGGTGGGCCAAACAAATCTATCATAGCATTATAAGAATCAAAAGCATGGCTACCCAAGAAATTCCCTCCGATAATGGTATCAAGAATATATCTATTCCAAGGGGTGATGCCTACATAAAAATTGCAAAGAAGAACGGAAGTGGATAGCTTCCTAGAGGATCTATTCCGAGCATTGCAAATTCTATACCAAGCATATTTTAAATTTTCTCCCTCCCTTTGTTTAAAATTGAGAACTTCATGCTCGGGAGTACTAAACGATAGGAGAATTAGCCATAACGACACGCGGCAACACAAGAAGTAAGCGAAAAGAGGCAAACAAAAAGAGAGGGGAATGGAAAAAGAGGGCGAATAAAACATCAAGGGTGAAGTGGGGGAGAGGCAAATGGCAAATAATGTAATGCGACGGATAAGAGTTTGTGATGGGTACTTGGTATGTCTTGACTTGTGCGTAGATCTCGCCGGCAACGGGCCAGAAATATTTCTTGCTACCTCTTGAGCACTGCGTTGGTTTTCCCTAGAAGAGGAAAGGGTGATGCAGCAAAGTAGCGTAAGTATTTCCCTCAGTTTTTGAGAACCAAGGTATCAATCCAATAGGAGACTACATGCAAGTCCCTCATACCTAACCAAACAAATAAGAACCTCGCAACCAACGCGATAAAGGGGTTGTCAATCCCTTCACGGTCACTTACGAGAGTGAGATCTGATAGAGATAATAATAATAAGATAAATATTGTTGGTATTTTTATGATATAGATTGGAAAATAAAGATTGCAAAATAAACGGTAATAGAAAATAGCTTGTTGACGATAGATTAATATAAAGGAGAATAGACCCAGGGGCCATAGTTTCACTGGTGGCTTCTCTCAAGATAGCATAAGTATTATGATGGGTGAACAAATTACTGTTGAGCAATTGATAGAAAAGCGAATAATTATGAGAATATCTAGGCATGATCATGTATATAGGAATCACGTCCGTGACAAGTAGACCGACTCCTGCCTGCATCTACTACTATTACTCCACACATCGACCGCTATCCAGCATGCATCTAGAGTATTAAGTTCATAAGAACAGAGTAACGCATTAGGTAAGATGACATGATGTAGAGGGATAAATTCAAGCAATATGATATAAACCTCATCTTTTTATCCTCGATGGCAACAATACAATATGTGTCATTTCCCTTTCTTCCACTGGGATCGAGTACCGCAAGATTGAACCCAAAGCTAAGCACTTCTCCCATTGCAAGAAAGATCAATCTAGTAGGCCAAACCAAACTGATAATTCGAAGAGACTTGCAAAGATAACCAATCATGCATAAAAGATTTCAGAGAAGAATCAAATATTGTTAATAGATAGACTAGATCATAAACCCACAATTCATCGGATCTCGACAAACACACTGCAAAAAGACTTACATCGAATAGATCTCCAAGAAGACCGAGGAGAACTTTGTATTGGGATTCAAAGAGAGAGAAGAAGCCATCTAGCTAATAGCTATGGACCCGAAGGTCTGAAGTAAACTACTCACACATCATCGGAGGGGCCATGGAGTTGATGTAGAGGCCCTCCGTGATTGATGCCCCCTCCGGCGGAGCTCCGGAAAAGGCCCCAAGATGGGATCTCTTGGGTCCAGAAGGTTGCGACAGAGGAAATAGGGTTTTGCGGTGCTCCTAGATGTTTTCAGGGTATATGAGTATATATAGGAGGAAGAAGTAGGTCGGTTGAGCCATGAGGGGCCCACGAGGGGGGTAGGTGCGTCCCCTGCCTCGTGGCCTCCTCGTTGGTTGCTTGACATCCACTCCAAGTCCCCAGGATCACGTTTTTCCCAAAAATTAACTCTCCCAAAGGTTTTATTCCGTTTGGATTCCGTTTGATATTCCTTTTCTATGAAACACTGAAATAGGCAAAAAACAGCAATTTGCACTAGGCCTTGGGTTAGTAGGTTAGTCCCAAAAATAATATAAAAGTGTAAAATAAAGCCCATTAACATCCAAAACAGATAATATAATAGCATGGAACAATCAAAAATTATAGATGCGTTGGAGACGTATCACTCCACACATCGACCGCTCTCCAGCATGCATCTAGTGTATTAAGTTCATGGAGAAACGGAGTAATGCAATAAGAACGGTGACATGATGTAGACAAGATCTATCTATGTAGAGATAGACCCCCATCATTTTATCCTTAGTAGCAATGATACATACGTGTCGGTTCCCCTTCTGCCACTGGGATTAAGCACCGTAAGATCGAACCCACTACAAAGCACCTCTTCCCATTGCAAGATAAATAGATCAAGTTGGTCAAACAAAACCCAAATATCAAAGAAGAAATACGAGGCTATAGCATAAAAGAGATCAAAGAAACTCAAATACTTTCATGGATACAAAAAGATAGATCTGATCATAAACTCAAAGTTCATCGGATCCCAACAAACACACCGCAAAAGAGTTACATCATATGGATCTCCAAGAAGCCATTGTATTGAGAATCAAGAGAGAGAGAGAGAGAGGAAGCCATCTAGCTACCAACTACAGACCCAAAGGTCTACAAAGAACTACTCACACATCATCAGAGAGGCACCAATGGAGGTGGTGAACCCCATACGAGATGGTGTCCAGATTGGATCTTATCGTGGATTTGTCACGGCAGATGTCCTGAGTATGAGGACTTAGTCGCGAGGCCAACGCATCTATGTGGTAACTTGAGAGGGGTTGAGTGGGACGGGAGACGCGAGGTTTTTACCTAGGTTCTGCCACTCACGGTGGAGGTAAAAGCCTACATCCTTCTTGATTCATATTGATGATGATGACGATCATGGTTACAAGGGCAAGGTTTCGTTTCCTCTATCTCGAGAGCATCTACTTTGATGTTGTCTAAGAGTTGTCTACTGGGACATGTCTATTGATACGTCTAGGAAAAATCTTACCCTCTTGGGGCGCCCCACCCCTCCTTATATAAGTTGAAGGGGCGGGTTACATGTAGAGTCCTAGTCGGATTAAGACTTAAACTATTCTGACTTCTCATCACGGGCTTTTCTCCATGGGCTTCTTAATGTCTTGGGCTTCTTAGCGTCTCGGGCTTATTAACCCCAGGTGTCTCTATCTGCCAGGTTATAACTGTCTGCCAGGTTATAACTGTCCACCATCTTACAATCTGCTGGCTCACCAATGGGTCACCAGGCTCGGCCAGGTCATCAGTGAGTCGTCAGTCCTCGGGCGGTTTACCAATGAAATACCAAGTCCCAAACGGGTCATATCTCCGGCTGGGTCATACCGCGGGGTATATCCCCGACATTAGCCCCCAGTTTAATTTGGATTTATCCATATTAAACTGATCCTGTAAAACAAACACAAGAAAAAATTTGATAGATTGTGCTCCGGGTTAAAATATTCTTGTAAGTCGGCACCTGATCATCCTTAAGTACTTGTCATTTCCTTCTTCTAGAAAATCCAGGTCAATAGGCCAGCTTCATAATCAATTTGCTGACATTAGCTTCTCACAAAAAATATTGTGAAGAATAATTCATTTGATTCAGCTCCCAATGCTTAACAAAAATACTGGCCTTTGAAATACTCATCTGATTTTTAGCCAGCTTGAATATGTAAATCTTGCCCATTTATGATTACCAAAAGAGCCGGTTTGTAAGTATTGATGGCACTGGGTCATAATTGTTGCTAACATCAAGCTTGAAAATGTACCTCCCTTATATGCATATCACTTGTAGCCCCCAAGTCTTAAGAAGGGAGCGTAGTAACAACTTAAGACTTGCTTCAATATAAATGTTGCAACCTTGAAGAAATCCAGGTTGTTCATCTCAATCACTAGTCAAAACTGAATATTCCACATATGTAGCCCCCAAGTGTTGGGTTGTCATGTTTGCAGCAACCTGGGACTTTTAATTGCCTTATGCTTATAAAAACTTCAATAATGAGCAGGGACTTTATATATATTAAAAATAACATTATGATGAAGCCTCCATCATGGGACTTGAACCCACTCACAAGGTTAAGAGCCTTGTGCTCTACCAACTGAGCAATGGACCCTTCAATATAATGGATTAAGGCTTGTGTACTTTGAATTTTTGGTAGGAGCAATTAGTGGCCCCCAAGGGCCGGCTCATCACTTATCTGATGGGTCGAGTCTTCAATAAAGCAAGTTAAAAATGACTTCGCATAAGCCCCCAAGTTCCATGGTGCATGCTGGCAGTGACATGGGACTTGCGTATTTGATGTAATATCAATCTGAATAATGTAGCCCCCAAGTGTCGGGTCGTAAGCCTGCAATGACTCGGGACTATTCCTTCCATTGCAGAATAAACCATATCCATTGATAAAGAAATAATAGCCATTGCGCTGAAGCAACTTTGAAAACCTCAATCATAATACTGGTTATTGATAACCATAACAAAAATCCAACCATGTTGGCTATTCAAGATTTGAATAATATAATCCGGTATGAAAACCTCAATCATTCAATATTCAAGATTTTGGCTATTTAAAGATTTGAATACCTTATCGGCTGATAAGTAAATCCGGAGTTTAAATACTCAGTGGCTCTTGGCCGATGGTGACTTAATGCACATCCTTGTAATCCGGGATTTTTGTAACCCGACGGCTTATAGCCTTTGTGAAAATCAATAATTGATAACCCTTTTGGAACACCAACTTCAATCTTTGATGATGGGTTTGAACTTAATCATTTATGTAAGTCATAGCTCTGCAAATCCTGTACAGAGTTTAAACAACATATTCCTTGGCGACTTAACGTCAAAAGCCAAGGTGGGTAACAAGCCAAACATAATATAGTCTTATGAAATTATGGAAAAGACTAGAATTAAGGCCATTTAAGTCTAAACATACTGGCAACTTAAAGTTAAAAGCCAGGGCGGGTTATCAAACCTCGCATATTCATATAACCAGGAAAACATACCTGTAGGATTGATTTATATTGTTGGCTTACATTGCCATACCCAGTGAAGGTAACAACCCAATGATTTATAAGCGCATGATTCCAATGGTGCAATCCAAAATACACTGGTGACTTAATGTCCAAAACCAGGTTGGGTGAAATAATACCCCAGAGAGGTTCACAATATGAACCATAAGGCATGATAGCTGTCATCAATTTCCAATCATGTATCCTCATGTCACAAGAGGAAAACCTCAAAAAAGAATCTTCAAATCAAATAAAAATCAGAAAATGAGGCTTTCATAGGCGGCCAGGCCTAAAACCCAAGTGCTTTTCATGGGCTTGCACAGCCACTAGCTGAATCTTCAAACCTTGTAAGCGGACCTCACATAACCAACCACCATTTTAACCTTGATAAGTTCAAGGTCTTAATAAGATTGATTGTCAAGAGTTCGGCAGGTTATTCCAGGATTATCTGGGCGGAGTGGCAGACGTATAAGGAAGGATCAACTGAAATTGTTTGGTGCTATGCACCTTGGGTTTCAAACCAAGAGGGGTTTGTTAAAGCTATGTTTTGTGAACAGGGAGCCCTTCAAGGGATATATATTGAGATGTGCTCGCCGGGTACCTATGTTTGAGCTGTGTTGTGCAGCAGACTCTCTTTGGTCCCTTTAATCCGGGCGTCAAGCCTCCAAGTAGGTTATAACAACGGTGTTCAAGCCGGATCAACAGGGTAGTCACAGCTATGCTCAATGAGCAGGAAGCCCCCAAGTATTTTGTAATCATGGCGTACAAGCCGGATCAAGAGAGTAGTCATAGCTATGCTCAATGAGTAGGAAGCCCCCAAGTGACCAATGATATGATAAGCCAATAAGGCAGGATACCCGTGTTTGAACCGCGCATCATGCCAGCAAGTTCTCTTTGGCAACCTTTAATTTTTCCTGAGAACTCGAACTTATGGTAAATGGATTCTTTTTGAACCGGAATTTTAAACCAGATATTGAGAGCTTCAAAGCTTTGTGAGAGACAGATTTCTCTTGAGCCAGATTTTAAACCGGAACCCTTCATTTTAAGCCGGAAATTTTCTGACGGCCTTTAAATTTTCATCAATATGGCAGTAGCCTCCGGGACCGGGTTATCTTCCCTCCAATGACCAGGGCTTGTTGAATTTGCTCAAACTGGCAACATTTACTGAGTAATGTCATCATAGCCCCTGAGTCTTAAGACTACTCAAGGAGTTGGCTTGAGACTCTCCATACTTGACTGTGATATGAACCGGCATATAGTTGAACAGCGGATTGCAGAAATATGTTGAATCTTGACGGGTTATAAATGACCCTGTCCATTGATCCATCTGATGTAGGCAAGGGCCATAGTTTGATGGTCTCCTTTGCAATTATGAATTCTGCATAAGAATTTGCACAAACGAGAGTAATTGTTCTCGAAGAAAAAAATGTATCAATAGAAACTTGACAGGATGGATTTCACCTGATATGTTTTATCAAGAATTATCAGCCGTGGGGTTGCGGCAACGATGACAGAGGTGGCGGCTTAAAACGCAACATCGGGCGGCTCAGAAGGGATCCTCTGGGTTATGTTTCAGCTTACCCATACTGGAAATCTCGCACTAATGCTTCTTGTAGTATGTCCAGTGCCTGGCCACTTGATTTCTTACAGCCGGCAGGTGAGTGCACGGGAGCAACTAGAGAGGGGCTGGGCTGAGCCGGCCGCGGGCTCGCGGGGCGATCTAGGCAACTCACCAGTAAGGCCGCGACAAAGGCAGTTTAACGGGAAGTCAAACGAGACAGGGCATGTGGCTATGAAGACGGAGGCGGACGGTGGAGGCGCGACCGTGGCCAGTGGCAAAGACGACTTGCAAGGAGGTGGGTCGCAACTATGGTGGCTCAGCGATGCAAGCGCAGCTACATCAGAGATGGCTCAACTGGAGACCGAGGCGACTCGAGCGGTTGTCGGCTCAGTGATGAGGCGGCCGACGGAGGTGGAGCAAGGCAGCTTGGAAGAGGGACCACACGGAGGCAGAAGTGTGACCCAGCGGGGCTGCTGCAGAAACAGCGCACCGGCCATGGATGAATTGCAGCAGCGGAGGGGTGAGGCCGACTCGTAGGCAGAGCAGCTCGTAGGTTGAAGTAGCGACTTGGAGCAGACGCGGCCGAAAGAGCAGAGGCGAGTGGGCCATCGGTGGCGGCTTGATGCAGCGGCGGCTGAGGCCCCCAGCAAGGAGAGCAGTCTCGGTGACGCAGAGGTGAGTGGCGGCTCATAAAGGCCGTGGCGGCAGCGGAGTCTGGTGAGGGGATGCCATGGTGGACCTCGGCGGTTTGTGCCGATTCAGCCTCGGTGACTCAAGGTGAACTCGGCGGCTCAGGGCCAGTTATGTGACAGCGGTTGAGATGGGCCCGCGATGGCTCAACGGCAGCCGCGCGGGGGTGACGGCAGTAGCCGACAGTGGCGGCTTGATGCAGTGGCAGGTCAATGAAGATCGGAAGTGATGCTGACGAGATGAACTACGGCAGTGGTCGTGGCGATTTGTAGTGGAGGCGCGGCGGCTCGGATGGTCAGTGCCGGCGACTCAACGGAGGACCGCAGCGGATGAGTAAAGCAACCCGGAATTGACGAAGAGGCACGCTGGCGACTTGACGAAGGACTGCGGTGGCTTGAAACAGGTGATGTGGCACGAGAGGCGGCTGATCCAGCATGCACAGGTGGCAGTAGAAGGCATGGATGCACCAGAGCGGCCCTTGGTCCTGAAACGACGGTGGTTTAGCAGCGAGGGCGGATGCGACCGGGCGGCTCAGAGGCTGGCTCGTCGTGGAGCGAGACAACACTCGAAGGTGGGCGAGGGTGGCCGACAGAACCACGTCGGCGAAGGAGGCCAGCGGCTGACTGAGGCAATGGCGGCTCTCAGTAGGCAGGCGACTCAGATGCAGGGCAGACACGTGGTTGAGACAAGGCTGCAGCAGAGCGGCCGGTTTAACAGTGGTGGAGCCAAAACATTGGAGGCGGCTCATCAGCTGCGTGGTTGAGGGCAGTGGCTCAAAGCAGCAACTCGGAGGCGGCGTACAGCGAAGGTGGCTCACGGTGATGTCAATGCGATGTACTTGGTAACGGCGAATTGTGGCTGTACAATGAAGATACGTCGGCAAGGCGTCAAGTTGAGGCAGGTGCCTTGGAAGGATTAGGCGGCTCAGGCGGATGCACAACGCGATGGCATGCGGGAGCCTGGTGCGGTGGCTCTCGGCAGAGTGACAACATGAGGCCGAGCAAGGCAGCCACGTAGGAGCGACGGCAGGATGGTCGTGGTGGCGGAGGAGTCCGGGGTGGCTCGACAGCGGCAGCTGAGGCCGGCCGCAGAGACGGGGCGCCAGCGTGGGGAGGTACCCGAGGGCGGCCGCTCAGAGGTGACTCGACGCAAGAGCAAAATCGGTGAGGCACGGGCGGCTCATGGTGGAGATGAACCGGGGCGGTTGACTCCGAGTCCACGCCCATGACCCCATCCTTTCTGGGTCGTGTTTGGGTTGACCTCCACTCTTTTTTTTCTTTGTAATCAGTAGTTATAGAAAACGGCCGAACAAATCGCATGATGGCGACAACAGATCGACAGTAACCCTAACACTTCTCCGACTTAAATCTCACGGGTTGTAAAATCTGGACCGATGAACTCGAAGCTGACGCAGATCCTTTCCAATCGGTTTTTCTTCATCTGGAATTTACCATCTTCTCGATCCCTGTGAATGATCCCTCCAAGAACTCAACACCACCATGCACAGGCCCCACGATGGGCGCCAACTGTCGTGGATTTGTCACGGCGGATGTCCTTAGTATGAGGACTTAGTTGCGAGGCCAACGCATCTATGTGGTAGCTTGAGAGGGGTTGAGCGGGAGAGGAGACGCGAGGTTTTTACCCAGGTTCGGCCCCTCGCGGTGGAGGTAAAAGCGTACATCATGCTTGATTCATATTGATGATGATGACGATCTCGGTTATAAGGGCGAGGTTTCATTACCTCTATCTTGAGAGCATCTACTTTGATGTTGTCTAAGACTTGTCTATTGAGACCTGTCTATTGATATGTCTAGGAAAAACCTTACCCTCTTGGGGCGCCCTGCCCCTCCTTATATAAGTTGAAGGGGCAGGTTACATGTAGAGTCCTAGTCGGATTAAGACTTAAACTATTCTGACTTCTCATCACGGGCTTCTCTCCATGGGCTTCTCAACGTCTTGGGCTTCTTAGCGTCTCGGGCTTATTAACCCCAGGCGACTTTGTCTGCCGGGTTGTAACTGTCTGCCAGGTTATAACCGTCTATCGGGTTATAACTGTCTGTCGGCTTATAACTGTCCGCCGGCTTACAATCTGTCGGCTCACCAATGGGTCACCAGGCTCGACCGAGTCATTAGTGAGTCATCAGTCCTCGGGCGGTTTACCAATGAAATACCAAGTCCCAGCCGGGTCATATCTCCAGTCGGGTCATACCACGGGGTATATCCCTGACAGATCTGGTGGCTGTGGACTCTTCGGCGGCTGGATCAATATTTCGTCGACTCCCCTAGGGTTTTGGGAATATTGGGGTATTTATATAGCAAAGAGGCGGTCCGGGGGGCACCCGAGGTGGGCACAACCCACCAGGGCGCGCCTAGGCCTCTTGGCATGCCCTGGTGGGTTGTGCTCTCGTCGGAGCACCCCCAGGTGCAGCCAGGGCCCATTATGTTCCTTCTGGTCCATAAAAAATCTCTGTAAAGTTTCGTGGCATTTGGACTCCGTTTGGTATTGATTTTCTGTGACGTAAAAACATGGAAAAAACAGCAACTGGCACTTGGCACTATGTCAATAGGTTAGTACCAAAAATGATATAAAATGACTATAAAATGATTATAAAACATCCAAGATTGATAATATAACAACATGGAACAATCAAAAATTATAGATACGTTGGAGACGTATCAATGTCCGGTCCGGTTTTGACCGGTTCCAGTTGCTCTCTAGATAGGTTGTAGCCAGATTTCCGAGGTCGGATCGGATGTCCTAGGCTTTTAGGAGCTTGGCTTCTAGCTTGCTGTTGGGGTTGACATCTCTAGGGGTCAGATGTCCGGGGCCTATAGCCCTTCTCCGGTTCCTCTCATCGTGATCCTTTGTCCATGTACTTGGGGACTTGTCCATCATCAAGAGCATCTCCTAGAGGGTGGTCTTCATACCTAATCACACATAGCATTCCGGCTTTAGGTAGTAGCCATGTCTCACATGGGTCCTATAGAATATCACAAAGGAGAGATGTCACCTTGGTCTCGATAGCTCTAGCACGTGCTCGTGTCATCGGTCCACTTGGCACTTGAGTGGGCGAAGGTTGGTCCATGGGGATGACTGAAGGATGCTCCGCATCATCTCCCCTTACCTTGGTAAAGATCTGACCTCGGATCGAAAACCTCATCACCATAGTAGGGAGAGAGATCCTTGACGTTGAAGATATCGCTCATGTTGTACTTGTCGTGAGGTATGTTGATCTTGTATGCATTGTTGTTGTAGCATGTGATCACATTGAAGGGTCCATCGGCTCGAGGTGTAGCTACACAAGATCTCCAGTGTTGAATATCATGGGTTGCTTGTTGATGTTGAGCTTGGTCGTGAGGTGGTGTACTTGGCGCTTGAGTGCTTGTCTTGTATCGTCATGCACCTTCTTGAGATAGCTCGCTCATGCGCTCGCGTCCATGTTGATGCGCTCTTGTAGAGGTAGCGGTAGAATGTCAAATGGGGACGACGGATTGAAACCTTAGACGGCCTCGAAGGGACACTTACCGGTAGTCGAATGTCTTGATCGATTGTAGGCGTACTCGGCAATAGGTAAGCATTCCTCCCACTCCTTGATGTTCTTCTTGATCAACACACGGAGGAGAGTCGATAGCCTCCGGTTCGTGACCTCCGTTTGGCCGTCGGTTTGTGGATGGTATGCAGATGAGAAGAGTGGCTTGATTCCGATCTTGGCACATAGGGTCTTCCAAAAGTAGCTAAGGAACTTGACATCGCGGTCCGACACAATAGTCTTGGGCACTCCATGTAGACGCAAGATTTCCCTACAAAAGAGATTTGCAACATGTGAAGCATCGTCTATCTTGTTACATGGAATAAAGTGTGCCATCTTAGAGAAATGGCCCACAACAACAAATGCTGAATCTTTTCCATTTCTAGTCCTAGGCAAACCAAGCACAAAGTCTATACTAATATCTTCCCATGGGTGATGCGGAATAGGAAGTGGCATATAGAGATCACTGGATTGAGCTTTAGACTTAGCTTTGCGACATGTAGAGCATCGGTTGGTGTAGTGGGAGACGTCACGAAACATGTTGGGCCAAGATTAGTTCTTGGAGAGCATTGCGAATGTCTTGTCGCGTCCAAAGTGTCCCATAAGTCCTCCTCCATGAGCCTCTTGCAAAAGTAACAAATGAAGAGAAGACTCAGGTATACAAAGCTTGTTAGCTCTCATTAGATAATCATCCTTGATATAATATCTCTCCCAAGATGTATGCATGAAGCATTTGGTATAAGGAATAGCAAAAGTAGTATCATGCGCATACAAGTCTTTGTTTTGCTCAAATCCAATGACATTCAATTCAAGTTGAGTTACAAGCATGCACTTGCGGGAAAGAGTGTCTGCCACAACATTTTCCTTACCTTTGATGTACTTGATGACATAAGGAAATGACTCAATGAACTCATTCAATTTGGCATGTCGCGTATTCAATTTCATTTGAACTTTAAGGTATTTAAGCGTCTCATGATCTGTATGGATGACAAATTCACGAGGGCGAAGATAATGTTCCCACACATGCAAGACTATCACTAAACCATATAATTCTTTGTCATGGATGGGGTAGTTAAGTTGCGCTCCAGAAAGTTTCTCGCTAAAGTATGCTATTCGGTGCTTCTCTTGCATCAACACACCTCCTATGACATTACGACTAGCGTCGCAATGCACTTCAAAATTTTATCAAAATTGGGCAATGCATGCAATGAAGCATGTGTAAGAAAATTCTTAAGCTCGTGAAATGCAGTATCTTGGGATGGTCCCCAAACAAATGGTGTATTCTTCTTACTCAATGCGTGCAAAGGTGATGCAATGGTGCTAAAATCCTTCACAAAGCGGCGATAAAATATGGCTAAGCCAAGGAAGCTACGCACTTGTTGCAAGTTAGTTGGTTGTGGCCAAGTTTTAATAGCATCGATTTTAGCTTCATCTACATGAACATCCTTAGAAGAAACAACAAAACCCAAGAAAACAAGCTTGGTCAACACCAAATGTGCATTTCTCCATATTAGCATAAAGACGCTCATTTCTAAGAGTTTGCAAAACGGCCCTAAGATGAGTGACATGATCTTTAGAGATTTGCTAAACACAAGTATATCAAAAGTAGACCACAACAAATATGCCAATGTATTTGCGAAGAATGTAATGCATCACACATGAAAGTGTCGGTGCTTTCTTCGGATAAGCCCATAATAACTAACCACTCATACAAGCCAAACTTGGTTTTGAAAGCGGTTTTCCATTCATCACCTTCTTGAATGCAATTTGGTAATAGCCACTTTTAAGATCAATTTTAGAGAAAATGTGGCTCCGCTAAGCTCATCTAGCATATCGTCAAGGCGTGGAATGGGATGCCTATAGCGAACGGTGATAGCATTTATGGGTCGGCAATCGGAACACATGCGAAAACTACCATCTTTCTTAGGCACAGAATAACCGAATGGCACAAGGACTTAAGCTTTCACGTACATGCCCATTGTCAATGAGGTGTTGTACTTGCTTTGTATTCCCTTGGTTTCTTCGGGGTTGACGTGGTAGGCCTTGTTCGGTAACGGTGCGTCGGGGATGAGGTCGATTCGGTGTTCGATGCCTCGATAGAGTAGTCCTGGAGGTAGCTCATCGGGAAAGACGTCCTTGAATTCCTACAATAGATAGACAACACTAAAGGTAGATGGTGAGAGGTGTTAGTCCTTGCCGTTCTCTTGCACAATAGGACATAGTGCATAACACTTGATGGGTTCTCACACACTTCTCTCATCTCACTTTTGGTAGCAGAATAGCACTAAGTTTTTTCTTGTCGCTCATCGTGGAGGCACTCAATTTTGGCTTGTGGCTCACTCTCTTGGTGGCTCACTCTCTCACTATTCTCTCCATGAGGTTGCTTGCTTGTCAGCGATCACTTGATGTTGGCGACATAGGCATAGACGTACTCCTTTCCCTTCATCTTAAAGCTTATAGTGATTGTCACCCATTTGGCGGATACGTCGCGTCAAATTGCCAAGTAGTCCAACAATGCAAAATTTTTTTTTTTGGGGTTTTTTTTTCGAACATGGAACCACATCACACTCCAAGGCTTGTAGCTCCAATCTAAGGATACTTGCATGGTGTTCCACTATGAATGGGGCCAGAGTCCAAGCCATTGACTGTAACAAAGATCTTCAGCCTAACCAATTAGCTTTACATATTCTTCACTTCCAAATTGTGCCACTTCCTCATCATGATACCTTACGCGGAACGTCCATTGATGCCCGCCTTAGGTGTGAAATGTGAACATTGGTCTTCGTCTTGTCATGTTGAAGTGTCAAACCTTGGAGACAACAGAGCCGGCTCAAATCATTTCCATAAAACTTGTCATATTAACTCATTCACGCGTCGGTGCAATAGCCACGTGCTCAATGCTTCCATGTCTTCCTCACTCATCGAGTCATAGGTGCCGTTGTCGTTGGCGATCATGGTGTGCCGAGTGGGCACTCAAATGTTTTGTGGCCTCGGCCTTGAAATGTGAAGCAGTGATGGAACCTGTCTTGACAAGGCAACCAGGGATAGGTTTCCAAAGATCAGAGGCTCCCTACCTGTTTCGAATGCGAGGATGTGCTTTGTCATCGCGGATATACGTTAGTCAAATCGATAAACTCAGCACTCAAACAACACTTTGTGAGCTATCAAAGACTCGATCACGCGCGCCAGAGCTGTCTAGAGTGTGGCACGGAACTGCTTAACACATACTCCCATTGGAGTAGTCACGATCCAGTCACTCCTCAAATCATCTCTTCAGACTCGGCAGGCATCTTTACCTCCAAGTTTTGCGCATTACTTTCAGAAGGCCAATGGCACAACATCCTCTTCATAGCACACCCTTTCCATCCATCTATCACAACACAGAAACCTTTCAAGCACAGTAGTCAACCAGATTCTCTGAAAGATGATGCTCATCTTTCTAGATCCTCCTTCGCATCATGAGGATTTCCCTACTCTCATAACTAGATAATTATTCACTTCACAAACAAACATTTTCAATCATAAATGTCAGACGTACTAATTCCCATTTTGAATATATAAATCTGAATAGCATGTAGAGCACGTAAATATACCCACTACATAAAACCTAGTCAGTATAACCAGTGATAATCGTCAGACTACTTTGTGGGTATAATAATAATCAACAGTAAGACAGCGAACGAAAATGTGCACAAATAGTCATAGGTTTCACTAGAGGCTTCTACCTCAAGATATGAGCATATCATTAATGTGGGAAATAGACATATTACTGCGTAAGACAAATTGATAGAAAAGCATAGTTATGATGATATCTAGGCATGATCATGAAATAGGCATCACGTCCGTGTCAAATAGACCAAAACGATTCTGCATCTACTACTATTACTCCACACATCGACACGCTATCCAGCATGCATCTAGAGTATTAAGTTCATAAGAACAGAGTAACGCATTAGGCAAGATGACATGATGTAGAGGGATAAACTCAAGCAATATGATATAAACCCCATCTTTTATCCTCGATGGCAACAATACAATACGTCGTTTCCCTTTCTGTCACTGGGATCGAGCACCGCAAGATTGAACCCAAAGCTAAGCACTTCTCCCATTGCAAGAAAGATCAATCTAGTAGGCCAAACCAAACTGATAATTCGAAGAGACTTGCAAAGATACAAATCATGCATATAAGAATTCAGAGAAGAATCAAATATTGTTCATAGATAATCTTGATCATAAACCCACAATTCATCGGATCTCTCAACAACACCGCAAAAAGTACATCGAATAGATCTCCAAGAACATCGAGGAGAACTTTGTATTGAGAACCAAAGAGAGAGAAGAAGCCATCTAGCTAATAACTATGGACCCGAAGGTCTGCGGTAAACTACTCACACATCACCGGAGAGGCTATGGTGTTGATGTAGAAGCCCTCCGTGATTGATTCCCCCTCCGGTAGATCACCGGAAAAGGCCCCAAGATGGGATCTCACGGGTACAGAAGGTTGCGGCGTTGGAAAAGTGGTTTCGTGGCTCCCCTGGATATTTTCGGGGATAGAGTAACACCCCGGATGTAACTTTCCCAATTTGTACTCCAACTCTTGCCGTTTTCGGCGTTAAGTTATATTTATTTTCTCGGGTTCGGGTCTTTGTCTCCGTGTGTTGTTGTCGTTGTCATGCATCTCACATCATGTTATCATGTGCATTGCATTTGCATACGTGTTCGTCTCATGCATTCGAGCATTTTCTCCGTTGTCCGTTTTGCATTCCGACGCTTCGTTCTCCTCCGGCGGTCATTTCTAGCTTTCTTTCATGTGTGGGGATTAAACATTTCCGGATTGGACCGAGGCTTGCCAAGCGGCCTTGGTTTACTACCGGTAGACCGCTTGTCATGTTTCGTACCATTTGGACTTCGTTTGGTACTCCAACGGTTAACCGAGGGACCGAAAAGGCCTCGTGTGTGTTGCAGCCCAACACCCCTCCAATTTGGCCCAAAACCCACCAAACTCTGCTCCATGTCCTCGAGCGTTTGATCACGATCGCGTGGCCGAAAACCGCACCTCATTTGGACTCTCCTAGCTCCACTTATGCCTATAAATAGCCCCCCCCGTTTTCGGATCTCTCTCCCTCTCCAAAACCGTAGGAAAAAAAACAGATCCCGCCGCCGCCGGACGTGTCCGCGCCAGGCCAGACAACGTCCGCCGCCCCGCCGCCCTCTTAGCACGTGCCATGTGGCACCCCGGCGAACCGCCGCCGCCCGAGGCCCGCAAGCCCGCCACGGGCCCTCCCCGGCCCGAAGCCGCCTCGCCGCCCGTGCCCTTTGCCCGCCGCCGTCGCCCTCCACTCCGGCGCCGCGCCGCCGCGGCCCGCCCCGACGGCCGCCGTCGCCGGGCCGCCGCAGCCGCCGTCGCCGCCCCGAGCTGCCGCGGAGCTCGCCGGCGTCGCCCGGCCCGCAGCCGGCCCCGGCTCCGGCCACCGCGGCCCCCGGCGCCGCCGCCCCGGCCACCGGACGTCGCCCCCGCCGGCCGCCGTCCTCGTCTTCCCGGAGTCGCCTCGGGAGGCGCGCCCCGACCCGGTTGCTACAGTGATCCGAAACCCTAGATCCAGATCTGGGTAGTTTTTTGCCAAGTCCCTAGATTTTTTACTCCATATGCTTCTGTTCGAGGCCCCGTAACTTTGCATCCGTAGCTCCGATTTGGACATAGAGTATATCAAAATGTTCATCTCAGACAGTACATCATTTCATTCCATTTCATCATTTTCATTTGAGCTCATCTTGATGCCCGAAATTCTGTTAGAAGAAGGCTTCGTGAGTTAATTGTCAGATCTGCTAGTTCATCTTAGACTTTTGTCATTTTTGCCATGATTATTGTGTGCATGCTATGCCTATGAGTCATTCATATGTTTTGTTAAGGATTTTGTTATATTTCCAGAGGTGCAACCCATGCATTTTTAGGATGTGTGTGGTGACTTGTGCAAGCTTGCAAAGTGAGGCACCCGGTAAATCTGTTTTCAGGGACTTAGTAGTTTTCACTAAGTCTGGGATTATTTAGTTCATGATGCCATATGTTCGTGTTGTTTCCTAGTGATCCGTACCTCTTTTGAGGATGATCAGTAAGGGAGTTTTGTTAACCTTGTAGTTCTCTATCCATCCGTGCCTTTGTTTGCAATTATGGAGCACCCTAGCTTGAGTCAATCGAGCTCTACTTTTGCTTCGTTGTGAATCTGGGCAGATCGTCAACTTGTTTGCGATTTTGCCGATGTTATTGTAGTTGATCCGTGTATGCTATGCCATTGTTCTTGCCATGTCTAGCTTGTATTTTGTGCCTTCTTAATGTATGTATGCTTGCCTTGCCATGAATTGCACCGTGGTGAGTGCATCGAGCTCGTTTACATGCCTTCGTGAGTTTTATTTCAGCATGTCTCAGTTTTCACTAAGTCTGAAAACTGATTATGTTTTTGCTATGTTCGTGTGCTTATTAGTATATTTTGTGATCCCTTTTGACCCCAGGTCACTTAGGGACTTTTGTTAAGCTTGTTGAGTAGCTCCATGCCATGTCTTTCTTTGTCATTTTTAGGCCCTGTAGTATGTTGTTTTGTTGCTCCGAAGAGGGCTATATGATCTGAAATTTCAGACAAGTGTTAATTTCACTAAGTCTGAAATCTGTTTTGCATTTGCGTTTTTGCCATGCTTGTTTGAACCTGTTAATGGATGAATTGGCCGTAGCTCAGTGCTAGACTTTTGTTAAGCATCTTGTGTGCATCCCTGCCATGTATTTTGTTGTCATGTTTGGGTGCTGTAGCATGTTCATTCCATTGCATTTAGATGCCTACTTGCTGTAAATCGCAGACCGGCGTCATTTTTGAATCGCTTGCCATTTCCAAACCGTAACTCCGATTCCGGCGTTATTTATATCGTTTTCAAGAGATTTCATCTCATCTTTCCAGTGGCACACTTGGAATTCCATGTTGAGGCCAGGTTCATGCATTTCCTGTCATATCTTGCTTTTTTGCATCCCGCATCGCATCCCGCATATCATATCATCTTTGCATCGTGTTGGTTGAGTTTGCACGTGGTTGATTGTATCCTTGTTACTTGTTTGTCTTGTTTGGGTAGAGCCGGGAGACGAGTTCGCTAACGAGGAGCCCGTTGAGTTTGCTTTTGAGGATCCAGTCAACTCTGACAGCTGTGCAGGCAAGATGATCATACCCTCGAAATCACTACTATCTTTGCTATGCTAGTTTGCTCGCTCTTTTGCTATGCCATTGCTACGATGCCTACCACTTTCTTGCAAGCCTCCCAAATTGCCATGTCAAACCTCTAACCTACCATTGTCCTAGCAAACCGTTGATTGGCTATGTTATCGCTTTGCTTAGCCTCTCTTATAGCGTTGCTAGTTGCAGGTGAAGTTTGGAGGCCGTTCCTCATTGGAACATTTATTTTCTTGTTGGGATATCATTATATTATCTTGTTGTCTTAATGCATCTATATACTGGGTAAAGGGTGGAAGGCTCGGCCTCTCGCCTAGTGTTTTGTTCCACTCTTGCCGCCCTAGTTTCCCTCATATCGGTGTTATGTTCCCGGATTTTGTGTTCCTTACATGGTTGGGTTATAATGGGAACCCCTTGATAGTTCGCCTTGATTAAAGCTTTTCCAGCAATGCCCAACCTTGGTCTTACCATTTTCCACCTAGCCTCTTTTTTCCCTCGGGTTTCCGAAGCCCGCGGGTCATCTTATTTTAACCCCCCCGGGCCAGTGCTCCTCTGAGTGTTGGTCCAAACTAGAGTCCTGTGCAGCGCCCCCTCGGGGAAACTCGAGGTTTGATTTTAGTTGTATGGAGCGCTCATCTGAGTGTGCCCTGAGAAAGAGATATGTGTAGCTCCTATCGGGATTTGTCGGCACATTCGGGCGGTGTTGCTGGTCTTGTTTTAACCTGTCGAAGTGTCTTGAGTTACCGAGATACCGAGTCTGATCGGAACGTCTTGGGAGGAGGTATATTCCTTCGTTGACCGTGAGAGCTTGTCATGGGCTAAGTTGGGACTCCCCTGCAGGGATTGAACTTTCGAAAGCTGTGCCCGCGGTTATGGGCAGATGGGAATTTTTTAATGTCCGGTTGTAGATAACTTGAACCTTAATTAAATTAAAATGAATCAACTGAGTGGGTTACCGTGATGGCCTCTTCTCGGCGGAGTCCGGGAAGTGGACACGGTGTTGGAGTAATGTTTGCGCAGGTTGTCCTCTAGTTTCTCGCTCGCGCTTTGCCTCCTCTTCTCGCTCTCTTTTGCGTATAAGTTAGCCACCACATATGCTAGTCGCTTGCTGCAGCTCCACATATATGTTGCCTTACCCTTCCTATAAGCTTAAATAGTCTTGATCGTGAGGGTGCGAGATTGTTGAGTCCCTGTGGCTCACAGATACTATAACTCCAGATGCAGGTCCAAGTGATTTCGCTCCAGGTGACGAGTACGAGCTCAAGTGGGAGTTCGACGAGGACTCTCAACAATACTATGTTTCCTTTCCCGATGATCAGTAGTGGTGCCCAGTTGGGGGTGAACGGGACCGTTGTCGCATGTTGGGTTCTCTTTTATTTTGGCGCTGTAGTCGGGCCATGAGTGCTTTGGATGATGTAATGTTATTTATGTACTTGATTGACGTGGCGAGTGTAAGCCAACTATGTTATCTCCCCTTTATTATTATTCCATGGGATGTTGTGAAGATTTCCTAACTTGCGACATATGCCTTCAATGCGATTATGTCTCTAAGTCGTGCCTTGACACGTGGGAGATATAGTCGCATCGAGGGTGTTACACTGATAGTATTTTGCTTGTCTATGTTGTTGTTGATAGATGGCCCGTGTTGTAGTTCCGTTGAATTTTAATGCGTTCCTAGAGAAAGCTAAGTTGAAAGATGATGGTAGCAATTACACGGACTGGGTCCGTAACTTGAGGATTATCCTCATTGCTGCATAGAAGAATTACGTCCTAGAAGCACCGCTAGGTGTACCACCTGCGCCGGCAACTGCAGACATTGTGAATGCCTGGCACTCGCGTGTTGATGACTACTCGATAGTTCAGTGTGCCATGCTTTACGGCTTAGAACCGGAACTTTAACGACGTTTTGAACGTCATGGAGCATATGAGATGTTCCAGGAGTTGAAGTTAATATTTCAAACAAATGCCCGGATTGAGAGATATTCTACAGCTGCAAGAAGGAGGAGAATAGTTCTGTCAGTGAACATATACTCAGAATTTCTGGGTACTGAAATCACTTGATTCAACTGGGAGTTAATCTTCCGGATGATAGTGTCATTGATAGAATTCTTCAATCACTTCCACCAAGCTACAAGATCTTCTTGATGAACTATAATATGTAAGGGATGGATAAGACAATTCCCAAGCTCTTTGCAATGCTAAAGGATGCAGAGGTATAAATCAAGAAGGAGCATCAAGTGTTTATGGTCAATAAGACCACTAGTTTCAAGAAAAAGGGTCAAGGGAAGAAGAAGGGGAACTTCAAGAAGAACGGCAAACAAGTTGCTGCTCAGGAGAAAAAACCTAAGTCTGGACCTAAGCCTGAGACTGAGTGCTTCTACTGCAAACAGACTGGTCACTAGAAGCGGAACTGCCCCAAGTATTTGTCGGATAAGAAGGATGGCAAGGTGAACAAAGGTATATATGATATACATGTTATTGATGTGTACCTTACTAATGCTCGCAGTAGCACCTGGGTATTTGATACTGGTTCTGTTGCTAATATTTGCAACTCGAAACAGGGACTATGGATTAAGCGAAGATTAGCTAAGGACGAGGTGACAATGCGCGTGGGAAATGGTTCCAAAGTTGATGTGACCGCGGTCGACACGCTACCTCTACATCTACCTTCGGGATTAGTTTTAGACCTGAATAATTATTATTTGGTGCCAGCGTTGAGCATGAACATTATATCTGGATCTTGTTTAATGCGAGACGGTTATTCATTTAAATCAGAGAATAATGGTTGTTCTATTTATATGAGTAATATCTTTTATGGTCATGCACCCTCGAAGAGTGGTTTGTTTTTATTAAATCTCGACAGTAGTGATACACATATTCATAATATTGAAGCCAAAAGATGCAAAGTTAATAATGATAGTGCAACTTATTTGTGGCACTGCCGTTTGGGTCATATTGGTGTAAAGCACATGAAGAAACTCCATACTGATGGACTTTTGGAATCACTTGATTATGAATCACTTGGTACTTGCGAACCATGCCTCATGGACAAGATGACTAAAACGCCGTTCTCCAAAACAATGGAGTGAGCAACAGATTTGTTAGAGATCATACATACTGATGTATGTGGTCCGATGAATATTGAGGCTCGCGGCGGGTATCGTTATTTTCTCACCTTCACAGATGATTTGAGCAGATATGGGTATATCTACTTAATAAAACATAAGTCTGAAACATTTGAAAAGTTCAAAGAATTTCAGAGTGAAGTGGAAAATCATCGTAACAACAAAATAAAGTTTCTACGATCTGATCGTGGGGGAGAATATTTGAGTTACGAGTTTCTTCTACATTTGAAACAATGCGGAATAGTTTCGCAACTCATGCCACCCGGAACACCACAGCGAAATGGTGTGTGATACGTCTCCAACGTATCTATAATTTTTGATTGCTCCATGCTATATTATCTACTGTTTTGGACTACATTGGGCTTTACTTTCCACTTTTATATTATTTTTGGGACTAACCTATTAACCGGAGGCCCAGCCCAGAATTGCTGTTTTTTGCCTATTTCAGTGTTTCGGAGAAACAGAATATCAAACGGAGTCCAAACGGAATGAAACCTTCGGAAACGTGATTTTCTCATTAGATAAGATCCAGTAGACTTGGACCCTCCGTCAAGAAAGCCACGAGGTGGCCACGAGGGTGGAGGGCGCGCCCCTTGCCTCGTGGGCCCCTCGAAGCTCCACCGACGTACTTCTTCCTCCTATATATACCTACATACCCCCAAACGATCGGGGACGGAGCCAAAAACCTAATTCCACCACCGCAACTTTCTGTATCCACGAGATCCCATCTTGGGGCCTGTTCCGGAGCTCCGCCGGAGGGGGCATCGATCACGGAGGGCTTCTACATCATCATCCAAGCCCCTCCGATGAAGTGTGAGTAGTTTACTTCAGACCTACAGGTCCATAGTTAGTAGCTAGATGGCTTCTTCTCTCTTTTTGGATCTCAATACAATGTTCGCCCCCTCTCTTGTGGAGATCTATTTGATGTAATCTTCTTTTTGTGGTGTGTTTGTTGAGACCGATGAATTGTGGGTTTATGATCAAGTCTATCTATGAATAATATTTGAATCTTCTCTGAATTCTTTTATGTATGATTGGTTATCTTTGCAAGTCTCTTCGAATTATCAGTTTGGTTTGGCCTACTAGATTGGTTTTTCTTGCCATGGGAGAAGTTCTTACCTTTGGGTTCGATCTTGCGGTGTCCTTTCCCAGTGACAGAAGGGGAAGCAAGGCACGTATTGTATTGTTGCCATCGAGGATAACAAGATGGGGTTTTTATCATATTGCATGAAACTATCCCTCTACATCATGTCATCTTGCTTAAGGCGTTACTCTGTTTTTAACTTAATACTCTAGATGCATGCTGGATAGCGGTCGATGAGTGGAGTAATAGTAGTAGATGCAGGCAGGAGTCGGTCTACTTGTCTCGGACGTGATGCCTATATACATGATCATACCTAGATATTCTCATAACTATGCTCAATTCTGTCAATTGCTCAATAGTAAATTGTTCACCCACCGTAGAATACTTATGCTCTTGAGAGAAGCCACTAGTGAAACCTATGGCCCACAGGTCTCTTTCTCATCATATCAATCTCCATCATTTTATTATTGCTTTGCTTTTACTTTGCCATTTATTTTACTATGCATCTTTATCACAAAAATACCAAAAAAATTATATTTATCATATATATCAGATCTCACTCTCGTAAGTGGCCTTATAGGGATTGAAAACCCCTATTTGCGTTGGTTGCGAGGATTTATTTGTTTTGTGCAGGTAGGAGGGACTCGCCGTAGCCTCCTACTGGATTGATACCTTGGTTCTCAAAAACTGAGGGAAATACTTACGCTACTTTGCTGCATCATCCCTTCCTCTTCGGGGAAAACCAACGCAGTGCTCAAGAGGTAGCAGAGCTCGTCGTAAATGGTTACGTCGATGCAAGCTTTGACACTGATCCAGACGATTCTAAATCGCAAACCAGATATGTGTTTACATTGAACGGTGGAGCTGTCAGTTGGTGCAGTTCTAAACAAAGCGTCATGGCGGGATCTACATGTGAAGCAGAATACATAGCTGCTTCAGAAGCAACAAATGAAGGAGTCTAGATGAAGGAGTTCATATCCGATCTAGGTGTCATACCTAGTGCATCGGAACCAATGAAAATCTTTTGTGACAATACTGGTGCAATTGCCTTGGCAAAGGAATCCATATTTCATAAGAGAACCAAGCACATCAAGAGATGCTTCAATTCCATCCAGGATCAAGTCCAGGTGGGAGACATAGAGATTTGCAAGATATATATGGATCTGAATGTTGCAGACCCGTTGACTAAGCCTCTTCCACGAGAAAAACATGATCAACACCAAGACTCCATGGGTGTTAGAATCATTACTATGTAATCTAGATTATTGACTGTAGTGCAAGTGGGAGACTGAAGGAAATATTACCTAGAGGCAATAATAAAGTTATTATTTATTTCCTCATATCATGATAAATGTTTATTATTCATGCTAAAATTGTATTAACCGGAAACATAATACATGTGTGAATACATAGACAAACATTGTGTCACTAGTATGCCTCTACTTGACTAGCTCGTTAATCAAAGATGGTTGAGTTTACTAGCCATAGACATGAGTTGTCATTTGATTAACGGGATCACATCATTAGGAGAATGATGTGATTGACTTGACCCATTCCGTTAGCTTAGCACTTGATCATTTAAGTTTACTGCTATTGCTTTCTTCATGACTTATACATGTTCCTATGACTATGAGATTATGCAACTCCCGATTACCAAGGAACACTTTGTGTGCTATCAAATGTCACAACATAATCGGGTGATTATAAAGGTGCTCTACAGGTGTCTCTGATGGTACTTGTTGGGTTGGCATAGATCGAGATTAGAATTTGTCACTCCGATTGTTAGAGACGTATCTCTGGGCCCTCTCGGTAATGCACATCACTATAAGCCTTGCAAGCAATGTGACTAATGAGCTAGTTGCAGGATGATGCATTACGGAACGAGTAAAGAGACTTGCCGGTAACAAGATTGAGCTAGGTATTGAGATACCAACGATCGAATCTCGGGCAAGTAACATACCGATGACAAAGGGAACAACGTGTGTTTTTATGCGGTTTGACCGATAAAGATCTTCATAGAATATATAGGAGCCAATATGAACATCCAGGTTCCGCTATTGGTTATTGACCGGAGACGTGTCTCGGTCATGTCTACATAGTTCTGGAACCCGTAGGGTCCGCCCGCTTAAAGTTCTGTGACGATCGGTAATATGAGTTTATATGTTTTGATGTATCGAAGGTAGTTCGGAGTCCCGAATGAGATCAAGCACATGACGAGGAGTCTCTAAATGGTCGATACATAAAGATTGATATATTGTAAGGTTATATTCGGACACCGGAAGGGTTCCGGGGGTTACCGGATAAATACCGGAGTAACGGGGTCTACCGGAACCCCCCGGGGGGGGGCTTTAATGGGCCTACATGGGCCCTTAGTGGAAATAGAGGGAAGCAAGTGGAGTGTGGGGCACGCCCCCCAAGGCCCAAACGAATTGGTTTAGGGAAGGGGGGCCGCCCCCCTCTTTCCTCTCCCTCCTCTCCCTTCCTTCCCCCTCTCAATCCTACTAGGAAAGGAGGAGTCCTACTCCCGGTGGGAGTAAGGACTCCCCCTTGGCTCTCTCTCCTTGGCCGGCCCGCCTCTCCCTTGCCTTTATAACGGGGCCAGGGGGCACTCTAGATACAAGTTGATCATTGATCTCTCCAGCCGTGTGCGGTGCCCCCCCTCCAACCATAATCCACCTCGGTCATACTGTAGCGGTGCTAGCGAAGCCCTGCCGACGGTAGCTTCATCAACATTGTCACCACCACGCTCATCGTGCTGACGAAACTCTCCTCGAGCTCCTAACTGGATCGTGAGTCGGCGGGACGTCCGAGCTGAACGTGTGCTGAACGTGGAGGTGTCGTACGTTCGGTACTGGAGGATCGGTCGATCGTGAAGACGTACGACTACATCAACACGCGTTTTCATACTCTTCTACGAGGTCTACGGTGGACGACTCTCCCCTCTCGTTGCTATGCATCACCATAATCTTGCGTGTGCGTAGGAATATTTTGAAATTACTACGTTCCCCAACAGTTTTCTCATTGTCACCACAGATGGAGGTTTGTGAGGGGCTAAGAAAGTGAGGGGTATCTCTATGGCACACAATCCTCAACCCCGACACAATACCCCAGCATTTTTTCCTTGCATATATTGCATCGCATCCGCCTCTTCCTTATCAATTGTTAACTAATTTGAGCTCGCCGCCGTGAAATTGCAATTCTTACGTGCCATGCAGGACATGAATGTTGAGATGTACAGATTACTGGTCTACTCTACATCATATTAAGTGATTAATTTTTATATTAAGGCCAATATATACTATTGTCCTCAAATGATTGCAAAATGGTAGTTATATATTAGTGACTTTAGGTCCTTCTTGGTTCTCAAGATTTAAAATGCATAAATAGGTAAAACACGGGATTGGGAAGCCATGCTTATTAGAACGGGTTTGTTAGTTTCATCACAAGAAAAATAAAGAATTATTTTCAAGAGGTTGAGTGGATAGTAAATTTCCTATTAAATGTAGTGCAATGGATTCTTAGGGGAAGAATTCGAACACCCCAAAAATCCTATAATTTTTCTAATCAAAGAGACCCTAGTGTGTGCATTATTGTGTCTATTGAAACCTACTAGTAGGCCTTGACACTTAGTTGCTATGTACCTTCAATTTCTTGTAAGGTACCACCCGCAAATAAGTACTTGGAAGGAATGTCAAAGTATAACTCGACAATTTTCAATAAAGAACCGCCTTGCAAGCACCCATCCAAATGATATTGCAGAGACCTTCTCCAACCTCCAAGGGTATCAAGTGAAGTTTAAATCAACAAAGTGTGCCTTGGGAGTTCATGGAGGAATTTTACATCCTTGATGTGAAAGAGGGTTCAAAGTAAATCCAACGAAAGTCAATGACATATTGGACATGTAGCTGCAAAGATCCTTCAAGAATGGTGCAATGCCTCACCAGAACAATGGCTCCACTCTAAAGCTAGCTTTTGAAGAACTCAAAACATACGTAAGCACTAGCAGACTAAGCGTCCTTCATGCCCGACCCTTTGCCCGGAAACCCCCTAATCTGCTCATAGGGTGGTGCGAAGCTACCAAACATGCACACCCTCCATGTGCTCGCTTTAGGCAGCCCAAGTGCGGCACAAAGCGCATGTATTCTTATTTCCGTTTGTTTCTTTTTTATTTTTTTATTTTTAATGAAATTCATACAAATGTTAACATTTAAAAAGAAGCCCAAAAATCTAAAAGAAAATTCTAAAATTTAAAACATTCAAGGATCTTATTTTTTTAAATATGTTCAATATTTAGAAATGTTCCAGATAAAAATAAATAAATAATGACTCCCAAATATCAAAAGATGTTCACAAATTTTGTCCACAAGATTTTAAAATGTACACGAATTTTAAAATAAAAAAGAAAGGGGCCTGCTACGCGTCGTCCGGGTGATGTTTAGAAAACACCCGCCGCCTCGGTAGCCGTAGGATCCCGAGCTCGACAACCGTCTGATCTTCTTTCCGTGCGCGTGCATCAATCTTTGCAACAAGGCATGTGTTGCACTCGGCGCTTTGTAACACGAACCATGTTGCGCTCTCGCTGAACCATTTTTCTTTGAAACAAAGCCTATGTTTCAGAAACAAGACCTCTGTTGCAGAAAAAATAAATACTTCGTTGTTGGCCCCTTTCCAACAAACGTAGTGTTGCGCTCGCTCCCTCTGCAACAAGAAGCTTGTTGCAGAAACAAACAAAAAACCTTGCAATCAGTGGTCATTATAGAAAAGTTTTGTAACAGAGATCTTGTTGTAATTCTTTTTTCAACAGAGGTCTTGTTGCAGAACTTTTTTTACAAATTTTCGCAACATAGCACTTGTTGCAGAAATATTTTGCAACATAGATCTTGTTGCAGAAAAGCACCCGAGGAGAGAATGCCATGGAAGCTTGTTTTTGGAGAGAAAGAAAGGGGTAAGGAGAGAGAGGAGGGAAGGAAAAAGGGGCCGGCGGTGGAGCGCCATGGGAGCTCGGCCAGAGGCTATAGGCTGCGTCCTCCGGCGGCGCTATATGGGAGTTGCGAGGGAGGGAGTGAAGGGAGAGAGGTATGTGGCGCTTGCTCCCGAGAGAGATTTCTTGGAGATGAAGGCCTGGGGGGATAAGGTTGAGCAACGAAGATATGTGGACACGCGTCAAGCAGCCCAAGCGGTTGACGTACAGGCTGTAATCAGCCGGGTGAAGAGAAGCTTTTCTCAAAAAGAAAAAGCAGAACGTAACCCAGCAAAAAGAAACACAAGGAAAAAACCACAAATGGGGGGGGGGGGGGGCACAAAATTCAATAATCCTACACATACGAAAGCTGGTACGAAGAGTTACTTAACCTGCCTAACAAACTCTCTCGCCCCACTGATTTTCACCAGTGTGGGCCCCTCCCACCCTGCGAGTGCTCACCCTCGTCGCGTTACGCAGGGAATAACGTTTGCGCTTCCCAACCCTCATGCCACTCCTTGGGCCATATGCCTACAATTTGCTCGTGTTTCTGCCTTGCCAAGACTGGCAATTTGTCTTGTTGGCAAAGATATTGGGGCGCGTCTATGTGTCACTTCATATGAGACAGTAGACCACGTCGCTTAAGGGAACCGGCAGTAGGCCGGCTCACTAACCACGAGTCCGGCCATGCTGAAGTCGCATGTGTGTTTTTTAAATTTTATTTTAAATAAAAAAAATACTTATATTATAAAAATGTTAATTTTTTAAAAAAATATTCATTGCACATTAAAAAAATGTAAATGCACTTTAAGAAACTATTCGCTCAACTTTCATAAAAATGTTTATACCATTCAAAAAATGTATGTGAGATTTCAAAAAACAATTCATGATTTGAATGTTTTTCAAAATGTCATACAATGTAAAAAATGTTCGTTTAATTCTAAAAGAAAAGTCATACCATTAAAGAAATGCATGCAACATTTAGAAAAATGTTCATGCATTTCAAACAAAATGTTTTTGATTTTTCTTTAAAAAATTATCCAATGTAAAAAAATCGACGCGTATTTCAAAAATGTTTAACACATACTGAATTTTCAGAAAATATTATTTGAAACAATGTTAACCACGTATCTAAATTTTTTAAGGTATATATAAATATTTCAGAAGTATACAAAAAATATACAGTTTGTATGAAAAACGTAGACATCAAAGAGTATATTTTAAAATTGTTAAGCATGTATAAAAATGTATTTCCGATGTATACGAAAAATATACAATGCATGCGAAAAATGTAGACATGTGTCGAAAAAAAGAAGAGAAACCAAAGAAATCTGGTGAAAACCAAATAAAGAAAGAAGAAGCGGAGAAACAAAGAAAACGGAGGAAAAATGAAAAGGAAAAGGAAACAAAAGGAAGAGAACCGATGGAAAACAAAGTGAAACAAAAAAATGCAAGGAAACCAAAGAAAACGTGCAAAACAGTGGAACCGAAAAATTGGTGCTGCAGTAAAGGGCTGGCCCAGTAGAGCACCCGCCATAGGCGAGATGGAATTCTGCCTCGCAATGGGTGATATAGAGGCTAATTGGTTTGATGCCAAAATTTGGCATTGCCAATACTTGATAAGCCAACAATTGGCAATATTAAAAGTTGCCAAAAATTGGTAACCAACCAAGCACTAGCCAATATTTGGCATTTGCTAAATATTGGCATGCCAATTTTTGGCATCAAACCAATCATGCTCATAGAGGCTAATTGGTTTGATGCCAAAATTTGCCATTGCCAATACTTGATAAGCCAACAATTGGCAATATTAAAAGTTGCCAAAAATTGGCAACTCCTTGTGAGGTTGGCAGGTAAAATTGGTAACCAACCAAGCACTAGCCAATATTTGGCATTTGCTAAAAGTTAGCATGCCAATTTTTGGCATCAAACCAATCATGCTCACATAGCTCTGGCGAAGATATTGAAGTGTCGTCACAACTTTTGTTGACTGGTTTGCTAGTACAGTTCATGTTTTAGTATATCTATTCTCAGTTCAAAGATTCTGAGCTTTTTGAACAATTAGATTTGTCTGAAATTTGTGGATTTAAGATTTGATTATAAAAATACTAGTAAGGTACACGTGCATTGCACACATGAAATTTGGCAACCAAATTATGAATAAGTACCACATTATAGCATGTAAGCTTTGAGTCATATATGCATGATGTTGATATTCGTTTAATTATTATAGTTCATCTCATTCAAAATCAATTAGTTTTTATATAAAAGCTAATCTATTTTAAGATTCATGAAATTGTGCGTTGTAAAGCATAAAGTAAAATAATAATAATGACGATTCATCTAGAAAAAAATTGGGCAATTATGATACAGAAGATTCTTGAACAAAGGAGAAGTGCTTGTGTTTTGAGGTTTGTGCATTCTGCTTAAATTCAACCATGGAGTCTTCTAGATTGTACATGTGGCAAAATCTGGTAGAATGTATATGATATCCAACTGCCAGTAGTGCTCGGATTTGCCATCTCTGCACCGTCGGATTGGCTTTATTCGACAACCATCCTTCAAAGTTATTCGCATACTATATAGGGGTATAGATATGTAACTACAGGAATCGAGAGCGCAGTTAGTGTGACACTTCCATTCTCAGTCTTTTTCTGGAATACACAATCTTAGTCTTCACTTAGTAAACGTTTCTCTCCCTATTTTTAATCTCAAACAACACCACGTATAAACTTGAAACATAGTAGATCAACAACAAGTGTCGTGTGAACTAAAACCAAGACACTTATTTTAAAACGGAGGAAGTACTATAATGTGTAGATTTTGTTTCTGTATTGGTTGTTGCGCCATAAATACTAAAAATGATGATAAAGCTTACTCAAAACCCACCATTTTTAGATATTTATATTACCCTAAAAATTCATGATATAAATGTAAACATTTTAGATATTTATATTGCAATAACTATCTTTTTTTTGGGGGGGGGGGGGAGGTCATCATGGCTAGCTTTATTAGACTCAAACAATAGTTACATCGTTCACCAGTTGGCTAACTAAGAACTCAGGAGGTTCGTTATTCCAGCTGTCATCACATTTATTACAAAAACTAAACTTTGCTAGCTCATGAGCAACAGAATTTGCTTCACGAAAACAATGAGAGAAGATGACATTTCCTATCGACGTAGACAAATCTATGCACTCGGCGAAGACCGTTGCAGCTGCATCCCACCATTGATCTTGTCCTCGACAACAATTGATGACGTTCAACGAGTCCGACTCCGCTTCTACTCCGTTGAAACCCAATGAGTTCGCCAGAAATAATCCATCTCGCAATGCCATTGCTTCAATAGTCACAACATCTGCTGCCAATGGTATAAATTTACAAAACCCTGCAATGAAATTTCCTCTATCATCTCGTAGCACACCTGCAACAGAGCCTGCCCCCTCATCCGCATGGAATGAAGCATCAACATTATGTTTTATGAACCTTGGCTCCGGTCTCTTCCACCTATGCTCCACCAGTGTCCTTTTCTGCATCACAGAATTTGTATAGTTTTTCACTATTGCCAGAATAGAGATGTGCCACCTGAAGTTAGGAGGAACAAAATCATGATGAGTGTGTCGTCGACGCAGCCACGAGAGATACCAGCATCCGGTTGCAATCACCTCCTTTTCCTTCAAGTTTGGCATCATTAGCAAAGGTTGGTCTGACTCCAGCAATAGAAATTCCAGAATTGCCGACCCCGATCTGTCTACTTGTACAGCAAAGTCAATACGCCCTGATAGACCCAGCCTGACCCATAGGCTCTTTGCTAAGTCGCATTGGAACAGCACATGATGCAAATCTTTAGCGCCCCTGTGACACACTGGGCATGCACCATCGACAGGTATATGTCTATTAGCGAGAATGGATTTCAACGGGATGATTCCTCTCAATGCCCGCCAACAGAAGATTTGAATTTACCGTGGCACTTGAAGCTCCCATAGCTTCTTCCAAATCGCTGCTTGCATGTTACTAGTTGACAATGAATTTGTAAGATATTGACCTCTATACTTATGCGACCATTGTTCATGATATGCACTCTTAACCGTGAATCTCCCGTGCTTTGTCAGATGCCATGCAATGAAATCATCAAAGGCTTGGAAATGGAGTGATATTTGCAGAATTCTAGTTGCGTCCACATGATAAAAAATATCCTGTATCAATTGTTCATCCCACTGTGAGGTAACTGGATCAATTAGCTCTACCACCCTTGAGATTAAGATATGTCCTCGAGGAGTTATTACTCTCCTGTCCGGGCTGGAGGGAATCCATGGATCATTCCATATGCTCACATTCTCTCCCGACCCGATTCGCCAAATATGCCCTCTTTTAAATGTAGTCAAGCCTGCTACCAGGCTCTGCCATGTAAATGAAGACCCAACTTTTGGCCCAGCATGCAACAAATCTGTATTGGGGTAATATTCCGCCTTCAGAATACGAGCATAGATTGACTCCGGATTTATAATCAATCTCCAACACTGTTTTGCAAGCAGCACCAAGTTGAAAGAGTGTAGGTCACGAAAATGTAAACCACCATCACACTTTGGTATACAAAGCTTCCACCACGACAACCAATTTTACAGTAATCTGGAATCACATCATATACGTCACTACTACTAATTTACTATGCCCCGTCGTCATCGTGGACTCCAAACTATCAAAACCTAAACTACCAGCACCCTAAACCTATATAGAGCTACACAGGTCCGCACACAAATGATCCGAAACCCCGACCCCTCATCGCCGGCCATCAAGAGGTCATCAACGGAGGGAAGCCACCGAAAAAGGACGGCACGGTACCCTTGCAGCGGCTAGATGGCCCTTTTTCTTCTACGAAAAGAAAGAAAACCCTCGGGGAATAAGTCGCGTTCGCGTGATCAATAGCCAACCAGTACAGGATGCTGGTGTAATTGAATCGCACTCCGCGGCTGGTGTGCCGGTTCAGTTCTGGAAGCGCCCATATGAATTTTCTTCAAGATAAATTTTGATGCGGTGTTTCACGAGCAACAAGGTGATCAATGGAGCTTATGGTTTTGTGGTGCGAACTGAAACGGGCAACGCCATTGCTGCTGGGGCGGGAAAGCTAAAGTACGTGAAGAATGCGCTTCATGCAGAAGCTTTGGCATGTCTAGCAGCAATTGAAGGTTCTTCAGACATTGGTGTGCATCAGGTGTTAGTGGAATCTGATTCCCAAACACTTGTCCATGCACTTAAGAAAGGGGATGCAGATTTTTCAGCTATTGGTGTCCTGATCAGGGAGGCTATAGCGAGAGTTTATGCATAATGGCCTTCGACAGTCATGATTTTATGCACTGTAAACTAAACGCACTTGTAACACTGTCGCTCACGCTTTAGCGAGACATGGGTATGGTGGAGCTGAATCCTCACTTGTTTGGGGGGAGGATATGCCAGTTTTTGTATTAGACTTGGTAGCCAGCGATATTGCTGAGCCCAGTGGTAAAAAAATTGTTTAATAGTGAAAAAAAGTAGACGATGCTTACAATATACTCCCTCTGTACGTACCATGCACGCGCACACCAACACACGGTACACGGTGCTCTGCCCGTCTTTGGCATCTCAGTCCGACGAGCTAGCCGGGCCAGACATTGAACGGCAGCGAGACGTCCTTGACGACGGCGGCGAGGCCGAGGGAGATGCTGGCGCCAAAGGACAGCAGCTTGGACCGCCCCACCTGCTGGCCGAACGCCACGCAGACGTCGACGCCGACCTTCCCACAACCGTACGCGGCGCCCGTCGACGAGTAGAGCAGCGCCTGCGCCAGCACGTCGACGACGACCAGCACGACCCCGGGGACCTGGCTGCCCCTGTCGTCACCGTCGTCGTCGCCGGCGCCGCTGAGCTGCAGGTAGACGGCCGCGGCCTCCAGCACCGCCGCGGCCACGTTGGCCCACACCAGGTACACGAAGGCGCCGTAGTCCCGGTAGTTGACGGCCGTGGGCGTCGCGCCGGCGACGGTGCAGTTGTCGGCCGTGGCCATCATGACCGCGGACGCGAGCGCCAGGATGAGCGCGGAGAGGCGGAGCAGCAGGCTCACCGCCTTGGAGCCGTTGGGCTCGTCCCTCTCCCACCACCCAGACATGTTCGATGGATCGATTTTTGCTGCTGCCTAGCTACGATGCTGTCTACAATAGCTTGGTGAAACTATTTATGCATGCTATCCTTCCACACGGACACGTCACGCTCTGTTGACGTGCGCGTCCACGTCGGCATTGACCTGGGTCTTCGCTAAACTTCGCAGTATGCTCTGTTGACGTGCAATGTGCATGTCCCTGTTGGCATCCACCATTTGCTTCCATTTCTTTTTTGCTTGCTTTCACGTCGGCCACTTGTTTATCTTTCGGACGGACGGACGCGCGTGCATGGGACTGGAGACAAATCTGCAAGAGCAAACAAAAAGGAAGAGATCGGACAGTTCGAAGAAACTGCGTCGGGCTGGTCAGATAGCACGCCTGAGACAAGTCAAGCTGCAGGTCGGTCCTTCTTTTTGCACTCTACTGCGTGTCGGTCTCGGTCTGATCACCGTTCATGGATTTTTTGTGAAGAAACTCTGTTTTGGCTGGCAGAAGTTGAGAGAAATAGTGTTTTTGGGCCCTATAAAAAAATATTTCGTCATTTGCCCCCGTATTTGTTAGTTTCGTCACAAGAAAAATAAAGAGACCCTAGTGTGTGTGCATTATTGTGTCTACTGAAACCTACTAGTAGGCCTTGGCACTTGGTTGGTATGTAGAGATTACCTTCAACTTCTTGTAAGCTACCACCCTCAAAGAAGTACTTGGAAGGAATGTCGAAGTATAACTTAACAATTGTCAATAAAGAGCCGCCTTGCAAGCAACCATCCAAATGATATTGCAGAGGCCTTCTCCAACCTCCAAGGTTATCAAGTGAAGTTTAAACCAATGAAGTTTCCTAAGTAAGAATGAATTAGCGGGATTGGTATTACCCTTTAAGAAGAAAGAAATGAAAAAAATAAAAAATTATGACAAAATTTGCACATAATTTACACAAAAATTATGATTGTTTACAATATGCAAGAATAAGGATATAATAGAGAAATTCTTTAAAAAATTAAGTTCTCTAAAGAAGGAATGAATTCCTGGCATTGGTATTACCGATAAAGAAGAAAGAGAAATAAACAAAATAAAAATATTGAAGTTTTCTAAGAAAGAATAAATTATTGGCACTAGTATTACCCTTCAACAAGAAACAAAATAGTAATAAAATTAAACATTATTTACTTAGAATTTGTGTTTTTTATAATATGCAAAAATAAGTATATAATAGTGGACTTTTTTGCAAAGACAAATTTCCTAAGAAGTAATGAATTTGTGGCATTGCTACTATCCTTAAGGCTAAAAGAAAATGAAATAAAAAATAAATAATTTAATAAATAAGTTTTCTAAGGAAGAATGAATTGGTTACATTGGTATTACCGTTTAAGAAGAAAGGAAAATGAAAAACTAAAACAAATAATGACAAAATTTGCATACAGTTTACAATGAAATTGCATCTTTTTTACATTATCCAAGAATAAGCATGTAATAGTGGAATTTTTGCAAAAAGAAGTTTTTCCAATATGAAATAAATTGGTGTCATTGGTATTAATGGTAAAGGAGAGACAAAATGGAAAAAAACTAAATCAAATAATGAATTATTTTGAACTAAATTCACTATTCTTTATATAATATGCAAGAATAAGCATATCATAGTGTATTTTTTGCAAAAAAAAGTTACCTAAGAAGGAATGAATTAGTGACATTGGTATAACCTTTAAAGAAGAAAGAAAATGGAATAAAAGCTCAAACAAAATCAAAATAATAAAGTTTTCTAAGCAAAAATGAACAAGTCGCATAAAAGCCTCAAATAAATAATGACACGATTTGCACAGAATTTATAGAAAATTTGTGTTTTTGAATGATGTGCAAGAGTAAACATGTAATTGTGGAATTTTCGCAAAAAAGGTCCAAGTTGAAATGAATTAGTGTCATTATTATTACCCTCAAAGAAGAAAGGTAATTAAAAATTTAAACAAATAATGATAAATTTCTACACAATTTGTACAGAAATTGTGTCTTTTATAATATGCAAGGATAAACATATAATAGTGAATTTTTTGCAAAAGCATAAAGTTCCTGAGAAGAAATGAATTAGTGGCATTAGTATTACCCTTTAAGAAACCCAAAATAATGAAGTTTTCTAAGAAAAAATAAGTTGGTTGCATTGGTATTACCCTTTATAAAAAGAAAGAAAATGAAACAAACAAAGATAAATAATGGTAAATTTGCAAACCATTTACATAGAAATACCTCTTTTATAATATTCAAGAATAAGCATGTATTATTAGAATTTTCCAAAAAAATCATTTAAGATTGGCATTGGTATTGCACTTGTTAATAATAGAAAGGAAATGAAACAAAAGCTAAAACGGAATAAAAAAGGAAGTTCTCTGAGAAAGAATTAACTAGTCGCATCGGTGCTCACCTAACATCTCGAAGATAATTTGCACACTAAGTAAAAATAATTTACATGTATACATTCATCTTATACTCCATGTTCAAATAACAAAACACCAATGTTGGAGATTAATAGTCTCTCAACACATCAAAAATAAGTTGCATCTTATATCGATGTTGTCATCTCCCCCAACACGCACATGCGCGCACCCACACACATGAGTGCGTGCACACAAAAAGTCACACACACACACACACACACACACACGCACGCACGCACGCACGCACGCACGCACGCACGCACGCACACGCACACACACACGAAATACTAAAAAAGAAAAAAGAAAGAAAAAAAAGAAGATACATAGAAAACACGTTCAGACTTTCTATGTTGACACGATAGAGAAATCTCTACCTATATACTCCTACATACTAATAAACCAGCTATTGCTTCAAGTTGTACGTCGCCGGCCTTTTTGCAAAAACGACCCTGTTGTTTTGTATATTCAACCCGCAGTCCTCCTAATAAGTCAAATCGGAACAGTTACGGGCGAGAGAAAAGAAAAAAACACATCCGCCCGCACGACCGAGCCTCCCAATCCCATCTCCCCACTCCAGCGCTCCGCCACCTCCCACCCCGCCTCGCCGCACGCCGCCGGCCCGACCCGGTCGCCACACACAGCCGCCCCCCGTCGCCGCCCTCCGCCGGACCGGCCCCCTCCGCCGCGCTCCGCCACCGCCTACCGTCGTCGTTCTCCTCCACCACCTACCCTGTCGGCGCGCCTACCCCCACCCAAGCGCCCCCACACCCGCGGCCTTCCACCACCAGCGACCCAACGACGGCCTTCCACCGCCGGCAACTCTCGACGCTGCGGTGATGGATCCCCCGTCCCTGCTACCATGGCGCCGTCAGGACTCCTCCCCGCTGCTTCCACATCGACAATGGTTTCCTCAACCCCACCGGCTTCACCACCAGCCACTCCTTCCCGGCGCACTCGGCCCGCCGTCGGACCCATCCGCTTGGCTCCCGCGGCGAGAGATCTGATCGACGGAGAGACCAAGGGGGAGTGTTGGCGCAGAGGTCAGGCGTCACAGGCAAACAAGTCGCTCGCTAGAGGTGGTCTATGGTGTCGACACTCCGATGGACAGAGCCGACGTGTGCGCTGGACAGAGTCGTCATACACACATCTAATCCCACTGATGAACCTGGCTGTGGGTTAGCTTCTGTCGGGAAGGTGACAAAGGAGAGATAAAAGAAGCTTGTGGGGGGCGGCCTGATGGACAGGAAACGAGACGGTGACGCTGGCCTGAAGATGAAGAAGGGACGAGAGCATGGCCACGGTGCAAATTCCTCTATATCTTTCCATGGCTGTTTTAGAGCATGGCCATGGTGCAACATCAGCTGTCTCCCTGGTCGAAGCAGATGCTTGGGGTGAGGCCAACTTATGAATTGACCGAGACGTCTTTACCTTGCATTGCAATGTCTTAATCTTGCATCTTTTGTCAAGCTTGCATTAGAGCAAATTCATACTATGATGGGGGGATTATGAATCAGTTGACACCCACGAATTAATGTGATACATCTATGGGCCTGGCGCCAGAATTTAGCACTGGAATTTATCGTTCCTTGATGGCATCTGCAACTCACCACAACTGTGTTAAGCAGTACCTGAGGTGCCCGGATTTTACTTGCCTGCTATAAGAAGGAAGGGTTCTCGACCGGAATCTCCATCGGGTTGCCTCTTTGGACCATAATCTCCATCAAATCCCGACGAAAATTCCGTGAAACGTACAATGTCGCCGTCGATTTCGCCGGAGGAACAAAACATCTGTCGAGCCGTCCAATGTCGCCCTCGACGGCTACAACAGATGTATGTATCCCCTTGAAAGCAGCAAGCAGCAGTCTTCTGTTATGTGTGTTCTGTGTGTTCTCTGTATAGATGTGTAGTAGTAATCAAGCAGCAAATTGAACAAAATCGCAGCAGCAGGCTGCTGCTCTCCTCCCTGATCTCCCTCTATATGAAGTAGCATTATAGCACAACATCGTAATTAGCAACGGCAGAGAAACCTCTGAAAAATAGTTGGGATAATTAAAAAGATTCTAATGCATTTATCTTGGCATATCAGAACACCTCCCTGATCTCCCTCTATATGAAGTAGCAGTATAGCACAACATCATAATTAGCAACGGCAGAGCAACCTCTGAAAAATAGTTGGGATAATTAAAAAGATTCTAATGCATTTATTTTGGCATATCAGAACATTTAGTATGTATATCTGATTTCAGCACCAGGCACCATGGTTACGCATCTTGGTTTGATACTGATCAAGTAGTATCATGTTGATCCCCTGTTTTAGTTATTGTTTTTGTCCCCTGTCTCTCTGTGTACTATTCTGCTCTTTCTTAGCAGCATGTTGATTCTAAGATTCCAATAGTATTTAGAAAGTAGCAAATTTATTTTTATGCGAGAATTTTATTCTTAAGTTCCTCGCAGTCTTCATAGTTAGTTTTCTCTGATTTTGTGTGCTTTACGGGCAGTAAGCATCCTTGGGTGTTCTTTACATGCTTTGTCTCTAGGGGCCTCCTGATGGACTCCTATAATACTACCAGGCCACAACTGCCAAGCAGTGCGTTTTACTGTAACCCATTTAGCTGTCATAGGTAGTTTTATTGTTGATCCAACAACATGCTTCTCTATTTCTGCATGCCAAGGCAGCTTGCTGCTGTTAATTTTGTCAGTTTATTTGAATTGATCTGAGATAAGTCACTTGCTGAAAAATAATTAGTCATGGTGCCACCTTCATTTTATGAGGTACATTCAGATTCGTTTTTTTATTACTTTATGGATCATTCTCTTCTCATTACAGTGCTGGACAATTTGATGAGAAATTATCTTCTCTTTGAGGTCCAGGTTCAGAGTTCACTGCTATGAAAGAAGAAGGCATAGATTTGCCTCGTGGAATTGCCAGTAGAATCGCAATGAGAACGAGTAAAAATCTACGACAAGCAATACATTATTTTGAAGCTACATGGAAAGCAAAGTAAGCACATGGATCCCTACTTTCATATTCCGATGGTATGTCGCCATAAGTAGGGTCCATTTTGGAAGCCACGATGTGCCAGCAACCCAGCATAGAACTGGTCAACGTACTGTGCGAATGCTGCTGCTATGTGAAAATTGTTGTTGCGCTACCAAAAGAAATCGTTCCACACCATGATTTGATTCTCCTTTGTTTTTAAGTGTTTGCAAGTTCCAAGTGCATGATATTATATTAATCATGAGAGCAATTTTAAATTGCCTGCGATTTGGCCGCAATCGCTCGCGATTTTCATGCAGTACAAAATCACAGGAGATTGCGGTAGATCGCGCTGACTTAGGCTACAATTTCACTTAAAATTTGGGCTGCCGTTAAATCCTTTCTCCTGCGATTTTAAATTTTCAACTGATCTGTAGAGGTGCATGTTTCATCCTTGTTATCATTCTTGCTTACTGAGTGCTTGTTCATTCGTTTTTTAATTATATTGATGCTATTTTGCTTGTGTCAAAAGAATTAATATAATTTTTGTTTACCATATTGATAAACAACTCCCTTAACAAGCACTACTATACTATGCTACCCACTGTGTTGTTTACTTGTTTGGCTATTCAGTACGCGTGAGATTCGTTTTTGGACTTCAGAACAAGCACTACTAGGGAAAAGCCTAGCAGCAGCGCGGGTTTTAGGCCTATCAGCAGCGCGGGCACCCGTGCTACCAATAAGGCGCTACAGCTAATAGTTAGTAGTAGCGTGGGTTAAACCCGCGCTACTGCTATTACATACACGCGCTACTACTAATGAAATAGCAGTAGCGTGTGTTAACAACCAACGCTACTAGTATCATTTATACTAGTAGCGCTCAGTTTCCTCCCCACGCCACTACTAACTTATTAGAAATTAAAAAAATAAACCAGTACACATTATTACACCAGCATTAGAACACATCCAGTAAGAGCATACATAATTGACATGGGTCCTATTTCATGGTTAACTGGACACCGAAGCCAATAAATGAGCCAAAACCCCATCATTATGCATTGGTACTCACGATTGACCACTTCAAAGAACATGCAAGTATGTATGTCATTAACAATTGCAAACATAAGTTTCTTTGTATCTACTATCACACAGTTCCTCATTCTACCCGTTCTCACTCCAATAATAAGAAAAATGAAAAGGAAAAATAGAGATAATCTGCCGCAATTGCACTTCGGTGTCATGGATCCCGTCTGCCGCTTCAACATCTCATTATCCTGCAGCAATGGAAATTTTCCCAAAATTACCTTTTGCAACAACATAAAATTGCATTGAGATTTTAGAATTAAACATAGGCATATCTCATAGTTTAAAACAAAGGCACTCAACGGAAAAGTGCATAAATTGAGAGAAAACCTTTGGCTAGAATAGCAACACAGCACAGGAGCTACGTTCGGTGGCGGAGCTCACTAATCGGTGGAGAAGGTCGAACTACCAAGTACGTAGCAGCACAACACAGGATCACCTATGTTAATGCTGCCCACACAGTTGATTTAACTCTTACTAGTTCTTACTTGTTCTTACTAAATTTACCAAGTAATAACTATAATAATAAACGTGTCCAGACCTCTTTTTTGGACTTAGGACTCCACATACTGCAGCCTATATGCTGTAAGCAGTTTGCGTCACTACTAAAACAGAACTGAGGTAGAGAGTTTGGTGATGATCATATTAAGTTTAACCAACATTTCACAATTCACATTAGCAAAGATTAAACAAAATCATATGACAGCCCTATCAATTCCTGCTTAACACTTGGAACAAAAAGCATCAAGATAGAACTCAGGAATCAGTAAGTCAGTAAGTTTACCATCGATCATATTCGAAACATATCATACGCATCTTACATATTACAATGAAAATCTGCATTATGCAGATCAACGGCTTAGGTGGATAACGATCTAGGACAGAATATGATTGAGCACTAGGAGCAAACACGCTGTAATTTTGAAGAACAGAGCAGTGTTCAAGTCCCCAACAGACCACAATCCCAGACAGGAATAGCGTTGTTCTTTCTTCAAATTACCATACACGGGGAAACAATGACAAGACTGGTTTGTTTTAAAAAAAAGGAAGAGGATGATTAAGTGGTTTTACTTCAGATCAACAACATGTCAAACAAATCACTCTACCAAGGGTACAACTATGAGGTAGGTTGCACCAAACTCTCATCGGAGAGAGGAATAAAAAACGAGAGAGAGAGAGAGAGGGAGAGAGAGAGAGAGAGGACCTTCTATTGTGTGGGCAGTAGCAGGGTCGGAGCAGCCACTCGCCTCGTCGTCCTCCTATCACAGCAGCAGATTTCTGCTTGACAAGCAGATAGGAGCACAAAACGCACGCATCAGGTGGCGTCAAGCACATGGCTGCATGTATAACAAAAGGAAAGGCAACTCTCTTCATTTTTCAGTTTCTAAACTAAATACAAAATGATTGTGAAATCTTAGGCATAACCAAAGGAAAGCAGATTCGCAAAATCACTTGAACTTGCTTATACTACACATACAAAGTCCATTTTTTTACTGTTAATATTGATGTTATAACATGTTCAGTTACAAAGA